>NC_090380.1:115699274-116010941 GCF_036365525.1 Heterodontus francisci
GCATTGTACTTGTCCCATGCCATTAGTGAAGGTGGGAACTGAAGTTCAGGAGCTTTGAACAAAGATAGTACAATAACAGGAAACCCCTTCAAATCGTGTGTGTGTATAGGATATATACATGTATGTGTGTGTCTGTAGGATATATACATGTATGTGTGTGTCTGTAGGATATATACATGTATGTGTGTATATAGGATATATACATGTATGTGTGTGTCTGTAGGATATATACATGCATGTGTGTGTGTGTAGGATATATACATGTGTGTATGTGTCTGTAGGATATATACATGTATGTGTGTGTGTGTGTAGGATATATACATGTATGTGTGTGTCTGTAGGATATATACATGTATGTATGTGTGTGTGTAGGATATATACATGTATGTGTGTGTATAGGATATATACATGTATGTGTGTGTCTGTAGGATATATACCTGTCTGTGTGTATGTGTAGGATATATACATGTATGTGTGTGTCTGTAGGATATATACATGTATGTGTGTGTCTGTAGGACATATACATGTATGTGTGTGTCTGTAGGATATTATACATGTATGTGTGTGTGTATAGGATATATACATGCATGTGTGTGTCCGTAGGATATATACATGTATGTGTGTGTCTGTAGGATATATACATGTATGGGTGTGTCTGTAGGATATATACATGTATGGGTGTGTCTGTAGGATATATACATGTATGTGTGTGTGTGTAGGATATATACATGTATGTGTGTGTCTGTAGGATATATACATGTATGTGTGTGTGTATAGGATATATACATGCATGTGTGTGTCTGTAGGATATATACATGTATGTGTGTGCCTGTAGGATATATACATGTATGTGTGTGTCTGTAGGATATATACATGTATGTGTGTGTGTGTAGGATATATACATGTGTGTGTGTGTCTGTAGGATATATACATGTATGTGTGTGTCTGTAGGATATATACATGTATGTGTGTGTGTGTAGGATATATACATGCATGTGTGTGTCTGTAGGATATATACACGTATGTGTGTGTCTGTAGGATATATACATGCATGTGTGTGTCTGTAGGATATATACATGCATGTGTGTGTCTGTAGGATATATACATATATGTGTGTGTCTGTAGGATATATACATGCATGTATGTGTCTGTAGGATATATACATGCATGTGTGTGTCTGCAGGATATATACATGTATGTGTGTGTCTGTAGGATATATACATGCATGTGTGTGTCTGTCGGATATATACATGCATGTGTGTGTCTGTAGGATATATACATGTATGTATGTGTCTGTAGGATATGTACATGTATGTGTGTGTCTGTAGGATATATACATGTATGTATGTGTCTGCAGGATATATACATGTATGTGTGTGTCTGTAGGATATATACATGTATGTGTGTGTGTGGAGGGTCATAGGAGCTGTAAGAAGAATCTTGTAATTCCATTATTTACGCTCTTTGTAAACTTTTCTGTGTCTCTCCTGAATGTGCTGATTCTCACTGGAACTAAGGTGACCAAATCTGATTGGATCTATTTCGCGTGGTTTTGTCACATGACCTCCTGCCCTATCCGGTCAAATGGCCTACCGACCCCAGCCCCTCCCCTCATCTCTAATATTTTATTTACATTGTTGACACGATAAAAACAAATGTAAGAAGCACACACTTTTTCTCATGCCTCCATAAATGTTCTGCCCGAGTTTTCACAACAGTGACTGGAGGATTAATCTGCAATTTCCAGAGCACCAGCACAATCCTGGTGGGTTGGGCACCCATTTTCCCAAAAAAACTGCGCAAGTGCAATAAGATTTAGAGGCACTGTGCATTGAAAAATACTGGTTGCGCACAACAATAAAGTTTACAATGAACATTGTAGGCAGCCCTGGAATTCTCTCCGTAAACTTTGTCACTCTACCTCTCTCTGTGAATATTTTCCTTAAGGCCCATCATTTCGACCATCCTTTTGTCACCTCCCGCAACTGGGGTTACCAACTCTGGTTGGACGTATCCCTGAAGTTCTCAACGCATAACCTCCAAACATCCTGTCCTGTACTTTACCCACCTCCCACCACCACTCCCCACCCCGCACCCCACCCAGGCTCCTCACATTGGTCGGCTGACCCTTCTGTACTCATGGAGCCCACCTTCCCCATGGCCCATTGGACACTAATAGAATCTTCATGACCCAATTGGATTTTCAAAAATTCATTCATGGGATGTGGGTGTCACTGGCATGGCCAGCATTTATTACGCATTCCTTTTGCCCTTGAGAAGATGGTGCTGAGCTGTCTTCCTGAACTGCTACAGTCCATGTGGGGTACGCACAGTGCTGTTAAGAAGAGAGTTCCAGGATTCTGATGCAGTGACAGTGAAGGAACGGCGATATAGTTCCAAGTCAGGATGGTGTGTGTGTTGGAGCGGAGCTTGCAGGTGGCGGTGTTTCCATGAATCTGCTGCCCTTGTCCTTCTAGGTGGTAGAGGTCGTGGGTTTGGAAGGTGCTGTTGAAGGAGCCTTGGTGCGTTGAATGATTTGGGACTGTCTGTCAAACAGCTTTTTTCTCTCCCATCTCCAATATTTTCACAACTGATATACCAAAGCATTCAAACAAAATGTAAAAAAAGCGCACCTTGTTCTCAATTCCCTGTGATTTTTCTCCTGGGTTTGCTCCCAGCAGTGTCCTGCAAATCAAAATCAGAGATGGTACAGCACAGAAGGGGGCATTCGGCCCATCAAGTCTGTGCCAGCTCTTTGAAAGACCTATCCAATTAATCCCACCAGCCCCTGCTCTTTCCCCACAACCCTGTAAATTGTTTTTCAAGTATTTATCCAGGTCCCTTTTGAAAGTTATTATTGAATCTGTTTCCACCGCCCTTCCAGATCACAACAACTCCCTGCGTCAAGAAATATTTCCTCATCTCGCTGCTGGATCTTTTGCCATTCACCTTAAATCTGTGTCTGATTAATCTTCAGTCCTGGAAAGTTGGCAACCCCTCTCACCAACTCTCCAAGCAAGAGTCTCCACTTCATTCCCCCCTCCTGACTATTTCCACATCAAAGATGCGATATAAATGCAAAAGGTTGTTGCCGGATTTCTGCTCATCACTTCTTTCTTTTGGGCCTCCTTATCTCGAGAGACAATGGATACGCGCCTGGAGGTGGTCAGTGGTTTGTGAAGCAGCGCCTGGAGTGGCTATAAAGGCCAATTCTGGAGTGACAGGCTCTTCCACAGGTGCTGCAGAGAAATTTGCTCATCACCGGTCATGTCTAAATACAACAAACTATTGATTTCAGAATTAGAAGGTGATGGGTAACGGCTCAATCTGCCACATGTGGCCCTTCTCCACCTGACACTGCCGATCACCCTCTTTATTGGGAAATTGAATTCATCTACACGGCTAGCTGACAGGCTTGCTTTGTCCAGACTTTATGAGACAAATCATAGCATAATTGTTTTTATTTGACCTCATGGCTTTCAAAGTGGGCCCCAGGACTCTAATTTCACACCATTTCCTGAGGTCAAAGGCACTAATTTCACATCAGCTTGTAAAGAGCAATCCAAACTTTGTGGCTGTGTTTTCATGTTTGTGAGTGTGTATGTGTGTGTGAGAATATGTATGCATGTGTATTGGTATGTGTTTATGTGTCTGCGTCTGTATTGGTGTTGGTGTATGTTTGTGCACATCTGTGCATATTTACATTTATTTTATATATCTGTTTGTTTGTGTTTGTGTGTCTGTTAATTTTAAATCTGAGAGAGATAGATTTTTGTTAAGCAAAGATATTGAGGAATATGGGCCAAAGGCAGGTATATGGAGTTAGGCCGCGGATCAGCCATGATCTCATTGAATGGCGGGACAGGATCGAGGGGCTGAATGGCCTACTCCTGTTCCTATTTTCCTATGTTCCTGTGTATATTTGTGTGTACACCTGTGTTGTGCCATTGTGTGGGATGGTGTGTGTATGTCCTTGTCTATCTGGGTGTGCGTGTGAGTGTGTTTTTTTTAAATTCATTCATGGGATGTTGGCATTGCTGGCAAAGCCAGCATTTATTGTCCATCCCAAATTTCCCTTGATAAGGTGGTGGTGAACCGCCATCCTGAACTGCTGCAATCCTTCGTGTGTAGGTAATCCTGGCGGGCAGCCATAAAGACAGGGCTAAAATGTGGCGTGTCGAAGAGACTTAGTAGTTGGCAGGAAAAAAGACAGAGGCGCAAGGGGAGAGCCAACTGTGCAACAGCCACGACCAACAAATTTCTCTGCAGCACCTGTGGAAGAGCCTGTCGTTCTAGAATTGGCCTTTATAGCCACTCTAGGTGCTGCTTCACAAACCACTGACCACCTCCAGGCGCGTATCCATTGTCTCTCGAGATAAGGAGGCCCAAAAGAAAGAAAAAAAGAAAAGAAAGAAGGTATCCAACACTGCTGTTAAGAAGACCCAGCGACAATGACCGAACGGCGATATAGTTCCAAGTCAGGATCATGTGTGTTGGAGGGGAACTTGCAGGTGGTGGTGTTCCCATGCATCTGCTGCCCTTGTCCTTCTGGGAAGTAGAGGTCACGGGTTTGGAAGGTGCTGTCGAAGGAGCCTTGGTGAGTTGCAGCAGTGCATCTTGTAGATGGTGAATGTTGCCATTTGTATATTTGTGCATTTTGCTGGGGTGTGTCTGTCTGATGTATGTCTGGTGTGTATGTCTGTTTTGGAGAGTGTGTTGGAGTGTGTGTGTTGGAGTGAGAGTGAGTGTGTTGGAGTGTGTGTGTGTGTTGGTGTATTTGTGTGTGATTTGGAGTGTGTGTGTGTGTTGGAGTTTGTGTGTGTGTGTGTGTTGGAGTATTCGTGTGTGCATTGGAGTGGGTGTGTGTCTGTTGGAGAGTGTGTGTGTGTGTTGGAATATTTGTGTGTGTCTGTGTGGGTGTGTTGCAGTGTGTTGGAGTATTTGTGTGTGTTGCAGTGTGTATTTGTGTGATGTGTTGGAGTATGTGTTATAGTGTGCATTGGAATCTAGTATATGTGTGTTGGAGTGTGTGTGTTGGAGTGAGAGTGAGTGTGTTGGAGTGTGTGTGTGTGTTGGAGTATTCATGTGTGCATTGGAGTGGGTGTGTGTGTGTTGGAGTTTGTGTGTGTGTGTCTGTTGGAGAGTGTGTGTGTGTGTTGGAGTATTTGTGTGTGTTGCAGTGTGTGTTTGTGTGATGTGCTGGAGTATGTGTGTGTGTGTATTGGAGTGTGAGTGTGTGTGTGTATGTGTTGGTGTGTGTGTTATAGTGTGCATTGGAGTGTGAGTATATGTGTGTTGGAGTGTGTGTGTGTTGGAGTATGTGTGTGGATGTGTGTGTTGTACAGGGTGTGTGTCAGTGTGCATGCCGGGAATATCTTTTTCTCATGGGTCTTTGTTGGTCAATGCAGCTCAGTTACACACTGATTTAACCAGCAGAGACAGTGGGAGTGCGTCCTGCCTGTAACTGAAGAAGCAGATTCTGAGGTGCAGTTTTTTGATGTGAGCACTTGAAGCACAAGTGCCAAGAAAGTCCTGTCAGAGTTATTTTAAGGCAGGTGTGTTTATTTGGAATGACCTTCAGTTTTCGCTCTTTGTTCCACCCAGGACATCATCCAACAAAAGACTTAATTCATTGATCATCCATCAAAAAATATCCCCAATCTGTTTAAGTTGCTGCCATTATATAAAGCATCTGTGGAGCTGAAAAAACTGGATTAACTGAGGCAGAACTTATGAAATGAGGCTTGAGTCCTCCTAGATATTTCCCTTGTGTTTCCCAGTTTGTTTTTCTAGCTAATATGGAGCGATCTCTTGGGCTCATTAAGCTTGCACATTATCAGTGCAGGCCCACATTATTTTATTCCAATACCATTTTAAAATGTCAGGCAAAAACACAGGGAGTCCAGATCCATCTGGAGGAACAAAAAGGAATTTAATGTTTTTGTACAGACTCCTTTTCTGACCGAGTGTCTCTATCTGAAATGTTAGCCCGTCTTTATTCTTTTCAGATTCTGGGGACTACACCCTGCGCCCCTATCACTTCCACTCCCACCATCTCAGCCTCACCCTGTTTTTAAGAGGACAAGGGGCATTAATGTGAGTTGTACACTCCCAACTAAGGTCAGTTGATTGAACACAGACAGTGTTGGGGGAGGGGAGGAGTGCCTGATATGGGCCAGTCTTATTGGGGGTGCATTTAGCCACCAAAGGAGAGTTTTAAGCCTTTTTGACACTTCATGTTGGCATCCTGATCATAATTTCAGAGCTGATGTCAGAGGCTGAATGCCAGCAGTGTGCTCCTTGTTCTACGCAGGATAACATCCAGCTGCATAGGTGACTGGGAGATTTTACTTCATGAAGAAACCTAGGTGCAAATCAGGCCCTTCAGCGCAGGCCCCTGTCAAAGTTAAAGGGTCAAGGCCCAGGGCTGTGGACACCACCACGGCTGAGTTGCCAAGATCTATGGTGCTAAACCCCCATCAAGGCCTGAAGGGGCAAGGCCTGAAGTGCAGGGCACTGCCATGGTTGAAAAGAGTAAAAGGAGACATAGGAACAGGAGTAGGCCATTCAGCCCCTTTGAAACTGCCCTCCCCACTGAGATAATGGTTGTCCTGTATCTTAACTCCATCTGCCAACCTTGACTCCATGCCCCTTAATATCCTCGGATAGCAAAAACCCATCACTCTCATTATTAATTGAGCTAGCATCTACTGCTTTTTGTGCGAGTTCTACACTGTCACCACATGAAAAAGTGTTTCCTAATGTATCTCCTGAAAGGCCTAGCTCTGATTTTATTGTAAAAGCCCCTTGGCCCAGTGAAAAATGTTTCTCTCTATCGACCCTCTTATTCCTTTCAAAATCCTAAAAGCCTTAATCAAATCACCCCTTAACCTTCTATATTCCAGGGAATACAAGCCTAGTTCATGTAATGTCTCATATATTCTAATCCTTGGAGCCCGGTAACACTCTGGTGAATCTGTGCTGCACTCCTTCCATGCGCAGTATATCCAGTGCTCAGAACTGTACACAATGTTCCAGATGTAGTCCCTGTATAGTTGCAGTAAAACATGCTCCCCTTTCTATTCTAGCCCTCTAGATGTAAAGGCTAACATTACATTAGCCTTTTCGATTATTTTTTGTACCTGACCATTACATTTTAATATGTATACATGAACCCCTAAATCTCTTAGAACCCCCACGATTCCTAGCTTTTCACCATTTAAAATGTATTCGGATCTATTTTTTGTCCAAAGTTACCTATATTGAAATCCATCTGCCACAGTTTGGCCTGCTAACAATGCCTCTTTGTAATTTTATTCTTTCGTCTACACTACTTACCCTGCCATCAAACTATATGTCATTGGCAAAGTTGGATATTTGGTGTTATCTAAGTCATTAATAAATATAGTGGATAGTTGAGGCCTCAGCAGAGTGCCTTGTTGGACACCACTAGACACTTCCTTCCAATGTTCATACATACCTGTTTTCCCTACTTTCTGTCTTCTGCAGCCTAACCAGGTCAATAATTTTCCTTCCATTCTGCAGCATTAATTATAGCTGATAGGTTCCTAGGTGGAACCTTAGCAAATGCCTTCTGGAAATCCATATGAACTATATAAGTAGACATTTTCCTGTCAACTGCTCCAGTTACTCCCTTAAAATAATGAACGAGATTTGTTAGAGTAAATCAGGAAGTGGCGATGAGGTAACAAGAAGCCTGGAGTACAAAAGCCTGAAGATTGCATGAGACAGTGAAGACAATGGGGGGAGGCAACGAGCCCTACAGTGTTGCAGTCTTCCGAAGGAATGACTTGGAATAGTAACAATAAAGTGGGAAGAGAGTGATGATGACATTGAAAGAGGGAACAGGAGTGTGCTGACAATCCATTGGCTGTGGACACAGGAGCATCTCGAGTCCTGGCCAAATATTGAGGTAAACATCCTTACCATCACAGTTGTGTGCTAATGAGGGAGTCTGAACATCTGGTTAAATGGTTTACATTAGCAGTGCAGTGTCACAGGCTGGGGATGAGGAGTTGCAATCCTTGGAAAGAATGAGTTAGAGGGGAGACACTGCAACACGTTCTGAGTGTTTAACACAGTGAGAGTGCCGGGAGGGGCAGGCTGTCTTTCTGGGGTTGGAGTATTTGGGAGCTCAGGGAAAACAAAGTAAGAAAGTTCCGAGCACTGTGGAGTGCAGTAGGATTGATAAAGAGGTAGAGCGCAATGTAATTCTAAGTACTTTGAGGATGTTGATTCAAGCTTTTTGAGCAGTGGTTTCAAATACAGTGGATTGCCTGCTGAAATCTTCAGAAGAATGTGGTAAAGTTTATTTTAGAAGGCTTTTGAAGATTGTGTAGGCTTTTTTCTAAAAAGAAAGCTCAACAAGTCACTCCTTAACTACTCATCAAGTTTATAAAGCACAACAACCAGAACAAACACAGCTGGATACCTTCACATCATCTTAGAACCCTGCATATTTCAGAGCAATTACTGTTGAGCATCTCGATTCTGATTTATGAGCTGGGGGCAGCTCAGATCATTCGGAGATTTTAACAATAACCATACGCCAACTGGGTGGCACAAACGGAAAGGAAAAATCGTCCCGATTGCCTCTGAGACCGGGACTTCAAAATGCATTACTTCAAAATGCATTCACTCTTTGCTGACTGCAATAGGGGTTAGTTTGAAATCTGCGCTGCTCCAATTCTGGCTTCTTACGCATCCCAGATTTTCATTCTTCTACCATTGGCAGCTGTACCTTCAGCTGCCTAGGTCCTAAACTCTGGAATTTCCTCCCTAAGCCTCTCCGCCTCTCTCCTCCTTTAACACGCTCCTTAAAACCGACCTCTTTGACCGACCTTCCCGAATATCTCCTTATGTAGCTCAGTGTCAGTTTTTTTTTGATAATGCTCCTGTGAAGCACCTTGGTACCTTTACTAGGTTAAAGGCGCTATATAAATGCAATTCGCTGCTGTTTCAGAAACAACAATGCTTTCTCCATCAACTGCAGTCCACACTGTGTAAAATTGCAGGGAATTCAGAATAAGATTAAATAAACACAGAAAGTGCTGGAAATACTCAGCAGGTCAGGCAGCATCTGTGGAGAGAGAAACAGAGTTAACATTTCAGGTCAGTAACCCTTCTTCAGAACTGAAAGGTCACTGTCCTGAAACGTTAACTTTGCTTCTCTCTCCACAGATGCTGTCAGACCTGCTGAGTATTTCCAGCACTATCAGCTTCTGTTTTTATTTCAGATTTCCAGCATCTGCAGTATTTTGCTTTTATTTTCGAATAAGGTTGGTAGTTTCTCTCAGGCTGCAAAGGGGGAGGTGGAGCGGTCCAGTGGTGTTCCTGTGTACTGGCCTGTTCTCACCACCACCCCACTTAGCCCCCATTACCCACCCGGCTCGACTGCAGGCCTCTGGTCATAGTCTCACCAGTATGGGGAAAAGAAAACACACATCCAATTTTGACACACTTTAGAAAGGTTGCTGAGGCCTTCAGGAGATTTAAAAAAAAATTATTTCATGGGATGTGGCGTCGCTGGCTAGGCCAGCATCTATTGCACATCCCTAATTGCCCTTGAACTGAGTGGCTTGCTAGGCCATTTCAGAGGGCAGTTAAGAGTCAACCACATTGCTGTGGGTCTGGAGTCACATGTAGGACAGACCAGGTAAGGACAGCAGATTTCCTTCCCGAAAAGGATATTAGTGAACCAGACAGGTGTTTACAACAATTAATGATAGTTTTATGACACCATTACTGAGACTAGCTTTCAATTCCAGATTTTTATTGATTAATTGAACTTATTAATTAATTGAATACAAATTTCACCAGCTCCTGTGGTCCCGCGGTGCGGAGGAGATTTACTAGAATGCTATCAGGGATGGGGGACTTCAGTTATGGGGAAAGACTGGAGAAACTGGGGTTGTTCTTCTTAGACCAGAGAAGGTTTAGTAGACGTGTTCAAAATTATGAAGGGTTTTGATAGAGTAGATAGGGAGAAGGTGATTCCACTGGTAGGAAGGTCAGTAACCAGAGGGCACAGCTTTAAGTTATTTGGCAAAAGAAGCAGAAGGCAAGCTGTGGAAACATTTCTTTACACAGCGAGGTGTTATGATCTGGAATTCACTGCCTGAAAGGGCAGTGGAAGCAGATTCAATAGTAACTTTCAGAAGGGAATTGGATAAATACAGGGTGAATTGGATGTCGGGCTGGGTAGATGAATAGAAAATTGTGTATCTATAGCACATTTCACACCCTCAAGACGTTTTAAAGCTCTTTACAGCTAATAAAGTACTTTTGAAGTGTTGGCTCTGTTGCAATATTGGAAATAAAGCAGCCAATTGGCACGCAGCAGGCTCCTAGAAATAGCAATGTAATAATGAACAGATAAACTGTTTGTGGTGATGTTGGTTGAGAGATAAATATTAGCCCATGTCGGAGTCATGGAAAGCTCTCCTGCTTTTCTTCAAAAGAGTACAGCGGGTTATCTTATGAGGAAAGGTTGGACAGGTTGGGTCTGTATTCATTGGAGTTTGGAAGGATGAGAGGTGATCTGATTGAAACATATAAGATCCTGAGGGGAATTGACAGGGTGGATGCTGAAAGGATGTTTCCCCTTATGGGAGAGACTAAAACTAGGGGGCACAGTTTAAAAATAAGGGGCCTCCCATTTAAGACAGAGATGAGGAGAAATTCTTTTCTCAGAGGGTCGTGAGTCTGTGGAACTCTCTTATCCGGAGAGCAGTCAAGGCTGGGTCATTGAATATTAGTTTAGTTTAGAGATACAGCACTGAAACAGGCCCTTCGGCCCACCGAGTCTGTGCCGACCATCAACCACCCATTTATGCTAATCCTACGCTAATTCCATATTCCTACCACATCCCCACCCGTCCCTATATTTCCCTACCACCTACCTATACTAGCGGCAATTGCTAATGGCCAATTTACCTATCAACCTGCAAGTCTTTGGCATGTGGGAGGAAACCGGAGCACCCGGAGGAAACCCACGCAAACACAGGGAGAACTTGCAAACTCCACACAGGCAGTACCCAGAATTGAACCCGGGTCGCTGGAGCTGTGAGGCTGCGGTGCTAACCACTGCGCCACTGTGCCGCCCATATTCTTCAAGCAGAGGTAGACAGATTCTTGACAAACAAGGGAGTCAAAAAGTATAGGCAGGAAAGTGGAGTTGTGTCCACAAACACATCAGCCATGATCTTATAGAATGGCGGAGCAGGCTCAAAGGGCCAAATAGCCTACTCCTGCTCCTAGTTCGTATGGGATCTTTTACATTCACCTAAGAAAGCAGACAGGGCCTTGATTTAATGTCTCATCTGAAACACGGTGCCACCAACAGTGCAGCACTCCCTCAGAGAGCTGCACTGGGAACATCAGCCTAGATTTTGTGCTCTGGAGTGGGACTGGAACCTACAACCTTGACTAAACAATGTCCATTGGGTGTGTGAGCATGATGTTGGGCTGGCAAGGAAAGTAACTAGGTCATTGCTTTTTCCGTTAGGAAAGGAATGTGCTTTAATGATGCGTATAATACATCAAGCAAAGTCTTCCTGTTAAATTCCTGTTGTGGAATTCAAACCACATTTAATTAGGGTTTCTGGAGAGTACCGTTTGCACCACTCTTGTAGACAGCTGTAAATGTAACTAGATGGTATGTCATTTGTGTGACAAAGGCCACAGCAGAACCCGTAAAAGAGTAAAATACAGTCTTTGTGAGACGTAGCAATTCTTACAGTTCCTATCTAATCCTTGTGTAAAGGGAGCATTGAACCCAGTTTTTTTTCTCTAGCTCAGAGCTGCACCCAACTGGGAGTGTTTGATGGGACAGTGTGGTGCGAGCTTTGCTGTGCATCTAACCCAGTTTTTTTTTCGTGGTGGTTTGTGCCTCAGGCCCTTTTTTATTTTGCCAAGGGGCCTTTATTCCCCAGGCCCCCTTTTATGTGTTTTTTTATATAAATAACTTTATTAAAAACAGATAAATAAAACAAAACTTAAATTAAAATACAATTTTATCTATGACGCACTCTAGCCCCTGCAGTGCTCGTCGGCCACGGAAGGCCTAAAGAAAACCAGCAGACAGCACATACTTTCTCTCCAGGAACACCTGAACATGCACATAACGTTGGAAGAGGGGCAGGCAATTAGGGAGGATGGACCCCCCCCCCACCCCCCGACGGCCTGCTGCCTGGACCTGTGAATTGCCACTTTGGCCAGGCCCAGGAGCAGATCAACGAGGAGATCCTCCTCCCGGCTCACCCCCCCCCGTGGTGTAGCTGTCCTGGGAGTGTTTGATGGGACAGTGTAGAGGGAGCTTTACTCTGTATCTAACCCTTTTATTTCCTTTCTTTTTTTTCAAGGTGGCCTTTATACCCCAGGCCTCTTTTATATATTTTATGTCGAGGGAGCCTTTATTCCTCAGGCCCCCTTTATATACATATTTTTAAAATAACTTTATTAAAATCAAATAAATAAACAAAAAAACTCAAATTAAAATGCCATTCTTGGCGTCGACAATGCACTCCAGTCCCTACGGTGACCACCGGTCGCGGAAGGCCTCAAGCGTACCGGCGGACACCGCATGCTCCTTCTCTGGGGACACCCGGGTGCGAACGTAACTGCGGAAGAGGGGCAGGCAATCGGGGAGGACAGACCCCCCCGACGGCCCGCAACCTGGACCTGTGAATTGCCACCTTGGCCAGGCCCAGGAGCAGACCGACGAGGAGATCCTCCTCCCGGCCCAACCCCTTCTGTGGTGTACCTGTCCTGAGAGTGTTTGATGGGGACAGTGTAGAGGGAGCTTTACTCTGCATCTACCCCGTGCTGTACCTGCCCTGGGAGCATTTGATGCTGACCCTTGATGTTTGAAATAGGAGGAGCCCAATTCCCCAGCACTTGCGCCGATGAATACAAATTATAAGTTTAAATTTCATGAAAATGCAGTGAGGGTGAATTCCATCGGTGATTCTGCAGCACAATTTACAGTGGATGGGTGGAAGAATCCTTGGGGAAAATTCACCTCCAGCCTGTCTCTCTTCCCGACCTGCCACTTCCTCACTGGTACTTCAGAGTCGTTTTGCATATTCTTGTAGATTTTTCTGTTACATGAGATTTAGATTCGCCAAGCCTTGTCAAATCATTTCCACTGACAGTTAAGGACATCAGGAGCTTTGTAATTAAAACCTGTCGCTTGGTGAGAAACTCAAAGTGAGCTGTCAGCAACATGATTTTATAATAAATATTGTATTGTGGATTTAAAATCAGTACAGAGTTTTGCGATTAGGAACAATCTTGCTTATAGAATTGCTTTTAATTTTTAAAAAACGTTCCTTTTCCTTCTCTTTCATGTCCTTTGCAAAACAACAACTTGCATTTATATAGTGCCGTTAACATAGTAAAATGTCCCAAGGTGGAGTGTAATTAGATAAAAATTTGACACCGAGCCACATAAGGAGATATTAGGTCAGATGACCAAATGCTTGTTCAAAGTGGTAGGTTTTAATGGACATCTTAAAGGAACAGAGAGGGTAGAGAGGCGGAAAGGTTTATGGAGGGAATTCCAGAGCTTGGGTGAACCGGACCACTATGGTGAGCTAATTTTGATGTTTTCTCTTGTCAAACCAGGACTTTATCGCCTTCTTTTATTACGCTATCTTTTGCGTGCATCCATCGGTCTGCATGCATCTTTATCCTCTGTTTTTGACCTTGTCTCTATCTCTCAAGGTTTTCATTGAGTGCGTATAGGGTTGTATAGGTGTGAATTTTGGCAGCAGATACTTCTTCAGGATTTCTTCTGTCATCAGGTAGTTCTGTCCTCTGATGATGTTGATCATGATCAGCTTCAATTTGCTGGCAGTTTCGAAACTTAGCAGATTTCCCTTGCTTATGTCTATAACATGGAACTCAATCGGAAATGTGGACCTATGGGAGGATTTGGGAGTAACTTGTATCATCCCTAGGACCAATAGAGGGTTATCTGATCTGTGGGAGAAAATTTTAGATGTTGGCCTATTCAATTGCAGCTTCTATTTTCTTTGTCTTCTCTGCAACTCTTGCAATGTTGGGGCATCCATTATGTTGACTGCTGCTCCTGAGTCAATTACTGCAGAGACATCACACATGATGTCATCAGCTGCATCAGTAGCCTGGTCTCTTAAAGGTACACTTTCTTAAAGGTGAGATCAGCACTACACTACATTGCAGTGCTCACATTCCTGAGTTCAGTGAACACACAGCGTTCACACTCCTGAGTTCAGTGAACACACAGCGTTCACACTCCTGAGTTCAGTGAACACACAGCGTTCACACTCTCGAGTTCAGTGAACACACAGCGTTCACATTCCCGAGTTCAGTGAACACACAGCGTTCACACTCCTGAGTTCAGTGAACACACAGCGTTCACACTCTCGAGTTCAGTGAACACACAGCGTTCACATTCCCGAATTCAGTGAACACACAGCGTTCACACTCCTGAGTTCAGTAAACACACAGCGTTCACACTCCCGAATTCAGTGAACACACAGCGTTCACATTCCCGAGTTCAGTGAACACACAGCGTTCACACTTCCGAGTTCAGTGAACACACAGCGTTCACACTCCCAAGTTCAGTGAACACACAACGTTCACACTCCTGAGTTCAGTGAACACACAGCGTTCACACTCTCGAGTTCAGTGAACACACAGCGTTCACATTCCCGAGTTCAGTGAACACACAGCGTTCACACTTCCGAGTTCAGTGAACACACAGCGTTCACACTCCCGAGTTCAGTGAACACACATCGTTCACACTCCTGAGTTCAGTGAACACACAGCGTTCACACTCCCGAGTTCAGTGAACACACAGCGTTCACACTCCCGAATTCAGTGAACACACAGCGTTCACACTCTCGAGTTCAGTGAACACACAGCATTCACACTCCCGAGTTCAGTGAACACACAGCGTTCACACTCCCGAGTTCAGTGAACACACAGCGTTCACATTCCCGAATTCAGTGAACACACAGCGTTCACACTCTCGAGTTCAGTGAACACACAGCATTCACACTCCCGAGTTCAGTAAACCCACAGCGTTCACATTCCCGAGTTCAGTGAACACACAGCGTTCACATTCCCGAGTTCAGTGAACACACAGCGTTCACACTCCTGAGTTCAGTGAACACACAGCGTTCACACTGCCGAGTTCAGTGAACACACAGCGTTCACACTGCCGAGTTCAGTGAACACACAGCGTTCACATTCCCGAGTTCAGTGAACACACAGCGTTCACACTTCCGAGTTCAGTGCACACACAGCGTTCACACTCCCGAGTTCAGTGAACACACAGCGTTCACACTCCCGAGTTCAGTGAACACACAGCGTTCACATTCCCGAATTCAGTGAACACACAGCGTTCACACTCCCGAGTTCAGTGAACACACAACGTTCACATTCCCGAGTTCAGTGAACACACAGCGTTCACATTCCCGAATTCAGTGAACACACAGCGTTCACATTCCCGAGTTCAGTGAACACACAGCGTTCACATTCCCGAGTTCAGTGAACACACAGCGTTCACATTCCCGAATTCAGCGAACACACAGCGTTCACACTCCTGAGTTCAGTGAACACACAGCATTTACACTCCCGAGTTCAGTGAACACACAGCGTTCACATTCCCGAGTTCAGTGAACACACAGCGTTCACATTCCCGAGTTCAGTGAACACATTCACAGACCCGAGCTTAGAGAACAGGAAGTGGGGAATTTTAGTTACAAGGTTAGGTTGGAAAAGGTGTGTTTGTTCTTAGAACAAAGAAGATTGAGAGGAGATTTGATAGAGGTGTACAAGATTATGACAGGCTTAGTTAAGTTAGACAAGGAAAATCTGTTCCCATGAACTAATGGTACAAGGACTCAGATTGAAGGGTTTGGGCCTGAGATGCAGGGGAAATGTGAGAAAGAACTTTTTTACACAGTAGTTGGTAATGAGCTGGAACTCACTGCCCATAAGGGTGGTGGAAGCGGAGACAATCAATGACTTCAAGAGGAAGTTGGATGGCCACCTGATAGAAATAGACTTGCAGGGCTACCGGGATCGAGGCAGGGAATGGAACTGACTGGATAGCTCCACGGACAGCTGGCAGGAACTCGATGGGCCGAATGGCCTCCTGTACCGTAAATAACTCCATGACACACAGCGCTTACACTCCTGAGTTTAGAGAACGCACAGCGCTCACACTGCTGAGTTCAGTTGGAAAGAGGTGAGGAGAAGAGGGATTTCGACTTGAGGAACATTTTAAAATCAAAGCATTGCTGGACTGGGAGCCAGTGTAGGCGATGGGTAAACAGGGTTTGCTGCAAGTTCAGATACTGACAGCAGCGTTTTTTAAATGAACTCAAATTCATTCAGGTTGATCAGGAGAACATTGGATTAGTCAGGTGGAATTTTATGCTCTCACCCGTGGCAGGTTTGGAGGCAGGAAGAGTATAAAGTCGGGTGGGATGGTGGCCCCCAGCACCATCCTGTCTCCGCCGAAATTTAGTCCAGGGCAGAAGACCTGTGAATAGCCTTCCCACCCCACCGCCAATTGAGGCCCTTAACAGGGTAATTAACCCTCAATTAAGGGCCTCTTCCCACTGCAGCTACAATTACCCGTGCGGCGGGCGGCCCGGTCACAACACAGGAAGCACAGCACAAGAAACCATGCAGGCTGCTTGCCAGCTCTGGTATGACAGAGTGGCGGGGGGGGGGGGGGGTCCCTTGTTCAAAGGCACAGTGCCTGAACGAGGGACCCATCATCAGGAAGGGGATGCCCATTGAGGGTCAGCACCCTGCCCTTGCTGCCAACTCCCCTCCCCTCCCCTCCCTCGCCCTTGACCTCCATCCTGTGAGACACTTCACACCCTGACTTACCTGAGACCTGGCTCCAGCGATGCTCCTCGGCCTCCGGTAGGTGCAGCTACCGCAGCAGCCACCGCCTCCGTGATGGCACTGCAGCTACCGGCCTCTGATTGGCCGATGGCTCTGCAAGGGTGAGACTTCTGGCGACGGGGATCCTAAATCTTGTCGAAGGCCCACCACTGTCCACTTAGGTGTCTCATTGGCACTAAATTTAGCGGGCCATCCGAAGAAGAGGTGGATTAAGGCCGATGCCGAGACCCCCACCGCCAATGTAAAACTCCCCTCGTCGAGTCTGGAAAATAACACATACATGCAATGTAATACATGTTAGTAGCAACACAGAATACATCTCATGTTTTGCGGAGGACAATCCCAGTTTCTCTAACACAAAAACAGGAAATACTCAGCAGGACTGGCAGCATCTGTGGAGAGAAAAACAAGAGTTAACGTTTCAGGTCGATGACCTTTCATCAGAACTGGAAAAAGTTAGAAATGTAATAGGTTTTGAGCAAGTGTAAGGGAAAAAGAATAAAAGGGAGGGTCTGTGATAGGGTGGAGGGCAGGGGAGGTTAAGTGACAAAAGGTTTTATGGTACAAATCCAAAGCAGGAAGTAATGGATTGAATTAATTGGATTGAAAGTTGATAAATCCCCTGGACCAGATGAGCTACATCCCAGAGTACTGAAGGAGGTGGCTATAGAGATAATGGATGCATTGCTGGTTATCTTGCTAAATTCTATAGATTCTGGAAGGGTTCCTGCAGACTGGAAAGTAGCAAATGTAACCCCACTGTTTAAGAAAGGAGGGAGAGAGAAAACGGAGATCTACAGATGTGTCAGTTTGACGTCAGTAGTAGGGAAAATGTTAGCATCTATTGTAAAGGATATGATAACTGGACACTTGGAAAATAATGCTATGATTGGGCAGAGTCAACATGGATTTATGAGAATGAAATCATGTTTGACAAACCTGTTGGAGCTTTTTGGGGATGTTACTTGTAGCATAGATAAAGGAGAACCAGTGGATGTGGTGTATTTGGATTTTCAGAAGGCTTTTTATAAGGTTCCACACAGGAGATTAGTGAACAAAATTAGAGCACATGGGATTGGGGGTAATATACTGCAATGGATTGAGAATTGGTTAACAGACAGAAAGCAGAGAGTAGGAATAAACGGGTCATTCTCCAGATGGTAGGCTGTTACTAGTGGGGTACCGCAAGGATCAGTGCTTGGGCCACAGCTGTTCACAATCTATATAAATGATTTGGATGTGGGGACCAAATGTAATATTTCCAGATTTGCTGATGACACAAAACTAGGTGGGAATGTAATAAAAGCAAAATACTGCAGATGCTGGATACCTGAAATGAAAACAGAAAGTGCTGGAAATACTCAACAGGTCGGGCAACAGTTGTGGAGAGAGAGACAGTTAACTTTTCAGGTCTGTGACCTTTCATCAGAACTAGCAAAGGTTATAAAAGAATTAGGTTTTAATCAAGTGAAGGCAGTTCGGGGTGGTGGTGGTAGTTGGTGGGGAAGAGAACAAAAGGCAAGGTGTGTGATAGGGCAGAGAGCAGGAGAGATTAAACAACCAAGCTGTCATGGATCAAAGGCAAAGAGAGTGTTAATGCTGTAATGAAAGACAAAGCATTAGTCTAGAGAGAGTGTCAATGGCAGAATAATGAGCAGCTCTGTCCACATGAAAAACATGCATGACTGGCCTTTTTTATATTTTTCAATTTTTAAATTATTTTATTTCAGTTGATTTTTTTAACCATGTGCCTGTTTTTCATGCAGACAGAGCTGTTCATTATTCTGCCATTAATAGTCTCTCTGGACTAATGCTTTGTCTTTCACTACAAGCATTAACACTCTCTTTGCCTTTGCCCCATGACAGCTTTGTTATTTAATCTCTCCTGCTCGCTGCCCTATCACACACCTTCCCTTTTGTTCTCTTCCCCACCAACTACCACCACTCCTCCCCCCCCCCCCTTCACTTGCTTAAAAGCTAATTCTTTTATAACCTTTGCTTATTCTGATGAAAGGTCTCTGACCTGAAATATTAACTCTGTTTCTCTCCACAGATGATGCCAGTCCTGCTGAATATTTCTGTTTTTATTTAGATGGGAATGTAAGTTGTGAGGAGGACACAAGGAGGCTTCAAGGGGATTTGGACAGGCTAAGTGAATGGGCAAGAACATGGTCGAATACAATGTGAATGTGTGAAGTGATCCACTTTGGTAGGAAAAAGCAGAAAGGCAGAGTATTTCTTAAACGGTGATGTCCAAAGGGTCCTGGGTGTCCTTGTTCATGAGTCACCAATGTTGTATGATCACTTTCAGAGTGATGTCCCTTTAAGAACTCAGTATGCTAATGAGCTAAGTACCAGGATGTAGCCATGTGACTAGAAACCATTGTGTCTCTGCACTGTAACACTTTGGACAAAGGTTCTGTATATAGTTTACTCTGTATTACATGTACTAATGTAGCTGTTAATAAACCTTCTAGAGATCTTCAAGGAACTGGAATCCACATACCTCACTGTGTTGCTTAAGATAACACAAAGAAACTCATGACAACTAAAAGCTAGGATGCAGGTGCAACAGGCAATTAGGAAGGCAAATGGTATGTTGGCTTTCATTGCAAGGGGATTTCAGTACAGGAGTAAAGATGTCTTGCTGCAATTGTATAAAGCCTTGGTGAGGCCGCACCTGGAGTATTGTGTACAGTTTTGGTCTGCTTATCTAAAGAAGGATATATTTGCCGTCGAGGGAGTGCAATGGAGGTTTACTAGACTAATCCCTGGGATGGTGTGATTGTTTTATGAGGAGAGATTGCAGTAACTGGGCCTGTATTCTTCAGTGTTTTGAAGAATAAGAGGTGATCTTATTGAAGCTTACAAAATTCTTACAGTGCGTGACAGGGTAGATGTGGATAGGATGTTTCCCCTGGCTGGTGAGTCTAGAACAAGAGGACACAGTCTCAGAATAAGGGGCAGGCCATTTAAGACTGAGAGGAGGAAGAATTTCTTCACTCAGAGGATGGTGAATCCGTGGAATTCTCTACCCCAGAGGGCAGTGAAAGCTCAATCATTGAGCATGTTTAAGACAGAAATCAATAGATTTCTGGATACTAATGGTATCCAGGCGCGTATCCATTGTCTCTCGAGATAAGGAGGCCCAAAAGAATGGTATGGGGATAATGGGGGAAAATGGCATAGAGGTAGATGATCAGCCATGATCTGTTTGAATGGTGGAGCAGGCTCGATGGGCCGAATGGCCTACATCCGCTCCTATTTCCTATGATCCTATGAATGGGACAAGTGAAGAAACAAAAGATGTGTCTGGATGAGGTGTAAATGATAGGATAGCAACCGTTCGAACACAAAGCAAAGGGATTAACAAAGAAGCAAGGAGTGGGAGAAAAAAAACGAACTGGCAGAAAAAAAATGGGGACAGAGATTATGATCTAAAATGATTGAACTCAATGTTGAGTGCAGAAGGCTGGTTCTCTAAGTCTGCCCATGTAACTGAAGTCTTTCATCCCTGGTACCATATTAGTGAATCTCCTCTGTACCCTCTGAAGGCCTTGACATCCTTCCTAAAATGTGGTGCTCGGAATTGGATACAATAGCCCAGCTGAAGCCGAACCAGTGCTTATAAAGATTAAGCATAAATTCCTTGCTTTTGCACCCTATGCATCTATTACTAAAGCTAAGGATCCTGTAAACCTTCTGTGCTTGTCCTGCCACCTTTACCTACACTCCCAGGTCTCTGTTCTCTGCTACTGCATTTCTGACCGTCTCCAGCACCCTCCCCCACCGCCCCCCCCGCCCCACTGAGTTCCTGACCTTCCCCCACCACCCCCATCTCAACTTCCTGACCTTACCTTGCCCAGTCTGGGAGGCAATGTGTTTCAGGCCATACGCAGGTGGAGATCAGAATAAGGCAGCACATGGGTGAATGGGTTGTTGTGTGAGTAAGGATACGGTCAGCAGCAATTTGAATGAATTCAAGTTTATGAATTTCATCCCTAACTGTGAGTTCTATTTGAGTTAGCACTATTCATGATTCAGTTTTTGAGAATATTTTCCATTGGTAATGATGTGCTTTCAGTTGGGCCTCCTCCTAACCTTACTTCCTATGGTCCAAGGACACTCAGAGCTCAGACATTCGAATGGGAGTCGGACATTCGGACTAGGTGCCTTCAGCCCCTCAAGCCCATTTCTCGATTCATCCAGATCATACTGATTTGTATCTTAACTCCAACTATCCATCTTGATTCCATATCCCTTGATACAGGTTGAGCTGTGGTTCAGTCAATAGCACTCTCAGACAGTTGTGGGTTCAAGTCCAAATCCAGAGACTTTAGCACAGCATCTAGGTTGGCATTCCCAGTGCAGTACTGAGTGAGTGCTGCACTGTTGGAGGTGTCATTTTCAGATGAGGGTTTAAAACAAGGCCCGGCTGCCCTCTCAAGTGGATGTAAAAGACCCCATGGCCACTCCACTATTTTGAAGAAGAGCAGGGGAGTTCTCCACGCTGTCCTGGAGCCAATATTTATTCCTCAACCAACATCACTAAAAACAGATAATCTGGTCATTTATTGGATGGTTGTTTGTGGGATCTTGCTGTGTGCAAATTGGCTGCTGTGTTTCTTACATTACAGCGGTGACAATGCTTCAAATGTACTTTGTTGGCCGTAAAGCACGTCAGGGCATTCTGAGGTCATGGAAGCTCTGTATTTACCCTCATCCAATCGATCTCAGTCTTGCAAATTTTGCTTGACCCCCAGCCTCAACAGCTTTTTAGAGAAGAGAGTTCCATATTTCCACTCCCCTTTGTGTGAAGAAGTGCTTCCTGGCATCACCCCTGAAGACTAATAGTTTTAAGGTTATGCCCCCTTGTTCTGGACTCTCCCCACCAGAGGCAATAGTTCCTTTCTATCTAACCCGTCCAATCCCTTACTAATTGTAAATACCTCGATCAGATTCCCCTTCAACCTTTTAAGCTCAAGGAAATTCAAGTCGAGTCCTCCTGACATAACTGGGAAGTTTCCTATTTTTCCAAACTCTAGTCACCAGTCTAGCCTCACGTTTCATTATTTGTGACATCTCTTTGGGATTTTGGGTCCTGTTCTTGCTCTGGAGTTCCTCAGCTTTCCGTTGTTTGACTGCTGTCATGAGTTTCTTTGTGATATCTTAAGCAACACAATGAGGTATGTGGATTCCAGTTCCTTGAGGATCTCTAGAAGGTTTATTAACAGCTAAACTAATACACACAATACAGAGCAAACTATATGCAGAACCTTTGTCCAGGGTGTTACAGTGCAGAGTGACTCTGGCTTCTAGTCACATGATCTGGTACTTAGCTCATTAGCATACTGAGTTCTTAAAGGGACATCACTCTTAAAACGATCATACAACAGCTGCGATTGGGCATCTAAATCCTGATGAAATGAAGATGGAATATGAACAGAAAATGCAGGAAAACATTCAGCAGGCCAGGCAGCATCTATGAAGAGAGAAACAGAGTTAACATTTGAGGCCGGCGACCCTTTGTCAGAACAACCTGAAACATGAACTCTATTTCTCTCTCCACACTGACGCTGCCTGACCTGCTGAGTGTCTTCTAGCATTTTCTGCCATCCTGACATCTGCAGAATTGTGCCTTTCTATTAGTAATTATAAATGGAAATTGTGAATAAAGAAAGATGCCAGAAGTATTCAACAGATTGGTCAAAATCGAAAGGAGAAGGTTACCGGTTAATACTTGTGATGGAGAGGCAGCACTAGTGTCAGAAGCAAGGACATCATCCAAAACATTCACCCAACGGTTCTCTACTGAGATTTGCACAGACCTGCAGTGTTATGAGACCCATTAAGAATTTTACTTTCGTATCGATTCAAATTGATAAATAAAAGGGGAATGGGGGAAGCCATGCCCCACCACACTGGCCACTAGCCCTCGAAAGCCTGGCATGACTCTTTAAAACTCCATCTTTGTTTGGAAGACAATGCCAAGGTTTAGGAGGCAAGCCTGACCGCATGAAGATTACTTCAGCCTCACGGAGCTAATCACAGCCCTGTGAAGAGTCTTCTGCAGTGTATGGTTGACCTGAAGCATATATTTGTACATGTGTATGTGCTAATGTCTTCTAATAATGCAGTCCCCATTTCTTGAAAATTGCTGTTTGATGACTAGGCCGTCCGCCCGTTGACTTGTAGCAAAAGAGAAAATGCAAAACAGAACACATTATGAATTGCCGTAATGTCTTTTTTCTGCACCATTATTCCATAATTTACTGCCCTCCAACATTGTGCTTTTTGTCATCACGACTGACCCCAATCCTTTTTGAACATCTGTCCCAAATGTGCTTTATTTCCCAGTGAAATGAAATGTGAACTAAATGACCACAATTTGCAGGGGGCACATTAGCTTGTTGAAGGATGGAGAGTCAAGTCCATTTTACTTCTGCTGTGAGCTGCCGTCGATCTATTTGACCGACCTGATGTTTTATTTTGTTTTGCTTTTGTTTGTCTCTTGTTTTCTTTTAAGTTGCTGTGTTTTGATTAATCTTTTCCTCCCCACACACCACCTCTCCCCGCCACCACCCACTCCCCTCCCCCCCGCCCTCCACCCCACAAGCAATTCCTTCGCTTTACGGCTCATTTTTAGACGTTTCCATCCTTTACTCAGCCTGCGGGTATCTCCCATTATCTGAACTAATTCTGTCCATCCCTTGACTTTCTATCCCGCTGCCTCTCTCCTCCGCTGACCACAATGACCTATGACATTATGTTGCAGCCAGTCATGTCAAACTACCTCAGCTCTTGATGTGCTATTTGCTATGAATTTCTTCGAAGCACAGTCACTGCTGTTATCCAGGTAAATCCTTGAGTTGTTCAACCCCTGTGAGATTGCAAAGAACTGAGTGACTGGTTAATCTTCTTTGTGTATTAGGAACATCTTAACAGGAGGAGGCCACTCAGCCCCTTGAACCAGTCCTGCCATTCAATGGCTGATCTGTATCTTCACTCCATCTACCCATGTTAGTTCCTGTATCATTGCTTAACAAAAATCCATCAATCTCAGTTTTGAAATTTTCACTTGACCTCCAGGGAGAGAGTTCCAGATTTCCACTACCCTTTGTGTGAAGAAGTGCTTCCTGACATCACCCCTGAATGGGTAAGCTCTGATTTTAAGGTTATGCTCCCTTTTTTCTGGACTCCTCCCACCAGAGGAAATAGTTTCTCTCAATCTACCCGATCAACTCCACTCAATGACTTCAATCAGATCACCTCCTGAATCTTCTCTACTCAGGGGTTGAGGGAGGAGTGCTGACCAGGCCACACTGAAAGCGTTCTTTTGAATAATGTCATGAGATCTCTTAATGTCCATCTGGGCAGCAGGGTAGGGGTTTCAGGTTAATGCCACCTGCGTCAGCGCAGCATTCCCTTGGCCTTTGTGTTGGAGCATCAGCCTAGAGTGTGAGCTGCAAGCCACAGTAGGGGGCTGAAACCTCTGTGTTCTGACCCAGTGCGTGATAGTGCTACCGACAAAGCCGAGCTGAGATGCAGCGTGGCAATTGTAACCTGATCCAGCCAGTGGGAAACTGACTTGATGGGATCAGTCATCCATGTTGCACTCCCCCGTCCTTTTTAGCCCCGGATAGTTTTAGCCCACCCCCACGACTCCCGTGACCATTTACACCCCCCTGACTATTTCACTCTGTGTTGACTTCAGTGGAATTGGACTGTGTGCAGAGTGGTTGATCAATCCCAGCGCATTAGTTTCCCGTTGGACAGATTAGGATTATTTCCCTTTTTCCTATAGAAGCTTTTGTTTCTTGGAGAACCTGAAGTGTGTGCTTCATAATTGAAACCTGGGGCTCTTGATCAGAAATCCTATGACGTATAATTCTTAACACAAGCCTTATTCTTGTTTGGACCCAAATTGGACTGCAGACTGCGCAGTACTCTCTGGCCAGATGAAATGGAACTTGTGTCCAAATGCTCTTTAAGTTGCCTTGCCCGGAGGTCTGGTATCTCTCCATAGCCTCGCTGCTCCCTGTCTCTGTAACCTCCTGCAGCCAAGATCACTGCACTGCTCAAAGTATGGCCACTTGAGCATCACCAATTTTTAAATGCAAGGGTAATTAGGAATTGGCAATAAATACTGGCCTAACCAGTGCCACCCACACCCATGAATGAAAAGAAATCATTCCACGATTGGTAGCCATGCCTTCAGCTGCCTTGGTCCTAAGCTCTGGAATTTCCTTCCTAAACCTCTCCTGCTCTTTATCTCTCTATCCTTTAAGACACACCTTAAAACCTATATCTTTGACCCAGCTTTTTTGCCGTTATACCTCCTTATGTGATTTGGTATGGAGGGGCATAGAGATTATGGAAAATTATAGGGCTAGAATTCTGTTTTTTAAAGGAGGAGAGGCAATGATATGGAGAGGTTTAGGGAAAGAATTCCAGAGCTTAGAGCCTAGACAGCTAAAGGCACAGCCCGCAATGCCGGAGCAATAAAAACTGGGGATGGTGAGAGGCCAGAATTAGCAGAAATCTCCCTACTCAGTTCCCTCAGCCTGCTATAAATCTCCTTGGAATACTTTGTCATCTCAGAGGTGCTATAACATTACAGGTTGTTGTGATCTCTCAAGCACAGGGCAAATTAGAAGTGTAGCTTTCAGAGTGTATAGCAAAGGAGAATTTTATTGATTGTACTCATGGTAAGAACACGGCTGGAGGAAAATAATTATGAATTTCAGGTCAAAGGTGACGCGTTATCTTATCAGTTTATCTTTCTCGTGCAGATTGGTTTAAAATTGTGGTTTATATATAATCTGTGATTTAAAAACAAACATTTCACATGTTAACTGGCGAAATCCTATCAAATCCTTGGCCGCACAGTGTGGCGCGGGTGGTTGAGGAGAAGTTATCAGAATATATTGAATAAGAACAATTGGGAATATTCTTCAGCAGAATTGTGGTTGCTTTGCTGTTTTTGGGTTGGACCAGGTCTTCTGGTTTGTTGTGATGCTCAATACTAATGTTGTTGCACAGAAATGGGACCCAGTCTATTGTAACTCCTGGGCCTCATTAACAAGCAATAGGCAGAAAATTGTGGAGCCCATTCACTATTGTAATGTAGAACAGCAAAACCCAAATGCACTGCAGCCAATTCACACACACCAATGTCCCACAAACAGCAATGAAATCAATGATGATCTTGGTTGTGGAATAAATATTGGCCCACAACACCAGGGAGAGCTCCTCTTCTCTTCGAAATAGTGGGCATGGGATCTTATACATCCAGCTGAGAGGACAAACAGGGCCTCAGTTCAACCTCACACCCAAAAGGCAGCACTTCTGACAGTGCAGCACTCCATCAGCCTAAGCGTTGATAAGGTACTGTGATGTGGGACTTAAACACACAACCTTCTAAACTATTTTTTTTTCATGGGATGTGAGTATCACTGGCAAGGACAGCATTTGTTGCTGATTCCTAATTTCTCTTGACAACTGAGTGGCTTGCTAGGCCATTTCAGAGGGCGGTTAAGAGTCAACCACATTGCTGTAGGTCTGGAGTCGCTTGTAGGCCAGACCAGGTAAGGGCAGCAGATTTCCTTCCCTAAAGGACATTAGTGAAGCAGATGGGTTTTTATGACATTTGATGATAGTTTCATTGTGCCATTACTGAGACGAGCTTTCAATTCCTGATTTTCTTTTTATAAATTAACTGAATTTAAATTCCACCAGCTGCTGTGGTGAGATTTGAACCCACAGGACATTAGCTCAACCCTCTGGATTAATAATTCAGTGATATTACCACTACGTCACCACCTCCCCCCGAAAGGTCAAAGTGAGCCACTGAGCCACAGCTGACACCTGACTTGGATTGGGGAAGGCTCTGGGTAGACCGGCAAGGTTGCGAATGTATGAACGGTGCACTCAGCAACAATGAGGTATAAGTCATGCACTGAAATTCTTCTGTAATGTAAAAAAAGAATCATCGAAAGGTGGGAGTGAGTCTCGGCCTCCCAACACTCACCTCTGATGCAGATTGACATTTACAGTTTTCTATCTAATTACAAATCTGCGGGGGTTTGTAATAATGGCTGCCTCCTGCTGGGATTAGCCCTGAAGCTCTTTTACAATGACGGTTGACTTGACTGTGTTTATTTGCAGTCACTCGATTTTGGTGCAGCCTCCAATCTTGTGCTTTTAGCGTAAATAGTTTCATCATTACTTAAATCGTGAAAATGCACTTACCTCCCCTTCAACTAGGATTTTTACCTTTTTGATTTGTTGTTTGTGTTTTTTAGGAACAGTAATTCGTTACAGACTGGTAAATCTCTAGTGAAGATAGAAGGAGGCCATTCAACCCATTGCATAGAGTAAGCTTATATCCCCCATGAGTATAGAAGATCAAGGTGTTTAAAAATGTTAGAAAGATTTGATACGGTAGATATGGAAAAACAGTTTAACAGGTGGAGAAAGGAGCCATAATCTTAAAACGAGAGACAGTCTATATAGCAGTTAAATCAGGAAGCAAATTTTCACACAAAGGTGTAGTGGAAATCTGGAACTCTTTCCCCCAAAAAGCTATGGATGCTGGGGTCACTTTGAGCTTTCAAGACTGAGATCGATATATATTTTTGAAAGGTCATCGATCTGAAACGTTAACTCTGTTCCTCTCTCCGGAAATGCTGCCAGACCTGCTGAGTACTTCCAGCACTTTCGGTTTTTATTTCAGATTTCCAGCATCTGCAGTATTTTGCATTTGTATTGATAGATTTTTGTTAGGTGAAGGTGTATCAAGGGATATGGAGCAGAGATGGTTAAATGAAGCTGACATACAGACATGCTCTGGATGGCCTCCTCCTATTCCTATCTATCTGTATTGGTTCTTTGATACAGCAGTTTAAAACAATGTGTTTCTCTCTCTGTGTTGTCTTTCTCTCCATCACCCTTGTCTTTTCCTCTCTCCCTCTCCCTCCCTCATCTTTCTCCCTCTCTCACCCTCTCTCCCTTTCCCTCCCTGTTTCTTTACTTTGCTTCAAGTATTTATACATTTTCTCTTAAAAAATGCAATAGTCTCAGCCACAATCACTTGTGTTGATGATTTCAGAGAAGCAAAAAGGCCCAATACAGAGTCAAGTATGAGCGGCAGAATGTCATTGCTTTTTGTAAAAGAAAGACTTGTATTTACATAGTGCCTTTCACAAACTCACGACATCCCAAAGTACTTTACAGTCAATTAAGCACTTTTGAAGTGTAGCCTCTGTTGTACTGTAGGAAACACAGCAGGGTATGTCCGACAAGCTTCCACAAACAGCAATGTGATAATGACTGGATATTCTGTTTTGAGCTATTGTTTCAGGGATAAATAATTGTCAGGACACTGGGGAGAACTCCCCTGCTCGTCTTCGAAATAGTATCCATGGGATCTTTAATGTCCACCTGAGAGGGCAGATGGGGCCTTGGTTTAACGTCTTATGCAAAATATGGCACCTTCGACAGTGCAGCAGTCCCTCCATAAGGGAATGTTTGAGGGTTTCAACATCTCAATATTTGAATGCTGAATTTGAGTGATTGGGGACGGGGGAGGAGGGGTGTTGCATGAAGAGCCACTGCAGTGTCAGATAAAATATACATCTTTCTTTGATAGTGTGAGGAGAAGATTTACAACCCTTTTTGAAAAGCGATGCTGCATAATGGGAAATCTTCCCTTGGCAAACCACATGAAATAGATAATTGCAGAACCTGAGGCTGGGTGAATCAGTATCGCAGAAATGAAGAGAACAGTGCATCAGGAATAAATCATAGAGTGAATAAAAATGAAGGAATATCGCCTGTCCTGCCATCCTGAAAAGTTCCAATTTGCATTTCTTTATCGTTTTGCTAAGGTTATTGTTTATGTATTGAAAAACATTTTTTACATGGTTTATGAAGCCAGCAGATCTCTGCAGTATAAACTCAGGCTTCGATGTGGTCTTTTTCTTGCTCACACCCCAACCTGACATTGCTCTGCGGAGTCTCTGATCAGAGAGTGAGGGCTAACTCATGTTTTTTTTTGGTCCAATTGTTTCCCCCCTGGTGGAAAACGTGTGGGTTTTTTTTTTTGCTTTTTTAAAAATATCTGCACAGGATGGGAGATGGATGAGAGTGCGGGACCTGCTGCCACGTGGAGGGATTGAAGCAGAGAGGATTACGGCATTTTCCGGGGAGGCTTGATACATGCACAAGGCTGGAAGAGAATAGCAGGATACAGGATGGGGCAGGGTGGGCAGAGAGAATTAGATATGGAGGAGGATCAGCACAGACCAGTTGGATTGAGTGGCCTTTTTCTGTGCTATACATTCTACACAATTCAATGCAAGATTCAAAAGAGTAGGCGAGGAGTGGAGGTAAATTAGTGGTACTGGTAACGCCTTAGGACATTTTATTATGTTAAAGGCGTTATATAAATGCAAGTTGTTGTTGTAATTCGTCATTGCTAAGCTAAAGCTTATAGTAGGAGGGCTTGAGAGGGTAGATGCTGATAGGATGTTTCCCCTGGCTGGAGAGTCTAGATCCAGGGATCATAGTCACAGGATAAGGGGTCACCCATTGAGGACTGAGAAAAGGAGAAATGTCTTCACTCAGAGGGTTGTGGGTCTTTGGAATCCGCTATCCCAGAGAGATGTGGATGCTCAGCCGTTGAATATATTCAAGACTCAGAGCGATAGATTTTTGAACTCCAAGGGAATCAAGAGATATTGGGATAGTGCGGGAAAGTGGAGTTGAGGTTAAGGATCAGCCATGATCTTATTGAATGGTGGAGCAGACTTGAGGGCTAAATGGCCGACTCTTGTTCCTATTTCTTATGTTCTTATATTCTTATGCAAGAGGAAGAGAAGACTGATGGAGATGAGGAGTGCCATGGCTTTTGAGGTCCTGGAAAAGTATAAGTTACAGTACGAGATAGAGAGTCGTTGTGTCATTTACGGCACAAAAGGAGACTATTTGGTCCATCGGCTTTCTATCCAGCTATCCAATCAGTCCCACTCCCCCGCTCAATCCCTGTAACCCTGCAAGTTTATTTCCTTCAAGTGCCCATCCAATTTCCTTTTGAAATCATTGATTGTCTCCACTTCCATTACCCTATGGGTGAGTTCCAGGTCATTACCACGCACTTGAGTAAAAAAAGTTCATCCTCAAATCCCCCTGGATCTCTTGCCCAAAACCTTCAATCTGTGTCCCCTAGTTCATGTACCATTGGTTAATGGGAACAAATTTTCCTTGTCTAACTTATCTGTCATAATTTTGGACACTTCTATCAAATCTCCCCTCAATCTCCATTGCTCTAAGGGGATGGTGGCAGATTTTGTCATTAAGCCTAAAAGCCTGCTCCTTTTTAAATAGAAAGACCCCACCTATCCATTCTACTGCTATATCCCTCAATCCCACCTACCCACCTTCTCCCTATATCCCTCAATCTTACTCACCTTCTCCATATATCCCTCAATTCCACCTACCCACCTTCTCCCTATATCCCTCAATCTTACTCACCTTCTCCCTATATCCCTCAATCTTACTCACCTTCTCCCTATATCCCTCAATCTTACTTACTCACCTTCTCCCTATATCCCTCAATTCCACCTACCCACCTTCTCCCCATATCCCTCAATCTTACTTACTCACCTTCTCCCTATATCCCTAAATCCCACCTACCCACCTTCTCCCCATACCCCTCAATCTTACTTACCCACCTTCTTCCTATATCACTCAATCCCACCTGCCCACCATCTCCCCATACCCCTCAATCTTACTTATCCACCTTCTTCCTATATCCCTCAATCCCACCTGCCCACCGTCTCCCCATACCCCTCAATCTTACTTATCCACCTTCTTCCTATATCCCTCAATCCCACCTGCCCACCGTCTCCCCATACCCCTCAATCTTACTTATCCACCTTCTTCCTATATCCCTCAATCCCACCTGCCCACCGTCTCCCCATACCCCTCAATCTTACTTACCCACCTTCTCCCCATATCCCTCAATCCCACCTGCCCACCATCTTCCCATGTCCCTCAATCCCACCTAACCACCTTCTCACCAGATCCTTCAGTCGCAATTTTCTGCAGAAACCCAAATAAATGTCCATTGACCCCATTTCTACTGCCTTGCCTCAGCATCCTTCCCTAGTAACTGATTCCCTGACTTTGCTTTTTACTCCTCAGTTCCTCCTTTGTTAACTCGCGGTCCTCTGATTTTAAACCAATGATGATGAAACCCTTGCCTTACAACAGGACAGTGACTTGAAAATTACTTTGTGAATAATTCATTGGCTCTGAAGTGCTTTGAGATATCCTGAGGATGTGAAAGGTGATATACAAACACAAGGTATTTTTCGATAAAACCTTCTTAACCTCGGGATATAAATTTTATTTTGGGTGGATCGGTGACCCATTTTGAGCTCGACCTCACTTTCTTTTCCTAATTTGGGTCGAGTGCCAAACAAGTAGCCGATTCATTTTTGGCTGTTCTGCACAACTGCCCAAGAAGCATTGACATCGTTTACATTGCCTCATGTTTTAAATGTTTTAATGGTTCTTTTCATGCCGTGCGGTGTTGATGGCAAATTTAGCAATTAATTTAAAAGAAAATAGGACTGCTAGCCTCTGCTCACCTTTTCAGATCTTGGTCATGTTGTTGTCTAATGAAGCATGACAAGGACAAAACCAATTATTAGTAATTGCAACCTTTAGAGTAGCAAAAACTCATTATTCAGTGTAGTTTAATGTTACTTTATGCAATAGGGTATATTTTCTCCCTCCGGCACATACATTCACACAAACTAAATCCTGCTGCTAATGGAAAGCCTGTGATCTCATTCTCCCCGATTGTCCAGCAACCAAGAGAATTAACTTGTTTTTCTAAAGCACCTTTAACAACCTCAGGACCTCTTAAAGCACTTTACAGCCAATGATGTACATTTGGAAGTGCAGTCACTGCTGTAATGTAGGATTTGGGTCTCCCAGTTTCTGCACAGCAAGATCCCACAAACACCAATCTGATAATGGCCAGGTCATCTGTTTTAGGTTGTTAGTTGAGGGATAAACATTGGCCCAGGATACCGGGGGAAACCCCCTGCTCATCTCCAAAAAGCGGCATTGGACCTTTTACGTCTACTTGAGAGAGCAGACGGGGGCTTCTGCTTCACATCTCATCCAAAAATAGCATCTCTGACGCTGCGGCACTCCCTTGGCACCTGAAGTGTCAGCCTATATTTTGTGCTTAAGTCTTTGAAGTGGAACTTGAAACCATAACCTTCTGAGCCGGAGGCCAGAGAGCTTCTCACTGAACCATGGCTGACACTTCAGTGGCCCACATTGGTTGCAAAGGAATACTTCCTTAATCATCAGGAAGCAGTCCACTTGATCAGCAGCCCATTCACTCCCTTCAGCACCGACGCACAGTGGCAGCAGTGTGTACCATATCAAGATGCACTGCAACAACCCACCATGCTTCCTTCCACAGCACCTTCCAAACCTGTGACTTCTACCACCTAGAAGGACAAGAGCAGCAGATGCATGGGAACACCACCACTCGCAAGTTCCCCTCCAAGCCGCACACCATCCTGAAACATATTGCCATTCCTTCACTGTCGCTGGATCAAATTCCTGGAAATCCTGAGCTAACAGCACTCTGGGAGTACCTTCAGCAAATGGACTGCAGTGGTTCACAGAGAAGTCTCACCACCAATGTTCCCTCTAAGCTGTGTGGCCACGTATTAACTCCAAAGTCCCCATGCAGGCTGCGCACCTGTCAGTTCATTTAATTAACCGTGCAAACAAATTTAAAGAGACTTCAATAAGTCACCTGTACACTCCAAAAAAAAAATTAGAGGGAATGTTACCACCAGCATGTCACAAGCCATTAGGGATGGGTAATAAATGCTTGCCTTGCCAGTGACACCCACATCCCAATAATTGATAATTAAGATTGGGAAGTGAATGGATTAGACACTGTTTAGGAATTGATCTCAAATCAAGTCCAGATAAAAACATGAATGTCTCTTTTCTCTGGTGGTGGCAAGGGTCCCACATGAAAATGTTTGGGCAGCGTAAGACCAGCTTTCCATTGGCATGGGGCCACGATATGAAACTGCCCCAAATGTGCAGTAAATTGGCAGACTTGCTGCAAGATGGCATGGCTGGTGTGGCAAGTGGAAGCAAACATCACAGTAGGGGCATGGCCGAGGACACTTTGTTGTTGCTGCAATTCCACAGGAGTGTTTCTTACACTCCGTCCCCTATTCCCCCCACCTCCAGCGAAAGACCCTTGACCCTGCCAAGGTTGTGATGGGGCACTGGGGGAATGCTCAGAACATAAGCTCCCTAATCTGTACCATACTAACCTTGGAGTATTTATGCCTGAAATGGCAAGTATTCCATATTCCCTAATGATCATCCATCTCCCACCCTGGGTGGACATGAAGCTCACCCACAGAAAAAGAACAGAAAGTAATTTTAAAGAACAGGAAGTAATTATGTGCGGAGTGGGTTGGGACAGGGACTTTGTAACTCAAACCCACCATGAAGTGCGGTTTTTCTGTAATGTCTCTGGGTTTGTAGTCAGACTGTAGTGGAGAGTAGCTAGTCTGTATTGGGTCAGAGTTAGACTGTACCAGGCTGTAGTTGCACAGAAGCGGGTTGCAGTTAGACCATACTGAGTTGTAGTGCCATGCTGTAATAACACTGACTGTACCAGACTATGTTATTCATGTATCTATCAGTGCATGTTCATTTCTGTACCAGTTATTATTCATTTCTATAAGGGTATATGTCATTAGTCATTGGTGCATCAGTGCAGACAATTATTCATTTATATACCAGTATGCGTTATTCTTTTATAGATCTCGGAGTTATAATTTATTTATATATCAGTATGCATTATTATTTATTTATAACATTAGTTATTAATATCTGTTTTGTATTTTACCAGCAGTGCAAGGAACAGGGGAAATTATTTAACAAAAGTTGGATTGACCTCCCCCTCTGACCATAATGGTTACCCCTCTCATGACACTTCATAACAGCGGATGTCTGAACATGGGCAGCGAGCTGTATGTGACCCGTCTCCCATTTACCTGTAGCCCTGGGCTACCTTCCTGCTCTCCGCTCCTCCTGGAGTGAGCTGGGAAGCGTGCCAAGTGCAAAGGAAGGTGAGGGAATAGAGTTAGTTGGTGGGGTGTTACTGTATCTTCCATGAAGCAGGTGTAAGGATCCTCTCCCTTGTTAGAATAGAACTCAAGAACATAAGAAATAGGAGTAGGAGTAGGCCAGACAGCCCCTGTAGACAGCTATGCAATTCAATAAAATCATGGCTGATCTACTACCTCATCTTCACCTTCCTACACTATCCCCATATCCCTTAATTCCTTCAGTGTCCAAGAATCTATTTTTGTTTTGAAACCCTTCCTGTGGAAAGTACCTGGAATACACCTGTCCCCTTGTGATGTGTTTGAAAACAGGAACAATAACAGCTGCCAGTCCACATCCCACTATTCTGCCCTGGCCCAGCAACTAAAAAGGCAAGTCATTGAAACCAAAGGATACATCAGCACAGGAAGAGGCCATTCAGCCCCTCAAGCCTGTAACACCATTCAATTAGATCATGGCTGCTCTGAGCTGAACACCATCTACCCGCTTTAGTTCTGTAACTCTTACTACCCTTTGCCGAACAAAAATCTCAATTTTGAAATTTTCAATTGACATGTTTTTGGTGGGGGGGGGGGGGCAGTTCCAGATTTCCACCACCCTTTGTGTGAAGAAGTGCTCCTGACATCACCCCTCAAGGGCCTAGCTCTAATTTTATGATTATGCTCCCTTGTTCTTGACTCTCCCACCAGAGGAAAATAGTTTCTCTTTATCTACTCTATCAAATCCTTTAATTATCTCAAATACCTCAATTAGATCACCACTTAATCATCTGTATTCAAGGAAATACAAGGCTAGTCTTTCTTTTTATTCTTTCATGGGATGTGGGTGTCACTGGCAAGGCCAGCATTTGTTGCCCATCCCTAATTGCCCTCGAACTGAATGGCTCGCTAGGCCATTTCAGAGAGCAGTTAAGAGTCAACCACATTGCTGTGAGTCACATGTAGGCCAGACCAGGTAAGGACAGCAGATTTCCTTTCCTCAATGGCGTTAGTGAACCAGATGGGTTTTTAATGACAATTAGTGATAGTTTCATGGCAGCATTACTGAGACTGGCTTATTAGTTAATTGAATTTAAATTCCACCAACTGTCCCCAGGGCAATAACCTGGGCTTCTGGATTACTAGTTCAGTTACCACGACACCCCCAGCATCGCCCCCTGTGCAAGCGACTCCAATAATTTAACCTTTAAAGTCCTTTAGACTGAATCTGATCAATCTGCACTGCTCCCTCTCCAAAATCAACATATCCTTCCTGAGGTGCAGTGTCCCCACCTGAACAACTCTAACCAGGGCTTTATAAACTGTAACATAACTTTCTTTCCTTTATATTTCAGTCTCCTTGAGATTAAGGCCAACTCTGATCCATCTTTCTTACCCTCAAAGTCATCTACTTTGGATCTATGTAAGGGCAATGGTGAGGCTTATCTATCTGAAAAGGGCACCGATGGGCCATTCATCACCGCTCATGGAAATCCCCGGGTCCTCAGCTGAAGGCAGGGAAATGGGGGATATAGAAACATAGAAAATAGGAGCAGGAGTAGGCCATTCGGCCCTTCGAGCCTGCTCCGCCATCCAATATGATCATGGCTGATCATCCAACTCAGTAACCTGTTCTCGCTTTACCCCCATATCCTTTGATCCCTTTCGCCCCAAGAGCTATATCTAACTCTTTCTTGAAAACTTACAATGTTTTGGCCTCAACTGCTTTCTGTGGTAGCGAATTCCACAGGTTCACCACTCTCTGGGATCTTGCTGGGCCCCACCTGTTCACTGGCACTTGCATGCGGCAGGGCAGAGGGAGGGATGGACAGATTTCTCCTGGCCACAGAAAGGCAGTAGGAAATGGAAGTTTGGAGCAGAGAGTCAGAAGTAGACAGTGCTGCGCCATTATCTGCATCCTGAATAACACTGATAGAGAGAGTCCTTTGGAAGGATTATTCCTTCGATATTGAACCTTGCTGTCATGTTTACATTACATAGCAGGGCTTCAAGGGTGTGATCATGATAAGAGATTACATAAACTTGGCTTATCTTGCCTGGAATATAGAAGGTTAAGGTGATTTGATTGAGTTTTTTAGGATTTTGGAATGGATTGATAGGTTAGATAGAATTTTCTTCCTGCTGCTGGGGAAGTCAAAGACAAGGGGGCTTAAAATCAAAACCAGACCATTCAGGAGAGAAGTCACGAAATACTTCATGCAAAGGGTGGTGGAAGTGTGGAACTCACTTTCACAATAAGCAGCAGAAGCTAACTCAATGAATAATTTTAAATCTGAGATCAATAGATTTTTGGTGGCCAAGGGTGTAAAAAGATGTGGAGCCAATGCAGGTGGATGGAGTTAAGAAAACTCTAGCCAGTGTAAAGCTGCAAGAGGGTCTTGTTCTAGAATGTCTTTAAGTGGGTATGTCCATAATCTGTATACATTAGACAGGATATGATGTCATCTGTCACATGACATAGTTGTTGGAATGCGTTAGTGACCAAGCAAGACGTACTAGTAAGCGCTCTCCATCAATGTGTGTATACTGTTGTAATCTTCGGGGGAAAAAAATCACAGTTTACCTGTCCTACCTGAGTGACTGGTGAGTTTGTGTTTGAAGGATAGAGGGAAACAAAACAGGGCGTATGAAACAGTTATCCAAGTGCGCATTTTCTCCTCGTATGTTCTCAGAATGTAACTGGTGTAGGCACATTATTGACCATCTCTGATTTAATTGAGAAGATGGTGGTGGGTCTTCGTCAGTGACTGTTTGTACTTCAGAGTCCATTGAAGTCAGCTACATATTGACTGGAGTCACGTGTAGACTGGATCACGTCAGGTTGGCGAATTCCCTTTCCTGAAGTGAACCATCGGGCATTTATGATCATCCATTTTTCTTCAGCCAACCAGATCTGTTGAATTCAGTTTCATAGCTGGCGGTGGTGGGATTTGACAACATGACTTCTGGCTTATGAGTCGAGTTAGCACGGAAAAAAGCAAGGAGTGAAATTGGTCTGCACCAGAAGTGTGAAACGGGCTGATAGAGAATCGGCAGCCTGTTATACACCGTGCTAGTTTTTATGTTCAATTGACTTAGAAAATGTTGGAAAAGATTTTCAATTTCAAACCCAGCACCAGGCCGAAAAAGCAGGGCAAAGCCCACCTCTGACTTTTTGCTTTTTTGTGCCCCCTTCAGAGTGGTGGCCACTGCTGCTACTGCACAGGCCTTGGACCCAGGTCCAGCACTGGAGATAAAAACAAGAAATGCTGGAACCACTCAGCAGGATTGGCAGCATCTGAGCATCTCTTTCCACAGATGCTGCCAGACCTGCTGAGTGGTTCCAGCATTTCTTGTTTTTATTTCAGATTTCCAGCATCCGCAGTATTTTGCTTTTATTCCAGCACTGGAGATCTGGACCTCAGGTAAGTGAGGTGGGGTCGCTGGGGCCTTCTTGCCTGGGCGGGGGTGGTGGTGGGGGGTGGTCGTAAAGTCCAGGTGCATTGTTTCCCCCTCCGTGGGCCACGGATTGCACATGGGGGAGGGACACATCCCCCAAGCTCACAGGGAAGGCGCCTCGTTTTCCAAGGCATCCTCCCTGCATGGCAGAGACCCTCAACTCCCCACCGTCACTGGGTAAATCCCTGTGGCGGTGCGGGAGGGGCGGGGAAGAGGCCCTTAAATGGCTGTTAATAGGCCACTTATGGGCCTCTGGGCAGGCAGGTCATACCTATCCCACCCCCAGGAAAATGGCTCGGCAATGGGCGACAATGGGCCCCCCCCCCATTCCCACTAGCCACGATTCTATGGTTCTATGGGCCCCCCGCCTCTAACCCCGGCTCCAATCCCATCTCAGGGGAGGTCCCGTAAAATCGAGCCCTCGGCAACGAGTCCCCAAAAAGAGTTTCAGCTATCATTCTGTGAACTCCAGTGGAAAGATGATCAAGTGCAGTGAAAGATTGGCTGCTAATTCAATACCTGCCCATTTCACTCTGCTGGAGGACACCAATTTCACCCCTAAAGACTTGCATTTCTGTAGAGCCTTACATGACCTCAGGGCATATCAAACACTTTACAGCCAATGAGGTACATTTGAAGAGTAGTCACTGTTGAGATGAAGGGAAACGCGGCAAACAGTTGACGCACAGCAAGATCCCACATACAGCAATGTGATAATGACCAGATCATCTATTTTTAATGATGCTGGTTGAGGTATGAATATTGGCCCAGGATGCCAGGGAAAGGTAACATAAAAGCAGAATACTGCAGATGCTGGAAATCTGAAACACAAAGAAGAAATGCTGGAAATACTCAGCAGGTCTGGCAGCATCTGTGGAGAGAGAAGCAGAGTTAACGTTTCAGGTCAGTGACCCTTCTTCAGAACTGATGAAAGGTCACTGACCTGAAACGTTAACTCTGCTTCTCTCTCCACAGATGCTGCCAGACCTGCTGAGTATTTCCAGCATTTCTTCTTTGTGTGCCAGGGAAAACTCCCCTGCTCGTCCTCACAATGGTACCATGGGATCTTTTGCATCCACCTGCAAGGGTAGACAGGGTAAATCTACCCCCAAAGACAGCACCTCTGAGAGTGTGGCACTTTCTTAGTACTGCACTAGAATTGTCAGTTTCAAGGTTGAGCTCAATTCTCTGGAGTGGGAGTTGAACCCACCATATTCAGCTACTCATTGAACCACAGCTGGCAAAATCGCTATTTCAGCTTGCCTGATAACCCATAATGGTCATTTTTTTGTCCATGCGGCTGATAAAGAATACATTTCATGTTGATGCATGTGGATGGGATCATTTTGGGGACACTCGTGTCTTTGATAATTAGATGGGCAGTTTCAGACCGATTACGAGGGGTCACCCAACCTGAGAATTGATTGGAATTGAGATCTTGAACTTCAAATGTAAAAAATATAGAATTAACCTCGACTCGAGCAAAGACATCTGGAACCGGTTTACAACACACACTAAAAATATCAAACACATGTTGTAAATGTTTATAAGATCTTTGGTAGTTGTTGTAGTGGCTGTGTCCAGCTGTATACCTCATCACAGCTGCACAGTTATTTAAATATTACCCTGATTATGGGGAATGGTTGAAGTTGGGAGTGGGGAGGATGCCTTCACCCAAAGATTGATTTCATTGAGGAATAAGTCAATGGAAAAGGACTTTAAGGAACAGGAGGCCATTCAGCCCCTCAAGCTTATTCTGCCATTCTTTTAGGTCATGGCTGTTCTGTACTTCAGATCTATTGAGCTCAGTCTTGAAAGCTCCAACTGACATGCAGAAATCATGGGGAAGAGAGTTCCAGATTTCCACTACCCTTTGTGTGAAGAAATATCTCCTGACATCACCCCTGAAGTTGTAATTTTAAGGTTATGGTCCCTTAATTCAGACTTCACAACCTCTCCTCGCAGCAGATCCATATAGTTTCCCTTTATCTACCCGATCAAACCCTATTATAATTTAACACCTTCATTAGGTCACCCCTTATTATTCCGTACTTAAGGGAACATAAACCAAGGGTATGTAGCCTGTCCTCGTAATTTAATCCTTTAAACCCTGTTATCATTATGAGGACAATTCTCGACAGGAACTCTTACCCACTGGCAATGCATATGTGGAAATGCCGGGCAACTTGAGGATTGAGTTTTGTTGGGTAGGAATGGTTAAGGGGCACGGAGTAGGTGGATTGAGGGATATGGTGCAAAGGTTGGAAGTGAGGTTGGTGTATTGACAAAGGGCAGGGCAACAGGCCTATAAAAGCCTTGTTCTCTTCAGCTGACTTAATTATTTCGCTTGAAAGGTTTTTCAGATTGGCTTAATTCCAATTAATATATTTAAAGGGCTAATTGGAGGACTGATAAGGTTCCTTAAAAGCTGTAATCCTTTCCGATTGCAGGTTCTGGGCGGGTCTTAATGTAGAGTTTTGTGTCACAATCAGACAATAATCCTTGTATTTTTCAGAAATTTATTGTGTGAAATCCAATATTAACTGTGTCTGCAATGAAGGTAGAGCCAGTCTTCCGCCGATTACATGGAAAACAACAATAGAACTGTAGAATCATGCAATAGTACAAAACAGAAGGAGGCCATTCGGCCCATAAAGTTAGCAGCAGCTCTTTCAAAGAGCAATCCAGTTAGTCCCACTCTCCCACTTTTTTCCACATATCCTTCGAGTATTCATCCAATTCCATTTTGAAGGCTATATTGTATCTGTATCCACTGCTCTATTAGGCAATGCGTTCCAAATCTTAACCATGCATTGTGTAAAGATGATTTTCCTCATTTCGCCTCTGGTTCTTTTGCCAATCACCTTAAATCTGTGTCCTCTGGTTATCAGCCCTTCAGCCATTGGAAACAGTTTTTATTTACTCGCTCCAAATCCTTTATAATTTTAAGCACTTTTATCAAATATTATCTTAGCCTCTCTGCTGTAAAGAGAACAATACCAGTTTCCGTAGTCTATCCATGTAACTGTAATTTCTCATCCCTGGAACCATTCTATTAAATCTCTTCTGCATCCTCTCCAAAGGATTCATATCCTTCATAAAGTGTGAGGCCCAGAATCGGACACAGTCCTCCAGCTGGTGCTGAATTAGTGTTTTAGATTTTACAATTGCAACCTTGTATTTATTTAGCGCCTTTAACATAAAAAAAATGTCCCAAGGCGTTTCACGGAGATTGACAGTAATGAAGGAGTTCTTCGAATGGTTTCTCAATAGCTTGGTCAAAGCGGAGGTTTTATAGGCTGGTCTTAAAGGAGGAGGTGGAGTTGGAGAGCTGGAAAGGTTTAGGGAGACTTGGGGAGATTCAGGGCAGGGCTGGAAGAGCAGCCATTGCTGGAGATGCTATGACTACGATCAAATAGCTAAGACTGGAAAGAAATGAGGGCTGTCCCACTCAACTGGACAATGGAGGATGGCGGAGAGGCATTGCAGGAGGATGGTGTGGTCATAGGAACGTAGGAACAGCAGGAGGCCATTCAACCCCTCACACCAGTTCCGCGATTTAATTAGAACATGGCAGATCTGTACCTTAACCCCATTTACTTGCCCTTGATACACTTACCTCACAAAAATCTCAGTCTTGAAAGCTCCACTTGACCCCAGGATACACAGCCTTCTGAGAGAGTTCCAGATTCCCACTACATATTGTGTGAAAATGCTTCCTAGCGTCACCCCTGAAAGGCCTGGCTCTAATTTTGAGGTAATGTCCTCTTGTTCTGGACTCCTCCCAACAGAGGAAATAGTTTCTCTTTATCTACACTGTTAACTCCTTTTAACAGGTTAAATAACCATACCAAGAGTATAATGAGAACATCCAGACTCGACTACTCCAGTGTTGCCTTGGCAGCTTCCCACCGTCCACGCTCCAATATTCCTGCTCATCCAAAACTCTGCTGCTTGGGTCACAACTTGCACCAAGTCCCATTCACTCATCCCCCCTGCTTACTGACGGACATTGGCTCCCAGTTCGCAATAGGCCTCGATTTTAAAATTTTCATCCTTGTTTTCAAATCTCTTCATTGCCTCATCCCCTCCTTATCTCTGTAACCTCCTCCAGCCCTACAACCCTCTAAAATCTCTGCGCACCTCTGACTCTGGCTTCTTCTGCGTCCCCTGTCCCTTCGCCCCACCATTGGTGGCCGTGCTTTCAACTATCTGTGGCTTAAGCTCTGGAATTCCCTCCTTAAACCTCTGCGCCTCTCCATCCCGCTTGGAGACTCTCTTCAACACCTACCTGTTTGAGCAAGGCACTATATGACTCCAGGTTGTTGTTATAGTATCATCCAATGGTAGGGCACTGTTGAAGAAAAGTCCTTCTCCTCATCGAGAGCCGTGAAAAAAAATGTATTTCAAAAACATTAGGCCAAGTGAAGCCCAATCTGCATATCAACAATGTAAACAGGAAAGGAAATGTGATTCAGGAACTCCTCACTGGTGCGTGTCAGGGCTAATTACTGCCAATTTTCCACCAAGGAGCTGTTAATCAAAAGAGGCTTTTGTTTTGCTGCCCTGTTACCTGACTGCTCTTGTGTTGACCTTTAAAATACACAAGTACTAAAAAAGGGTATGTGAACACAGTGAGCTTGTGACACACCAAGCATTATTAGCTAGAACATAACAAATAAAGCCCTGAGTTACAGCCTGTTAAAACTCTGGCTGGGTTGGACCAGCTCAAGTAACAGCCCCTGTGGATTTGCAAAGGCATTTTCACCAATACTTTGAAAGAAATTAATTTTCAGGCAAGGCTGGCACTTATTGTCCATTCCGAGTTTCCCTTGAGAAGGTGGTAATGGGTCTTTTTGAAGTGCTGCATTCTGTCTGGTGAAGGTGCTCCCGCAATGCTGTAGCTGCTTGCTGCAACTGAATGGCTTGCTGGGCTATTTCAGAGGGCATTTAAGAGCCAACCAGGCTGGTGTGGGTCTGGAGTCACCTATAGGCCCACACCGGGTATGGATGACAGGATTCCTTCATTAAAAGGGACATTAGTGAGCCAGCCGGGTTTTTATAACAATCTGACCACGTCATGGTCATTTTTACTGGTGCCAGCTTCTTATTTCAGTATTTTTGAACTGAACTCAAATTTTCCAAGTGGCCATGGAATCTATTTGAACTCACCACCTCTGCATTATAAATCTAGTGACATAACCTCTGTACTACCGTACCCCATTAAAGGGCCATTGTTTCTGTGCTGAAACCTCTCCAATGTTTATCAGCCAGAATACACTCCAAAGAGATTTGGGGGCTCCAGGTACACAGATCATTAAAATGCCATGAACAGGTACAGAAAATAATCAAAAATACTCATGCAATACTGGACTTTATATCTGGAGGATTAGAATATAAGGGGCTAGATGTCATGCTTCAGCTACACAAAGGCCTGATTAGACCACACCTGGAGTATTGTGAGCAGTTTTGGGCACCACACCTTTGGAAGGATGCATTGGCCTTGGAGGGAATGCAGTATAGATTTACTCGAATAATACCCAGACTCTAAGGGTTATAAGCATACAAACATACGAATTAGGAGCAGGAGTAGGCCACTCGGCCCCTCAAGCCTGTTCCGTCATTCAATAAGTTCATGGCTGAACTGATTACTCCACATTGCCGCTTACCCCCGATAACCTTTCACCCCCTTGCTTATCAAGAATCTATCTACCTCTGCCTTAAAAATATTCAGACTCTGCTTCCACTGCCTTTTGAGGAAGAGAATTCCAAACACTCACGACCCTCTGAGAGAAACAATTTCTCCTCACCTCTGTCTTAAATGGGCGACCCCGTATTTTTAAACAGTAACCCCTAGTTCTAGATTCTCCTACAAGAGGAAACTCCTTTCCACAGCTACCCTGTCAAGACCCCTAAGAGTCTTATATGTTTCAATCAAGTCACCCCTTACTCTTCTAAACTCCAGCAGATACAAGCCTAGCCTGTCCAACCTTTCTTCATAAAACAACTCGCCCATTCCAGGTATTAGTCTAATAAACCTTCTCTGAACTGCTTCCAATGCATTTACACCCTTCCTTAAATAAGGAGACGAATATTGTACACAGTACTCCAGATGTGGTCTCGCCAATGCCTTGTATAACTGAAGTATAATCTCCCTACTTTTGTATTCAAATCCCCTCGCAATAAACAATAACATTCTATTCGCTTTCCTAATTACATGCTGTACCTGCATACTATCCTTTTGTGATTCATGCACTAGACACCCAGATCCCTCTGCATCTCAGAGCTCTGCAATCTCTCACCATTTAGATAATAGCTATGAGGAGACATCAAATAGAGGGTATTGCCTGAAATTTAGAAAGTTAAGGAGTGATTTGATCAAAGTTTTGTACATATTAAGGGGAAAACAGATAGGGTAGATTGAGAGAAACTATTTCCATTAGTTGGAGTTGGAGAGCCCAGGATGAGGAGGCATGGTTTAAAAATTGGATCCAGACATTTCAGGAGTGGAACTGGGAAACACTTTTTCACAATGAGAGTGGTGGAAGTTTGGAACTCTCTTCCACAAATGGCAATTGACGCTAGATCAATTGGTAATATTAAAACTGAAATTAATAAATTTTTGTTAACCGAAGGTATTCGGGAATATGGGGTCAAGGCAGATAAATGGAGTTACATCGCAGATCAGCCATGATCTCATTGAATGGTGGAACAGCCTCGAGAGGCTGAATGATCTGCTGCTGTTCCTCTGTTTCCTAAGATTGATTATCAGGTGCTTGGGAAAGCTTTCATGCCCATTACCTATCCTCCATCAGTGAGACGTTTAGCCCTATTTTGGTTTCTGTGACAGGACAATCAGCATGACAATATGTTTCAAAAATGTCCTACAAGAAGGCATACTGTCAAAATGTGAGCATTCTGCCTCTCGTCACCTGTTTAACCCTGCCACAGGATCACACAGGACTTTACAGCACAGAAACAGGTCATTCAACCCAACAGATCTAAAGGAAGACTTGCATTTATATAGAACCTTTCATGACCTCAGGACATTGCAAAGTGCGTAAGCGCTAATGAAATACTTCTGAAGTGTAGTTCACTGTTGTAATGTAGGAAGTGTGACCACCAAGATCCCACAAAGAGTAATATGATAAATGACCATAACCTGTTTCAGTGATATTGGTTGAGGATTAAATGCTGGTGAAGACACTGGAGAGAACTGCTCTCCTGTATTTCAACATGGGATGTTTCACATCCACCTGAAAGGGTAGTTTAAGAGCAAAATACTGCGATGGCTGGAACTCTGAAACGAGAACAGAAAATTCTGGAAATACTCAGCAGGTCTGACAGCATCTGTGGAGAGAGAAACAGAGTTAACGTTTCAGGTCTGTGACCGTTTATCTGAACGGTCCTGATGAAAGGTCACAGACCTGAAACATTAACTCTGTTTCTCTCTCCACAGATGCTGCCAGACCTGCTGAGTATAAGAGGGTAGTTTAGTGGTTCAACCTCTCATCCGAAATACTGAGCACCCGACTACAGCTAACCCTATCATCATAACATTTCATTCCTTTCTCCCTCATGCACTTCTCTAGTTTCTCCTTAACTGCATCTATGCTATTCGCCTTAACTGCACCTTGTGGTAGTAAATTTCACATTTTCAACACTCTCTGTATAAAGAAGTTTTTCTTGGATTCCTCATTGGAATTATTATTAGTGAATATCTTATATTCACAGCCCTAGTTTTGGATGTTCCCAAAAAGAATCCTGATTGTATTGCAGCCTTGCCTCTCCTCCAAAGCCAAGGCATTTTTCTCTGGAGCATTGCTGTGGTTATACAGACACTGGGCCTCCTGAACCCAGCCCAAGTACAATTTTGTTTCACACAAACTCTTTGGGAATCTGCAGGACAAACATTGCACAGTATTCATAGGAGGAAGAAGAGGCCATTCAGCTCCTCGAGCCTGTTCTGATCTGTGCCTCAACTCCATTTACACCCTTGGTTCCATATGCTTAATCCCTTTGCCTAACAAAGATCTTATCAGTCTCAGTTTTGAGATTTTCAATTGACTCCCCCCAGTGTTGACAGCTTTTTCATGGACAGTGTTCCAGATTTCCACTCCCCTTTGTGTGAAGAAGTGCTTGTTGACATCACCACCCCCCCCCACCCCCCACCCCCGCTCAATGGCCGAGCTCTAATATGAAGGTTATTCCCCCTTAATTCTGGACTCCCCTCATCCCGCCACACTCCCCAAAAAATTCACCTCAAATCCTGCACAGCAAACTTCACTCTTTTCACAAGTTGTGACGAATGGCCACTCACCAGTTAATTACCGAGCCTGTTCCATGTAAAATAAATAAACAAACATATTTCAGAATTTTAATGTGAAGGATTAAGTTGCAGGTCCTCAGCTTACCAGCATGTTCAGAAGAGCTGATTTTATGTAGGTGTTAGATTTAAGGACTTGGTTCTTTAACCTGTGGCTGTTTTGTGAGCGGAGTCACTGGGCAACAGTCTGCAGACTGGTTTTGATCAATGGGTGCCGTATGTTTGGATATTAAACTCATTCAAGGAGAAAGGTCCCCATGACGGAGAACAGATTTCTTTCCTGCTTCAAAGCACAGTGTGAGAAGTTGTTTAAGAAAATCGGTAATTACACTCAGGCCTGTTAAAAACAGAGGAATACTTGTTCGGGGCTTCATCCATCTTTCCAAGGCTCATGAATTCTGGGCACGCAGATCATTCATGAAGTCCCTATCTTTCTTGTTGACCCAAGCAGAGTCCAGTTTCTTAATTAATCCATTCATGTTTCCTGCAGTGAGTAATCCACTCAGCATTTGTAAGATTAAGAAGGGGTGATTGGCCAAGTTGATTCTGGCAATTTTTAAACATTTGTGAAGGGTTCAAATCCCAGGGGACCACAAGTTTAAAAATGTTAGGGGTAAGTGACCAGGAAAAGAGGCCAGATAATTTCCAGAGTGTGTTGGCACTAATCAAACAGAGGCGGCTTCAGTGGATCCGACACATCCACAGGATGGAAGATGGTCACATACCCAAGGACCTTCTGTATGGTGAGGTATCCGTGGCCAGACGACCAGTGGGGCTCCCAAAGCTTCGCTTCAAGGATGCTTGCAAGTGTGACATGATGGACCTAAATGTCGACTATCGCACTTGGGAGTCACTGGCTGGCGAAAGAGGGAAATGGCGACACATCCTGTGGACTTGTGTGCACTACCATGACGACCAATTGCTACAGTAGCTTGGCAACAAGCGCTAATGTCAAAAACAACAACTCACAGCGTCATTTTGCAGCTTCACATGCAGCACTTGTGGCAGAACCAGCCTCTCAAGGATTGGCCTTCACAGCCATCAGCAAAGGTGCACCAAGAGAAGTCACCCCAGTTAAATGGATTGTTTGCTGCATGTCCATCATCCTTCGTAGATTGAAGGATGCCAACCAACCAACAGCACAGGAACAGCCCATTCAGCCCATCCGGTCCATAGCAGTGTTTTTGCTCCATACGAGTCTCCTCTCACTTTCTCAAAGAAAGGAATTAAGCAGCGGGTTTTTCATCCAAAGGGTCATCGAGTTGTTTAGAGATACAGCACTGAAACAGGCCCTTCGGCCCACCGAGTCTGTGCCGACTATCAACCACCCATTTATACTAATCCTACACTAACCCACATTCCTATCACATCCCCACCTGTCCCTATATTTTCCTACCACCTACCTATACTAGGGGCAATTTATAATGGCCAATTTACCTACCAACCTGCAAGTCTTTTGGCTGTGGGAGGAAACCGGAGCACCCGGAGAAAACCCACGCAGACACAGGGAGAACATGCAAACTCCACACAGGCAGTACCCAGAACTGAACTCGGGTCGCTGGAGCTGTGAGGCTGCGGTGCTAACCACTGCGCCACTGTGCAGTTGCGAATAAATGATCAAGAAAGGACATTTTCAGACAGTGCAAACAATGGGGTCAAGGGGTAATTAGACATGTCTTAACAAGGGTAAAGGCCTTGTTGGGGGGTGGGGGGCAGCAGTTGAGTTGAGATATTGTTGACGGATGTGTTTTAAAGCAGAGATGTGTGTGAGGTTGTGCACTTTGGGAGGAAAATCAAGGAATTGAAACATGCACTTAATGGAAAGACATTAAAAGATATGAGTGCAGATGGATAAAGACATAAAAAAGGCCAGTAGCATTATGGATTTGATAACTAGAGGAATAAATTACAAGAGTAGAAGATCAATTTATACAAGAGATTGGTTCGGCCACAGTTTGAGTGCTATATGCAATTTAGAAACAACATGAAAGCCATAGAGAGCATAAAGTGTAGAATTATACAGAATTTTCCAGCCATTCAGCCCATATGTTATATGCTAGAGTTTATGTTCCACACAAGCCTCCTCCCACTCTACTTCATCTCACCCAATCAGCATAACCTTCTATTCCTTTCTCCCTTATATTTCTTATCCAGCTTCCCCTTAAATGCATCCATGTTATTCGCCTCAACTGCTCCCTGTGGTAGCGAGTTGCACATTCTCACCACTCTCTGGGTAAAGAAGTTTCTGTTGAATTTCCTATTGGATTTGTGAATGATTTATGAAATTGTCCATTTTGGCAGGAAGGATAAAAAAGAAGCATATTATCGAAATGGTGAGAGATTGCAGAGCTCTGAGATTTAGAGGGATCTGGGTGTGCTAGTGCATGAATCGCAAAAAGTTAGTATGCAGGTACAGCACGTAATTAGGAAAGCTTATAGAATATTATCATTTATTGTGAGGGAAATTGAATACAAAAGTAGGGAGGTTATGCTTCAGTTATAAAGGGTATTGGTGAGACCACATATGGAGTACTGTGTACAGTATTGGTGTCTTTTATTGAAGGAAGGATGTAAATGCAATGGAAGCAGTTCAGAGAAGGTTTATTAGACTAATACCTGGAATGGGTGGGTTGTCCTATGAGGAAAGGTTGGACAGGCTAGGCTTGTATTTGCTGGAGTTTAGAAGAGTAAGAGGCAACTTGATTGAAACATATAAGATCCTGAAGGGTCTTGACAGGGTGGATGTGGAAAGGACGTGGGAGAATCTAGAACTAGGGGTCACTGTTTAAAAATACAGGGTCGCCCATTTAATACAGAGATGAGGAGAAATTTTTTCTCTCAGAGGGTCTTGAGTCTTTGGAATTCTCTTCCTCAAAAGGCAGTGGAAGCAGAGTCTTTAACTATTTTTAAGGCAGAGGTCGATAGATTCTTGATAAGCAAGGGGGTGAAAGGTTATCGGGGGTAGGTGGAAATGTGGAGTAATCAGTTCAGCAATGAACCTTTTGAATGCGGAGCAGGCTCGAGGGGTTAAGTGGCCTACTCCTGCTCCTAATTTATATGTTCATATGGTGACTTTATATCGATGACTACCTAGTTTTGGATTCCCCCATAAGTGGAAGCATCTTCTCTATGTCTACCCTATCAAACCCTTTTGTAATCTTAAAGGCCTCTGTCAGGTCACCCTCCCCCGCCCTTCCCCAACCTTCTATTTCCTACAGAAAAGAGCTGCAGCCTGTTCAGTGTTTGCTGATAGTTGTAACCTTTCAGTTCTGGTATCATCCTTAAACGCTCAGAATGGATTCAGTATGATGTTACCCGGGATCGGAAAACATAGTTATGGGATGAGACCTGAGATACTAAGGCTATTTCCACTGGAGCAGAGACAATTAACAGGAGAACGTAAGGTCTTAAGAAATAGGAGCTGGAGTAGGCCATTTGGCCATTTGAGCCTGCTCTGCCATTCAATACGATCATGGTTGATCTTCCATCTTAATTCCACCTTCCCACACTATCCCCATATTCCTTAATTCCCTTAGTGTACAAAAATCTATCAATCTCAGTCTTGAACATACTCAGTGACTGAGCGTCCACAACTCTCTGGGGTAGAGAATTCCAAAGATCCACAACCTTCCGAGTAAAGAAATTTCTCCTCATCTCAGTCCTAACTGGCTGATCTCTTATCTTGAGACTGACCCCAAGTTCTAGACTCCCCAGCATCTACCCTTTTGGAATTTTATATGTTTCAATGAGATCACCTCTCATTCTTCTAAATTCCTCGTAGGACAATCCTTTCATCCCAGGAATTAATCCAGTGAAACTTAGTTGCACTCCCTCTAAAATGAGTATATCCTCCCTTAGGTGATGAAACCAAACTGCACTCAGTACTCCAGGTGTGGTCTCACCAAAGCCCTGTATAACTTTAGTAAGACTTCTTCACTCTTATACTCTAATCCCTTTGGAACATAATTCTGTAGGGGTTGGGAATCCCAAGGTTGAATACAATTTGTGACGCCTATTCTCCTGTTGAAATGAAAGTGCCTCCAATCTGGTTTCAACACAGTTTTTGCATGCTTCTACACTTTGTCAGAACAATTTCAATTGTCTCCATGCTTTGGTGTGTTTGAATGTTTCAGGCACTCTGGGGAAAGAGAAGGAGTAACGCAGGAAATAAATGTGTAGTCTGCAGGAAAAAGTCCAATCGGGATCTGAGAATTGGGGAAATAAATCTGCAGACAACTTAATACTTCAGAACGCTCTTTTTCTTTACTAATGAGGCCTGAAGGGATTTGTCCTGCATTGTCTCTCTGGGTCTGCATATTGTTGCAGCTGTGATAATTCAGATAACCAGACAGGCTGAGAATAAATGAACGGGATTTGTTTTTCAGCTGGCGACAATGAATGTGGCTGTTAACATTCAACCCAGATCGAACATTAGGACTGGAAATTCCTTTTGGCCTCAATATCTGGGCCCAAAATAGACAATGGATTGCAAGGGCATGTCACAAGCTGGAGGCACGAGGCTCCACTGTCTGAAAGGATAGTTGCATTCAAAAGAAAATCAGATAAACACTTAAAGGGAAAATATTATTAGGCAATGGGGAAGAGTGGGGGAGTGAGATTCATTGGAAAGCTCTGTCGAAGAGGCACGATGGGCAGAATGGTCACCTCCAGTACTGTATGACTTTGAGTGGGATTGATTGTATGCACACCAGTTGTATTCTGTAACTATCCTCCACTAACTGCATTTTTGCTGTTGGAATAATCCTGCTGCAGTTGGGAGACTCCATTGGTTGGAGTTGGTGAGTTTGCTGGACACCAGAGGTAATTCTGCAGGAGCAGGAAGAGAAAACTGCAGGTGATTCTCTGGCTAAGATTAGATAGATAAGAACCAGGCGAGTGCAGTCCCACCCAACTGGACAATGGTGAGAGGCATTGGAGGAGGATGGTGTGGTCAGCTGTGTCAAAGGCTGCAGGCAGGTTGAGAAGGACGAGGAGGGATAGTTTACCTTTGTCACAGTCACATAAGATGTCATTTGTGACGTTTGCAGAAGAATAAGAAGAGGTGCCTGAAGATTAGTGTAGATTTTTAAGAGGAATTTTAAAGGAGAGCATCCCAAGAGCATTAGCACAAGGCTGTTGCCACCTCGTTCCCTTTGGACAGAACACATTCCATCCGCCTTTATACCCCTTTCAATTTCCCAGGTAGCCTTCTGTGTAAGCATTGTGAATGGCAGTGGGATGCATAGCAGTGGGTGTTGGCATTGGGCAAGGTTATAGCAATCAGTAGTTTTTGTGTAGCTTGGCGATGATAGTGAGCAGATTGAGGGAAAGAAACTGTGTGTAAATAGCACTGGGAGTGAAGGAATGTCTGGGAGAGATTGCAGTTGAGCCCAATTAAGGATCAATGCCCTGCTACTTAGAATTTTCAAACAGCAACAGTGATCAGCGGAAAACAGCTCATCAAAACCAGACGATGCTGCTCTTTTGACTTTCCTTCTGCTGTACAACACATATCCTTATCTTCTGTTACCCTTATCTTCCAGTATTTGTAGTTAGCCAGACACTGAGCTGTGTCTGCATCTCATTGCTGCCTAACTGTTTGCAACCATCAGTATTTAACTAGTATGAAAACGTCAAGACATTCTGTGACAGAAAGAATAACTCCTGAAGAAAAAAAATCATACCAACGTTGTACATATCAGTTTCGGAAGTGCTGTGGAATGCAGCAGGATCCAGTGTTTAGTACTCAATTCAGGTACAGCACAGGTTAGATACAGAGTAAAGCTCCCTCTACACTGTCCCATCAAACACTCCCAGGGCAAGTACAGCATGGGTTAGATACACTGTATCATGGTGATATTTTCGGGGAAATTACCCAATCCCAGGCTCACATGGGAAGCCATACATAGAGTGTTAGTCAAGGATAGGAGTACAGCAGTGACTCCCTCACCCACTCTTCTTTCAAGCACAGTTCACCACCGATACTGCTGGAGCAGCAAATCTCCCTGATTGTGCTCTCTTTGAATGAGATGGACAGTTTTTTGCTGTACAGTCCTTCCACAGTGAGTGAGTTGGAACTATCCAAATATTTTCATGCAGCCATGAGATGAATTTTTCTATATTCCTGTGCTAGGGCCAACAGGATAGGAATATCAGATGTGAATTAAAGAGGAGCACTCTTCCAGGATGCAGTACTCCCATGGGCAGGATTGGGGAAATCGCTTCCCATTATCTGTCAAACTAAATCCTGTTACACCACCTCACTCAACCAGGAAGTGTGGCAGGGCGGTTGGAGATGAAGCTGCCTGCCTTGTTGCTGTCCTCTCCACACTATCATTTTTACATAGGAACAGGAGGAAGCCATTCATCCCCTTAAGCCTGAACCACTCACTATTCAATTGAATTATGGCTGATGTGTATCTTAACTCCATCAACCTGCCTTGTTTACTTAACCCTTAGCACCCTTTGTCTATCAAAAACCTATCACTCTCAGTTTTGAAATTTTCAATTGACTCTCAGCCTTAACAGATTTTTTTAGAGCAGAGAGTTCCAGATTTCCACTACCCTTTGTGTGAAGAATTATTTCCTGACATCACCCCTGAATACCCTGGCTCCAATTTTAAGGTTGTTCCCCCTTGTTTTGGACTTTGAACACCTGAAGACTTAGTTTGTCTTTATCTACTCTAACTCCTTTAATCATCTTAAACACATCAATTAGATCACCCTTTAATCTTCTATACTCATAGGAATACAAGTCTAGTTGATTAACCTGGCCTCTTAATTTAACCCTTTTAGCCCCAGTGTCATTCTGGTGAATCTGTGCTGCACCCACTCCAAGGCGAATATATCCTTCCTTTTTACAACTAGTTTCAGTTTTTAATCTTGTTTTGAATTTTACTGCATGCGCTGATAACAGTATAAATCATGTGGTAGTTACCGTGCCTCACTTATTCTCAGTCAGATAGAACTGTAAATATAAATATAGGAATACAGTAATACATATGTATGTGCACAGACATTAGTTCCTCAGCTGCACTCCTACTGTTTTTGTCAGCCTATATCCCATAAATCTGCATTTCTAACTAAGGCAAGATGGTAGTCGCAATGAAAGATGGAGAAACATATATACTGAGGGTATTAACCAGCGGGCTCATTGAGATGTATGTGTCATTACTTACGAGCCCTCCAGCTCAAACATTATAACTGTGATTACAACCAGGAATGTAATCCAGTCCAGAACATTTAGATATCATTAAGTGTCAGTCTGGCAAAAGTGGAAATAAAAGCACAAAAGCCAATGTCTTCTTTCTGAAAGATTACTTTCTTAATAAAGGTTAAATAGCCTCGGGGTTAGGTAACAAATGCAACACAGAGAGACAGAGCAACAACGAGACCACATTCTATAATTCGATTGGTGGAAAATTAAACCATTTTATCTTCTGTTGACACTCCCGCTGTCACTTTTACTCATTTTCTTTTTTCAAGAGAAAAGCTGACAGGCGAAGCAGCTTTTAAAGTGACTGTTTCTGCCATATTGTCTTTGTGTGAATTTTCTGTTGATCATGGCCGAAGGATGTCATGTGGAGTGCCACAGGGATCAGTGCTGGAGTCTCAACTATTTACAGTCTCTAATGATGACTTGGATGAATGGACCGAGTGCATTGTAGCCAAATTTGCTGATGATACACAGATAGAACAAAGGACAAAGAAAATTACAGCAAAGGAACAGGCACTTCGGCCCTCCAAGCCTGCGCCGATCCAGATCCTCTATCTAAACCTGTCGCCTATTTTCTAAGGGTCTGTATCTCTTTGCTTCCTGCCCATTCATGTATCTGTCTAGATACATCTTAAAAGACGCTATCGTGCCCGCGTCTACCACCTCCGCTGGCAACGCGTTCCAGGCACCCACCACCCTCTGCGTAAAGAACTTTCCACGCATATCCCCCCTAAACTTTTCCCCTCTCACTTTGAACTCGTGACCCCTAGTAATTGAATCCCCCACTCTGGGAAAAAGCTTCTTGCTATCCACCCTGTCTATACCTCTCATGATTTTGTACACCTCAATCAGGTCCCCCCTCAACCTCCGTCTTTCTAATGAAAATAATCCTAATCTACTCAACCTCTCTTCATAGCTAGCGCCCTCCATACCAGGCAACATCCTGGTGAACCTCCTCTGCACCCACTCCAAAGCATCTACATCCTTTTGGTAATGTGGCGACCAGAACTGCACGCAGTATTCCAAATGTGGCCGAACCAAAGTCTTATACAACTGTAACATGACCTGCCAACCCTTGTACTCAATACCCCGTCCGATGAAGGAAAGATAGGTCGGAAAACAAGTTGCGAGGAAGATACAAAGTATCAGCAAAGGTTAAGTGAGCGGGCAAAGATTTGGCAGAATATAATGTGGGAAAATGTGATGTTGTCCACTTTGGTGGGAGAAATAGAAAAGCAGAATATTATTTAAACGGAGTGAGGCTGCAGAATGCTGTGGTACAGAGGGGTCTGGGTGTCCTTGTAAATGAATCACAAAATGTTAGCATGCAAGTATAGCAAGTAAAAAGGATGGAGTATAAAAGTAGGGAAGTCTTGCTACAACTGTACAGGGCATTGGTGAGACCACACCTAGAGTACTTAAGGAGGGATATACTTGCATTGGAGGCAGTTCAGGGAACATTCACTAGATTGATTCCTGGGATGAAGGGGTTGTCTAATAAGGAAAGGTTGAGCAGGTTGGGCCTATACTCATTGGAGTTTAGAAGAGTGAGAGGTAATCTTATTGAAACAAGAAGATTCTGAGGGGGCTTGACAGGGTAAATGCTGAGGGGATGTTTCCCCTCGTGGGGGGAATCTGGAACTAGGAGGCACAGTTTCAAAATAAAGGATCTCCCTTTTAAGATGGAGATGAGGAGGAACTTCTTCTCTCACAGGGTTGTTACTCTTTGGAATTCTCTTCCCAGAGAGCAGTGGAGGCTGGGTCATTGAATATATTCAAGGCTGAGTTAGATTTTTGATTCACAAGGGAGTAATGGGTCATGGGCGGCAGGATAGTGGAGTTAAGGCCATAATCAGATCAGCCATTATCTTATAGAATGGCAGAGCAGGCTTGAGGGGCTAAATGACCTACTCCTGCCCCTATTTCTTATGTTCTTTCTGGGGAATGGAGCAGTTAGAACAGGAGGAGGCCATTCAGCCCTTCAAGCCTTTTCTAGCTATTCAATTAGATAGATCATGGCTTGATCCATATCTCATTTTTACTGCCTCTGCCCCATATTGCTTCCTACCCTTGCCTCTGCACTCAAAGACTTTCACGTTTCACAGACCCAATGTCCAGTGTCAAGTATTCCCACTTTGATAGATCAAAGTGAGATTGACTCTGTCCAGCAAATAACCTTGTCAGCACTCCTATTTGAACTGGCGTGACGTTGGACCACTTTTTGCACCACCTACCTTTTGGTCTCTCTGAAGGAGATTGCTCCGTAACATTACCTGTCTCAAACTAGCTGCTGCTGAAATCATCGTGTCTTTAAAACCTCTCCTGGCTGGCCTTTCATCTTCCACTTTGTACATTTGACATCATCCAAAACTCTGTTGCCTGTATTCTAACCTGCACTAGCTTACCCATCACCTCTGTGCTCACTGACCTACATTGGCTGCCAGTCCACCAACACCTTGATTTTAAAATTCACATTCTCATGGTCAAATCCTTCCTTGGCCTCGCACGCCCCCACCCCCCAGCCCCCGCCAATCTCTGTAGCCTCGTCCCATGCTACAATCCTGAGATCCCTGCCCTCCTTCAATTTTAGCCTGTAGTACTTCCCCAATTTTCATCACTTCAGCTACCTGGGCCCTCAGCTCATGAATTCCCTCACTAAATCTCACCACCTCCTGACCTCTTCTCCTTTAAGATGCTCCTTAAAACCTACCTCTCTTCTAATATCTCCTTATGTGGCACTGTGACAAATTTTGTTTGACAATGCCCCTCTGAAGTCTTGGGACATTTTACTGTGCCAAAGATGCTGCATAAATGCAAGTTGTTGTTGTCGCTAGCGATCAGTAAAAGTGACTGTGAAGCTGTTGGATTGTCCAACTAGTTCACTAATTTCCAAGATCATCTTGGACCACACTCCCCCCACTCCCTTCCTTGACATATGAGTTGCAGAATTGCCAGCTGTGGCCTCCTGTTCTTCACCCATAGACACCAGACTTGTGCCAGCTTTGCCTCAGTGACTTACTCTCACCTCTGCGTTAGAAGGTTCTGGGTTCAAGTCCCACTCCAGGATTTGAGCACAAAAGTCAAGGCTGACACTCCAGTGCAGCACTGAGGGTGTGCTGCACTGTTGGAGGTGCCATCTTTTGAATGAGATGTTAAACTGAGGCCCCATCTGCGTACTCTGGTGAATGTAAATGATCCCATGGCACCATTTCAGGCAAGAGCAGGGGAGTTATCCCTGGTGTCATGGCCAATATTTATCCTCAATCAACAACACCAAAACAGATTATCTGGTCATTACCACATTGCTGTTTGTGGGAGCATGCTGTCCACAAAATTGACTGTGGTGTTTCCTACATTAAGACAATGATGACACTTCAGAAGTACTTCGTTGTCTGTAAAGTGCTTTGAGAAGTCAGGTGGTTGTAAAAAGCACTATATAAATGCAAGTCTTTCTTCCTTTCTGTTTAGGTCTTTGGCCACTGGGGCGTGACTGCTTGATATGCATCCTTGCAATCTTCCATCACATCCACTTAATTCACTTCAGAGCTATCTGTTGTGCAGATGTATTTTAAGAACTGCCCCTTCCCTTCTGACTGCACTCTGCGGTTCTAATAGCTGCCAGCAGCTGTCTGAACATCGCTGGGTGAAACAGGCAACCTGTCTAGATGGTTCGAGGCCCAGAAGAGGCTTTAAGCAGGAGGAATGTGGTCAAGAATAGGAGGTTGTTTTGACCGTCATAATAACAGGCACCAAAAAAACTAATCAAAAATAATCATAATAAACTAATCAAAAATTCTAAAGAAATGTTGGCCTTAATCTCAAGAGTACTGGAATACAAAGGGGAAAAGTTTTGCTCCAGTTGTACAGAGCACTGGTCAGATTGTGTTCAGTTCTGGGCACTGAATCTCAGGAAGGATACATTGACCTTGGAGGGGGTGCACTGCAGTTTCACCAGAATGATACTGGGCTAAAAGGGTTAAATTATAAGGACTGGTCACATAGACTAAGCTTGTATTCCCTTTAGTAAAGAAGATTAAAGGTTGAAGTGTTTAAGATGAATAAAACGTTTGGGTAAGGTAGATGGAGAGAAATTATTTTCTCTGGTGAGGGAAGTCCAGAACAAAGGAGCATAACCTTAAACTAAGAGCTTGGCCATTAAGGAATGATGTTGGAAGCACTTTTTCCCACAAAGGGGAGTGGAAATCTGTAATTCTCTCCCCAAAAAGCTATTAAGACTCGGCTCAATTGAAAATTGCAAAAGAGATTGATCGATTTTTGTTAAGCAAAAGGTATTAAGAGTTAAGGAACCAAGGCAGGTAAATGGAGTTAAAATACAGATCAGACATGATCTAATTGACTGACAGAACTGGCTCAAGGGCTGAAAGGTCTCCTGCCGTTCCTATGTTCCTATTAACAGTAACTGGACTTCAAAGAATAACTTACTGTACATGAAACATTTTGTCTGTTTCCACAGCATAATAGGAGACGATATAAATACAAGCCTTCCTTTATTCAAGTATTTTATAGGCAGAATGTAGACTTGGCAAGCAAAAGGCACCACAGAGGGATACTGTACTTAAAATATCTATTAATTAAACATAATTGGTGTTGAATATATATGTTACAATTTTGGATGGGGCTTCACATCTGGAGAGCTGCTCACCGAAGCTCCTTAAAGGAGAGAGCCTCAACCCCAGATGTGGCTGCATCTTTCCAACAAAGTTCAATTAAAAAAAATAAAAGTGCAAAGATTCTGAGATCGGCCTTTCATGACTTTGGAAGATTCCCAAAGTGCTTCATAGCCAATGAAGTGTGTTTCAAAGTGTAGTCACTGTTGGAATGTAAGGAAAGCTGAAAAAAGCAAGATTCTACAAGCAGCAATGATATAATGACGAGATAACTTTTTTTATTGACGTTGGTTGAGGGATTAATATTGGGCCCAAGACACTGGGGGGAACAACCCCTGCTTTTCTTTTACATCCACCCGAGAGGACAGACAGGGCCTCAGATTCGCGCTTCTTTCCTCAGCACTGGGAGTGTCAGCCTGGATGGCATGCGCTGCTCCCTGGAGTGGGTCTTAACACATGATGGCTGAAACTTTGCACGTCAGACGGGAGACGTCCACCGACCGAAAAGGCACTGGCGATCCCGCCTCCACCTGGCCAGGGGATCCAGGCCAGATTTTACGGTCCCCAGGCCCTTAATTGGTCTTAAGCGGGACTTCCACCTCATTAAGGCAGGAGGTCCTGCCTAATGGAGCTGCCGACCAATCAGCAGGCCAGTAGCTGAGTTCCAGCCGCACCACCTGGAGCGGTAGCCACTGCTGGGATTGCAACCCAGCTTCAAGATCAAGAGGACGGAAAAGAGGTAGGTTTTTGGGGCCTCGCTGGGCAAGGGGCGTGTTGGGTGTTAGGGGTGGTTGGTGCATCGGGAGTGGCCCTCCGTCGGGCACAAGGCTGTCAGAAGGCCACCAACTTCTATCAGGCGGCTCTTCTCAGGCCTGGGTCGCCCGCCTGCCAATGGTAACATCCCCATGGTGGTGGGCAGAGGTTCTTAATTGGCCGTTAACTGGCCACTTAAGGGCCTTGGTTGGCCTGGGGCAGGCGGGCTGTTTCTCGCTGCCGCCGCCCCTCATAAAATGGCGGCGGAGGTGGGAGCGGGTCGGGAAGGGCCCCCCAAGCTTCCTGCTCCATTTTGCGCCCCGCCAGGCCAGCATTTATTGCCCATCCCTAATTGCCCTTGAGAAGGTGGTGGTGAGCTGCCTTCTTGAACCGCTGCAGTCCATGTGGTGTAGGTACACCTGCAGTGCTGTTAGGGAGGGAGTTCCAGGATTTTGACCCAAAGGACATCAGTGTGACATAGTTAGGCTTTTTCTGAGGATCAAATTGTGTCATGGTCACTTTTTTAATCATAATTTTCTTGTTAAATTAATATCTGTCCTGAAACTGCCGAAGGGAAATTTGAAATCATATTTTTTCTGGATCATTAGTCTATGTTTATGGGACCACTTGCCTCGTAACACAATTGCAGCAACACACTGACAATATTTCATGAAGCCCTTCCCTCAATGTCCCAACCCTATCCTATAATCTACAGTCATGAGGGAAAGGATAAAATGTAGACTCCCGTTAGCTTGCCAATATAACTATTGCAATCAAATGATCTATCTCCTGAATGGCTGGCAATGTTATATTGAGTCAGGCAGATCACATTTTTCTCATTGAAAGCAACTCCATTTGGACACAGCTCAGTTCAAAGACTTCGCTGCCTCCTATATTACCTCAGGACTTAATGATTCAATAGATAGCGGCATAAAAAGCCATGTTCAGTCCAACGTAAAACATACATAGAATTCTCTATCCTTGACATCAGTTTCAGCCAGCACAAATGAAATTTGTTCATTTGATATCAAAGAACAAGGAAAGTCCAATTTAACAGTTGGTTTGCTTGAGAGTTTGAAGTCATCTGCTATTAAATAAGCCAGCATTTTCTTTTCCTTGTGAATATGTTGACCTCTCTCTCTCTAGCTCACACATTCTCTCTCTATCTATCTTTCAATCACTCGTTCCTGTTCTTCCTATTACCATGCCATTATCCAAACTATAAGTTACCTATTTAGTGGCTGATTGTAACCTCTGGCGAGATTTCAGTCCACTGCAACCTAATCAGCTTCCGAAATTAGTTATTGATCCCTGAGCTTGCGGCAGGAGTGCAGAAGGGGTTTGGGGGAGGGGAGGTGTCTAGTGGCTGGGTCGTTGAGTGCCCAGTGCTAAGACTGTTAGTGTTGATTCAGTTCCAGTTAGTGGTAGGAGATGGACATACAGCTGTCCCAGATTACAGCAGTAATAGCAGATTCCTGTCGATAAAGAGCAAACAGGTGATTATGAGCCCAGAATTTCCTGGATCACAGCAATTTCACCAGAGTTTATTCTGCTTTCTGCACTGATCTTGGCAGTGGGAATTTATGCCGAAATTTCCTGATAATCGCTTTGACACATGACGGGATGTAAAAATCCTTGGAAATCAGCTGAAACAATTGGCGGGGAGGTGAGTGGGGGGGCGGTAGGTGGTGGGGGGCAGTAGCCGAGGAACATGCAGAAAGTTCGCCATCTTCCTTCTTCAGCTGTCAGCTGTGGCTCAGTTGTTTGTTAGCACTCTTGTACCTGATTTAGAAGGCCTAACCCGTCCACTTTTTACCATCCTGGTCATCGCACAATAAGAACATAAGAAATAGGAGCAGGAGTAGGCCATTCGGCCCCTTGGGCCTACTCTGCCATTCAATAAGATGATGGCAGATTTGATCGTGGCCTCATCTCCACTTTCCTGCCTGTCCCCCGTCACCTTTGACTCCCCTATAGTTCAAAAACCTGTCATCACAGCCTTGAATATATTCAATGACTCAGCCTCCACAGCTCTCTGGGGCAGGGATAAGCACCAACATGGAGCACCACGGACATTTGACTAAATTATTGACTAAGCCATGGACATGGGGGCAATTAATCTGTATATAAAGTGTATAGCCAACCTAATGCCATCAAAACACAACCCGATTTAAAACACATTTCTTCCTATTTAGTGAGATATTTGGCATTGTTTCTGCTTCCACAAATAGCCAATGTCTGCCCGCACACTTGATATTGCGATGCACCGAATTTGGATAGATTTCCATCTGTCAAGAGTGATCGCAATCTCTCTCCTTCTCTGTGTCCGTGCCCCTCTCTGTGTCCATCCCCCTCTCTCCCTCTGTGTTCATCCCCCCTCCCCCTCTCTGTGTCCATCCCCCTCTCCGTGTCCATCCCCCTCTCTCCTTTCTGTGCCCATCCCCTTCTCTCTTTATCCATCCCCATCCCCCCTCTCTGTGTCCATCCCCCTCCGTGTCCATCCCCCTCCCCCCTTTCCATGTCCATCCTCTTCTCCCCCCCCATGTCCATCCCCCTCTGCCCCCTCTGTGTCCATTCCCCTCGCCCTCAGTGTCAATCCCCCTCTCCCCCCACTTTGTCCATACCCCTCTCTCCCACCTCTGTTCTTACCCCTCTCTCCCACCCCCCATTATCTGTATCCATCCCCCTCACCCTGCAACCTCCCCCCCACCCCCCCCGTCTGTTTCCATCCCCCTCTCTCCCCTGTCTGCTCGCTGGGCCGGTGCTTGTTTACAGGGCTGCCTGACTCTCAGTGTGCTCCCTCCACTCTGCACTGCGTCTCTGACTGTGTGCTGTCCCGCTTCCTGCTCTCCCCTCAGCATCTCTCTCCCTCTCCCCCACAGCAGATGTTCCCACTCACTCCCTGAACAGCGCAAAAACAGCAGGGGCGGCATATCCCAGCGCGCCTGCACAGCGAACCACCAATCAGCGCTCATCCCACCTCGGCAGCCTGCTGTCAGTCACAGTGTCCAATCACAGACGAGTGTCCACTGCCCATCCGGCGCAGTCCCGCCTCTGTCTGACCTACACTTTTCTAAGAGAACTGTCAATCAAAGCCGAATCACGGGCAGCCCGCTGTCAGCCAGAGGATTGACCAGCCGGATGGAAGCCACGGACTTCAAAATCTTTTTACCACAGACATTAGTGTCTGCGTACGGATACGTTGCTGACCCCTGCTCTGGTGTAGAGAATTCCAATGCAACTACAATGGATGTCTCTCCCAAGTCATTGAGCCAGTAACTCCTTTCTTTAATGTCAACATGTCTTCTCTCATTTCCTCGGTGGCCGACCAACTGTGCATGGGGTTGCCAATTCTGTTTGGACGTATTCCTGAAGTTGCATTACATGACTTCCTGCCGCCAAAAGCCACACGTGGTCAAACAGCCCTTTTTCCCATCTCCAATAATTCTATTACTAATAAACAAATGTTCAAAGAAGTAAAAGTTCTAAATCGGGGGAAGGCAAATTTTATGAAGCTGAGAGGTGATCTGGCGAAAGTGGACTGGATACAACTACTTGAAGGAGTGGCAAACCAGTGGGAGGCATTCAAAAGTGAAACTCTATGGGCACAGTGTAGACATGTCCCCACAAAGATAAAGGGTGGTACTGCCAAATCTAGAGCTCCCTGGTTATCTAGAAGCATACAGGGTAAGATAAAGCAGAAAAAGAAAGCTTCTGACAGTCACAAAAACTTAATACTTGAGAAAGCCTAGAGGAGTGTAGAAAGTGCAGACATGAAGTAAAAAAGGAAATTAGGAAAGCAAAGAGAGGACATGAAAAGATCTTGGCAGGTAAAATCAAGGAAAACCGGAAGATATTTTATCAGCACATTAAAAGCAAGAGGATAACTAAGGAAAGGGTAGGGTCTGTCAGAGATGTAGAAGGTAACTTATGCATGGATGCAGAAGATGTGGGCAGGGTTCTTAATGAGATTTTTGTCTCTGTCTTCACAAAGGAGAGGGATGATGCAGACATTGTAGTTAAAGAGGAGGAGTGTGAAATATTAGGTACAATAAGCATAATGAGAGAGGAAGTACTAGAGGATCTGACATCCTTGAAAGTGGATCAATCACCAGGGCCAGATGGATTGTGTCCAGGATGTTAAAGGAAGCCAGGGAGGAAATAGCAGATGCACTGAGGATCATTTTAAATCCTCACTGGATACAGGCGAGGTACAAGAGGATTGGAGGTCTGTGATCGTTGTACCATTGTTTAAAAAGGGTGTGAGGGATAGACCAAATAATTATAGGCTAGTCAGTCTAATCTCGGTGGTGGGTAAATTATTAGAAACAATTCTGAGAGATAGGGTCAACTGTCACTTAGAAAGGCATGGATTAATCAGGGATATTCAGCATGGATTTGTTAAGGGAAGGTCGTGTCTTATTAATTTAATTGAATTATTTGAGGAAGTAACAAGGAGGATTGATGAGAGTAGTGCAGTGGATGTTGTCTACATGGATTTTAGTAAGGCATTTGACAAGGTCCCACATGGCAGACTGGTCAGTAAAGTAAAAGCCCATGGGATACAGGGGAATGTGGTGAGTTGGATCCAAAATTGGCTCAGTGACAGGAAACAAAGGGTAGTCGTTGATGGATGTTTTTACGAATGAAAGGCAGTATCCAGTGGTGTTGCATCGGGCACAGTGTTGGGTCCTTTGCTGTTTGTGGTATATATTTATGATTTGGACTTAAATATGGGAGGCATGATTGGGAAATTTGCAGATGACACAAAAATTGGTCATGTAGTTGATAGTGAAGAGGATAGCTGTAGACTCCAGAATGATATCAATGGTTTGGTTGAGTGGGCGGAAAAGTGGCAAATGGAATTCAATCCGGAGAAGTGTGAGGTAATGCACTTGGGGAGGGCAAACAAAGCAAGGGAATGCACAATAAATGGGAGGATATTGAGAGGGGACGAGGAAGTGAGTAATATCTTTGTATGGTAAAGTAATAGTTATGTTACTGAACCAGTAATCCAAAGGCATTTAATAATAATCCAGAGAATAGGAGTTCAAATCCCACCATGCCAATTTGATCATTCAAATTTAATTTTTCAAAGTCTGGAAATAAAGTCTGTCAATAAAAGTTTTTTAAAAACTTGTTCGCCTCTTTAGAGAAAGAAACCTTCCATCCTTACTGGGTCTGGGCCTACATGTCACTCTAGTCCCACACCAACAGAGTTGATTCTTAACTGCCACTCAGTTGCTGCCACTTTCTCAAGGGCAATAAATGCTGGGCTTGCCTGCGATGCCCACATGCCAAAAAGAAGGGGAAAGAAAACTGACAGGGTACATTCAAAGTTGTAGTGGCGGAGAGTTTTAAATTCCAGTGGATTCACAAAGCAAGTGAAGCGAAGGGAGTTTGAAGCCCACTCCTGTTGATTTCATGTAATGGGGTTTTGGATTGCGGTTATTGACTTGGTGCTAATTGGATAACTTCAACATCAAAGGTGCAGCATCAACACAGGGCCTTAACGGTACAAGAAGGTGACCCACCTCCAACCTTCTCATTTAAGCAGTAAATAGCTGCCTCTACTAGACTCCATTTTATGGAAACAAATTAGTCTTAGGATAAGGGGGTAGACCAGTTTGGGACAGCGACGAGGAAAAGTTTCTTCACTCCGAGGTTTGTGAATCTTTGGAATTCTCTAGCCCAAAGGGCTGTGGCTGCTCAGTCATTGAGCATATTCAAGGCCGAGGTCGATAGATTTTTGGACTTGCAGGGAATCAAGAAATACGGGGATAGGATGAGAAAGTGGAGTTGAGATCGAAGATCATCCATGATCTCACTGAATGGCAGTGCAGACTTGAGGAATCATATGACCTAATCCTGCTCCTATTTCTTATGTACAAACTGAGAGGTGAAAGAGGTAACTCACCAGAGAACGTGAACGTCTCCATGCAAACATGCGAATTAGGAGCAGGAGTAGTCCACTCGGCCCATCGAGCCTGCTCCGCCATTCAATAAGATCATGGCTGATCTGAGTGTAACCTCAACTCCACACTTCCGCCTACTCCCAATAACCTTTCACCCCATTGCTTATGAAGAATCTATCTACCTCTGCCTTAAAAATATTCAAAGACTCTGCTTCCACCGCCTTTTGAGGAAGACTCACGACCCTCTGAGAGAAAAAAACTCTTCATCTCTGTCTTAAATGGGCAACCCCTTATTTTTAAACCGTGACCCCTAGTTCTAGATTCTCCTACAAGAGGAAACATCCTTTCCACATCCACCCCGTCAAGACCCCTCAGGATCTTATATGTTTTAATCAAGTTGCCTCTTACTCTGCTAAGCTCCAGCGGATACAAGCCTAGCCTGTCCAACCTTTCCTCATAAGACAACACACTCATTCTAGGTATTAGTCTAGTAAGCCTTCTCTGAACTCCTTCCAATACATTTACATTCTTCCTTAAATAAGGAGACCAATACTGTACAGAGTACTCCAGATGTGGTCTCACCAATGCCCTGTATAGCTGAAGCATAACCTCCATACTTTTGTATTCAATTCCCCTTGCAATAAATGATAACATTCTATTAGCTTTCCTAATTACTTGCTGTACCTGCATACTAACCTTTTGCGATTCATGCACTAGGACACCCAGATCCCTCTGCATCTCAGAGCTCTGCAATCTCTCACCATTTAGATAATATGCTTTTTTATTCTTCCTGCCAAAATGGACAATTTCACATTTTCCCACATTATGTTTGATTTGCCAGATCTTTGCTCACGCAATTAACTTATCTATATCTGTTTGGAGCCTCCTTATGTTCTCTTCACAACTTACTTTCCTGTCTATATTTGCGTCATCAACAAAGTAGCAACCATACCTTCGGTCCCTTCATCCAATAATTTATATAAATTGTAAAAAGTTGAGGCTCCAGCACACCACATGTTACATCTTGCCAACCGGAAAATGACTCATTTATGCCTACGCTCTGTTTCCTGTTAGCTAACCAATCTTCCATCCATGCCAATATGTTACCATGAGCTTTTATTTTCCGCGATAAACTTTGATGTGGCATCTTATATGCCTTCTGGAAATCTAAGTATAGTACATCCACCGGTTCCCCTTTATCCACAGCACAGTGCTTTGTGGGAGTGGTGGGGGGGTGGTTCTTGTCTAGTTTTCACTGAGGTCTTTCCTACAGTCATTCCGAGAATCATGGAATCTTACAGCACAGGAAGAGGCCATTTGACCCACTGGGCTGGATTTTACCAGCCCCCCGACGTCAGGGGTCATGTGGGGGGGCACGGAAAATGCTTCCGGGAGAGACTCGCTACAGGCCTCGATGCCCGGAATGTCCCACCCCATATTACCAGCGGCGACGAGGCCTCGAGGCGGCCCCCCCCCCCCCCCCCCCCGCTGTCATTCAGCGACAGGAGCAGGATTTAAATATTGAAGTGAATGAATTCATGACCCATCGGCCGTCCCGCTGCCATAATCCGGCCGGTCGCTAGGACTCCCGCGCCTTCGGATCTCTGAGCAGAGATCTGATGTGGGACACTGGTAGGAACGGGGGAGGAGGTAAAACTATTGTGATTGGTGGAGGGGATGATGGGAAGGTTTGAAGGTGAAAGTTAATAAAGTTCGACGGGGGAAGGTCGGGGATCGCAAGGTAAGTTTTTTTTGGGGGGGAGGGCAATTAATAAAGTGTCTAGTCATTGGGGGTTGGGAGAGGGGCTTGAATCATTTATCACATTTTTCAGATTAAATTTTTAATGACTGATCCCGTAAAGATGTAAATTAAATATAAGGGCTTGAAGCCCTTTAAAAAAGTCAGCGGCGCCTGCTCAGTGGCGGCGGGCACCATTGCTGGAGATGGAGTGCCCACCCTCTTTACGTCATCGCTGGGTGGGCAGTGGGGGATGCAGGCTGCCCCGTCTATGTAATTGAGCCACCATGCTAAATATCGTGGCGGCTCCCCGAAGTATATCTCGCGCGTGTGCCTCACCGTTTTTGAAGCTTGCTGCCGAGATTGGGGGCATGCTAGAAAAGTTCAGCCCATCGCGCCTGTGCTGGCTCTTTGAAAGCACATTCCAATTAAGCCCACTCACCTGCTCTTTCTCCTTCGTCCTGTAAATGTTATTCTTTCCTTTTTGAAAGTTATCGTTGAATCTGCTTCCACCGCCCTTTAAGGGAGTGACTCCAGATCATAACAACTCACTGTGAAAAAACATGTTCCCAATGGTTCTTTTGCAAGTCCTCAAACCTGTGTCAACAATCCTTCAAAATTAATTGAACCTGCTTCCAGTGGTTTGAATAACCCAAGTGGCCATCGTATGCGTTTGAGTCTTGATTCAGACAGTCGGCAGGATATTCAACACTGGGAGCATCACTACCCAGCCTGATGGCATCGGGTCAGTTAGATTTTCTCGGTCTCTGTGATGACTGACTTAACGCAGCACAGGTAATGGACCTGCCGTCACCTTGGCTTGTCTGGCTCAGTGTAAGTCGTGGCTCAGTGGGGAGCAGCCCTCCTGCTGCTGAGTCAGTAAGCCCTGGGTTCAATGTCCTCTCCAAAAACATAAGCACATAATCCAGGCTGAGACTTCCAGTGCAGTACTGAGGGAGTGCTGCACCATCAGAGGGGCTGTCTTTTGGATGAGACGTTAAACTGAGGCCCGCTCAGGATGTAAAAAAAGCTGACGGTACTATTTTGAAGAAGAGCAGGGGAGATCACCTGGTGTTCTGGCTAATATTTATCCCTCAACCAACATCACAGAAAGCTGATTATCTGATTATTATCACATAGCTGTTTATGGGATCTTGCTGTGTGCAAATTGGCTGCTGCATTTCCCACATTACAACAGTCACCACATTTCACAAATGCTACATTGGCTGTAAAGTGCTTTAGGAATCCCAGGGCTTGTGAAAGGTGCTATAGAAATGCAAGTTAATTCTCTCGACAAGGTTTCTCAATTGTAACCATAACTTGCTGGAGAAATCCATTGCAGTCCTGCTTGTTCTCTCTCTCACTCTGTCTCTGTATAAATAATATACGTACCTAGCGTGTAAAAGTTATTAGATTTGACATAATGCTATGCAGTAACCTTTCATTGCTTAAAATAAACCATTGTCTTCCGGAGTTGAGGCCTGCCAGTGAGAGTTAGCGATGCACTCTGTCGGCTTTGATCATTACACCCTGAAACTATTAAAATGGGAGTGTATGGCGTCTGACTGTTGGTGAGGATTGCCATTTCAAGATTTCAGAACAAAGGAGACTGCCCCCCCCCCACCCCCCACTGCTCCCCGTCACTCCTGGCAGTCCCAGCTTTTGCAACCCAGGGCAACCGATTAAAGGAAAAATACCATTCATTGTAACTTATTGATGTTTATTTTTTTTAAAATCTCCCGCACTCTTTCTTTTATTATATCAACCATTTAACGAGAAAATGTGATGCTGATTCTACCCGACAGTCATCTTTGAGATTCCTGTTTTTTCACCATCTCAGTGATTGACACGTGTGCACACGGTCATGCTGCTCTTGGCACATGCCTAAGCGATGGTCATCTCAGGGTGCGTTCTGAAGGGGAGTTCACCCTGGTGTTCTGGCTGATATTTATCCCTCAACCAACATCACAAAAAGCTGATTATCTGATTTTTATCACATTGCTGTTTATGGGATCTTGCTCTGTGCACGGACATCCGAGGCGTGACACTGGTGGGGAGTGGGGAGCAATGAAATTCTCAGGGCGGAAGCCAGGGTGGGGGAACGAGAGCAGGGAACAGTCTTTTGATTGGTGGTGGTTGTGGGGCTTGGTGGTGATGGTGAAGATTTATAATTAATAAAGGACAGGGGGAATCTGCAGAAAAGTTTTTTTTGGGGGGAGAATGCAAAATGAATGAATCAATTCTTGCTTGGGGGTATGGTGAGAGGAGTGAAAAAGTTATTGCAGATGTAACTTTAGTTTTGAACCTTTGTTCCTTTTAAACATGTAAATGAAAGTGAAGGGCCCGAAGCCTTTAAAAATGGTGCCTGCACCCGCGCGGTGGTGCCGGACGCCGTTTCCGGGGATGGAGCGACTACCCCCTCTACGTCATTGGGGGTGGCCACTCCGTTTCTCCATTCAAATGAGCCCCTGTGCGAAATATCGTGGGGACTCAGTGACGGCGGGCAAGCGGGCTGCCGAGATCAGAGCGCACTGCCGCAATTTGTGCCGCACTTATAAAATTCAGCCCATGAGTTTAAACTCCCACCCCAGCAGCTAGGGAAGTGAAATTTAGTTAAATAAATCTGGAATATTAGTTAGTCTCAGTAATGGTGATTGTGTAACTACTGGATTGTTATGAAAACCCTTCTAATTCACTGATGTTCTTCAGGGAAGAAAATCCGCCTTCCTTTCATGGTCTGGCCTACATGTGACTAGATCCACAGCAATGTGTCTGACTCTTAACTGCCCTCTGAAATGGCCTATCAAGCCACTCAGTTGTGAAGGAAGTGGCTTGCCACCTTCTCAAGGGCAATTAGGAATGGGCAACAAATGTTGGCCTTTTCCCGTGATGCTCACATCCCGTGGACGAATTTTAAAAAAGCAACTTTTTAGGAATTGGTTGTAAACAAGATGTTGGGGGGAGTGGGAAAAGAGATCAATCATTTTGTGCAAAGCAAGTTACTTGACTGTGGTGACTCAGGAGTTAAACTATTGAAGTCTAGTTATTGGCGTAGGTGTGTAATTTACATCTCAATTGAACGAGGTATCTCATCTCTTAGACACCCAATAAAACGCAGAATGCGTTTTGTGTCTGAAATTACTTATGTAAATAAGTAATATCGAGTGGAGTCAAGATTAAATAAAGTGCTCTGTGGAATAAAGGAGATAACAAATTCAAATCACTTGCGGTTCGGGAGAGAGATGTAAAAGGAAGAATAGACAGTCTTTTCGTACATCTAAGTACAGTGGAAGCAGATGGATAATCGCTTTCTGCAAGACAGTAAAAGTGTGGTTTGGTGAAAAAATTTATATTGAAGCAAATCATGAGGCATTAAGATGTTTAGAGTTCAGAGGAAGAGTTAGGGATCTGCATCACTTGAAGAATTCTTTATCCTATCAAATAATGTGTTCAATATTAATTCCACATCCTCCAGCGGTCCTGCCGACATTCTGATGCAATTACCAGGTCACAGGTCTGCTTTGTGCCAGCTGTAGCTCAGTGGGTAGCACTACCCCTCTGAATTATAAGGTTGTTGGATCAAGTCCCACTCCAGAGACTTGAGCACAAAATTCCAGGCTGATGCTCCAGGGCAATACTGAGGGAGTGCTACCAGAGGCGCAGTCTTTCAGGGGTGAGACATTGAGCCCTGTCTGCCCTTCCAGGTGAATGCAAAGAATCCAGGGGCCAGTCTTACAATTAAGAGCAGGGGACTTTTCCCTGGTGTCCTGAGCTGATATTTATGCCCCAGCCAACATTACTAAATACAGAATGTTTGGTCATTGCTGTTTGTGGGAGCTTGCTGTGCATAAGTTGGCTGCTGTGTTTCCTGCATTACAACAGTGACGACACATCATTGGCCGTAAAGCACTTTGGGATGCTCTGAGTTCGTGGAAGATGCTGAATAAATGCAAGTTCTTTTCCTTTTACTTAGAAGAACGGTTTGCATTGATCAGCCTCTCAGAAACATCTCAAAGCATTTCGCACTCATTGAATCACATTGGAGTCGAGTTATTTTTGTGTGGACAAGTTGCACCATTTTGCACACAGTAAGATCTCACTATCAGAGATGGGTGAGCAGTTAGTCTGTCTGTGGTAGTGTTGGCTGAGGACACTGGGAGATATCTCTCCAGCAACACCAGCTTTTCTTGCTGTGTTACAGATTCTCAACAACGCAAAACTGACAGCATGATCCTGAAGTCCTTTCCATTTTGGATCTGGCTGTGCAACACATTGCAGCTAACTGCTGTGAGGACACTTTCTCGAGATTCCAATCTCATTTTACTCTGGTGCTGGAGTCAAATCCGAGTCCAGTAACAATCTGAATTTCTAAGATGTACTAAATTTACTGCAGAATGTTTTGAATATAATGAGAATGTTTGTGGTCCTATGTGCAATCTTTCCCACATTTGAACATAGCTGCCTGAGGAGCAGAATTCCTTGGTGCATGCACACTTCTGGAAAACAGACTGCGCTTCGCAGCCAGGCTGTATAACTCAGGACATGCTGGATGAGCTTCATACTTGATGAGCTACCAGATAGATATCAGTCAGATATAACAACAAAACCCTAGCCTGCAGCTCATCTGCATTCTCCAAATCTTAGTCACAACTCATGAATGAGTGTAATTATCTGACATTCCTTGATCCAATATTTTAAGTCAGATGCTAACCCATTTATTTTTAGTAGGTTAACACTTCTGCCTTTATAGCAGACCAAGGAATGTCATTGGGACATGTTACTTATTTCTTCATTAATATCGCGAAGTTCCAGTCTATGTGGAATAGTGCCCTTGGGAGAGGGTAACCTGGAGTTGATCACAGAAGTCTTGAGTATATGAGGCAGCATGGGATGCAAGATGGCTTTCCAAACTATCCTACCTACTCTTCTTGCAGGCAGTTATGATGGTAACTCCACACACCCATTCAGTCTTCCAAGAGAGAAGGACTCCCTGATTCCCAACAATCAGCAAGAATGTTCATTCATCTGCACAAATATATCTTCAGTCCTTTTCCTACTCCCTGAGGAACACAGGAACAGGAAGAGGCCATTCAGCTCGTCGAGCCTGTTCTACTCTTCAGGTAGATCCTGGCTGATCTGTATTTGAACTCCATCTACTTGCCATGGTTCTGTAACTCTTAATCTACCAAAAAGCTATCAATCTCAATTTTGACATTTTCAATTGACCCCCAACCTCAACAGTTTTTTGGGGCAGAGAGTTCCAGATTTCCACTACCCTTTGTGTGAAGAAGTTCTTCCTGAAATCACCCCTGAATGGCCTGGCTCTGATTTTAAGGTAATGCCCCCTTTGTTCTGGACTCCCCCCACCAGAGGAAACAGTCATTCTCTATCCTTTATCAAATACCTCAATCATGTTAAACATCGTCCATGGACAACAACTTGGAGCAACAGAGGGACCATTATTTTGACTCATACTTAAAGAGCAGATGGAGTCTGTTGATGCAAAAGATCAAAGGGAACGATCTTGTTGGTTGAGACTTGTTACTGGTATTTGAACCTTTGTGGACAAGCTTTCGTGTTGCTCTCATTTGGATTGTATGAGTTTTGCCGAGCTTCACACATGGATAATAGCACCGTTATTCCAAATATCTGGAGGTAGCATTGCTTATTATTTCCATCGACCTAATGTTAAGTTCAACGATAAAAGAATGAAGCAGTTAAACATTGTAGTTTCAAACAGTTTGGGGGTCATTCTGAGTTCTGCTATGTTCCATTTATCTCTGTGTACATCAATGCATGGATTTACTATGAGAGGCCAGAAAAGAAGATAGAATCAATGATTAAGAAACAAAACATGATTTAACAAGTATTCAATATTGTTAGTTACATAGAACATAACATAGTTACACAGCACAACAAAACAACAGGCTATTTGCCCCAACTGATCCATGCCAGTGTTTATGCTCCACATGACTCTTCTCCACCCCTCTTCAACTCATCCTAGTAGCATAACCGTCTGAAAACACAACATAGTGTTATCAACTCATTTAATATGTGTCCTATTTGTGGTCTGTAACTGGCTGTAATTAATCCTACCAGTTATAGTCCATAAAGTGTGTACTGTGTTGAGCTGTTGAGCATCTGCCATTCTGAAGTGGCTGGTATCCCGGCATGGACTCGATGGGCTGAATGACCGTAATGACTCAGTGGTGCATTGCGATCTCTAAGTCAGACAGTGCAGTGTTCAGACCTTCGCTGCAGACAGTCTCAGCATGGGGAGACTGGAGCGCCAACCTTTGTGAGTGTTTGATGGGACAGCGTAGAGGGAGCTTTACTCTGTATCTAACCCATGCTGTACCTGTCCTGGGAGTGTTTGATGAAGACATTGTGGAGGGAGTTTATTCTGTATCTAACCCCAATTTTTTTCTCTACCTGGCCTGGGAGTGTTTGATGGGGACAGTGTAGAGCGAGCTTTACTCTGTATCTAACCCCGATTTTTTTCTGTACCTGTCCTGAGAGTGTTTTATGGGACAGTGTAGAGGGAGTTTACTCTGTATATAACCCTTGCTGAGGGTGTTTCATACTCTCACTTAATATGTGATAATGGGAGGGTTTTTTTATTCATTCATGGGATGTGCGCCTCACTAGCTATGCCAGCATTTATTGCCCATCCCTAATTACCCTTGAGAAGGTGGTGGTGAGCTGCCTTCTTGAACCGCTGCAGTCCACGTGAGGTAGGTACACCCACAGTGCCGTTAGGAAGGGAGTTCCAGGATTTTGACCCAGCAACAGTGAAGGAACGGCAATATAGTTCCAAGTCAGGATGGTGTGTGCCTTGGAGGGGAACTTGCAGGTGGTGGTGTTCCCATGCATTTTCTGCCCTTGTCCTTCTAGTTGATAGAGGTCACGGGTTTGGAAGGTGCTGTCTAAGGAGCCTTGGTGCATTGTTGCAATGCATCTTGTAGATGGTACACACTGCTGCCACTGTGCGTCGGTGGTGGAGGGAGTGAATGTTTGTAGATGGGGTGCCAATCAAGCGGGCAGCTTTGTCCTGGATGGTGTCGAGCTTCTTGAGTGTTGTTGGAGCTGCACCCATCCAGGCAAGTGGAGAGCATTCCATCACACTCCTGACTTGTGCCTTGTAGATGGTGGACAGGCTTTGGGGAGTCAGGAGGTGAGTTACTCGCCGCAGGATTCCTACAGCACTGGGCCTGTTTCAGTGCTGTATCTCTAATCACGCCTCTGACCCACTCTTGTGGCCACGGTATTTATATGGCTCCTCCAGTTCAGTTTCTGGTCAATGGTAACCCTTAGGATGTTGATAGTGGGGGATTCAGCGATGGTAATGCCATTCATGTTGATTAGCATGCAGGAGAGACATGTTCCTGTGAAAATGAGGGATAGAAATGGCAAGATTAGGGAACCATGGATGACAGGTGAAATTGTGAGACTAGCTAAGAGGAAAAAGGAAGCATACATAAGGTCTAGAAGGCTGAAGAAAGACGAAGCTTTGAAAGAATATCGGGAATGTAGGAACAATCTGAAATGAGGAATTAAGAGGGCTAAAAGGGATCATGAAATATCTTTAGCAAACAGGGTTAAGGAAAATCCCAAAGCCTTTTATTCATATATAAGGAGCAAGAGGGTAACAAGAGAAAGGATTGGCCCACTCAAGGACAAAGGAGGAAAGTTATGCGTGGAGTCAGGGAAAATGGGTGAGATTCTAAACGAGTACTTTGCATCGGTATTCACCGAGGAGAGGGACATGACGGATGTTGAGGTTAGGAACAGATGTTTGATTACTCTGGGTCAAGTCGGCATAAGGAGGGAGGAAGTGTTGGGTATTCTAAAAGGCATTAAGGTGGACAAGTCGCCAGGTCCGGATGGGATCTATCCCAGGTTACTGAGGGAAACGAGAGAGGAAATAGCTGGGGCCTTAACAGATATCTTTGCAGCATCCTTAAACACGGGTGAGGTCCCGGAGGACTGGAGAATTGCTAATGTTGTCCCCTTGTTTAAGAAGGGTAGCAAGGAAAATCCAGGTAATTATAGACCGGTGAGCCTGACGTCAGTGGTAGGGAAGCTGCTGGAGAAGATACTGAGGGATAGGATCTATTCCCATTTGGAAGAAAATGGGCTTATCAGTGATAGGCAACATGGTTTTGTGCAGGGAAGGTCATGTCTTACCAACTTAATAGAATTCTTTGAGGAAGTGACAAAGTTGATTGATGAGGGAAGGGATGTAGATGTCATATACATGGACTTCAGTAAGGCGTTTGATAAGGTTCCCCATGGTAGGCTGATGGAGAAAGTGAAGTCGCATGGGATCCAGGGTGTACTAGCTAAATGGATAAAGAACTGACTGGGCAACAGGAGACAGAGAGTAGCAGTGGAAGGGAGTTTCTCAAAATGGAGACGTGTGACCAGTGGTGTTACACAGGGATCCGTGCTGAGACCACTGTTGTTTGTGATATACATAAATGATTTGGAGGAAAGTATAGGTGGTCTGATTAGCAAGTTTGCAGACGACACTAAGATTGGTGGAGTAGCAGATAGTGAAGGGGACTGTCAGAGAATACAGCAGAATATAGATAGTTTGGAAAGTTGGGCAGAGAAATGGCAGATGGAGTTCAATCAGGGCAAATGCGAGGTGATGCATTTTGGAAGATCCAATTCAAGAGTGAACTATGCAGTAAATGGAAAAGTCCTGGGGAAAATTGATGTACAGAGAGATTTGGGTGTTCAGGTCCATTGTTCCCTGAAGGTGGCAACGCAGGTCAATAGAGTGGTCAAGAAGGCATACGGCATGCTTTCCTTCATCGGATGGGGTAATGAGTACAAGAGTTGGAAGGTCATGTTACAGTTGTATAGGACTTTGGTTCGGCCACATTTGGAATACTGCGTGCAATTCTGGTCGCCACATTACCAAAAGGATGTTGATGCTTTGGAGAGGGTGCAGAGGAGGTTCACCAGGATGTTGCCTGGTATGGAGGGCACTAGCTATGAAGAGAGGTTGAGGAGATTAGGATTATTTTCATTAGAAAGACGGAGGTTGAGGGGGGACCTGATTGAGGTGTACAAAATCATGAGAGGTATAGACAGGGTGGATAGCAAGAAGCTTTTTCCCAGAGTGGGGGATTCAATTACTCAGGGTCACGAGTTCAAAGTGAGAGGGGAAAAGTTTAGGGGGGATATGCGTGGAAAGTTCTTTACGCAGAGGGTGGTGGGTGCCTGGAACGTGTTGCCAGCGGAGGTGGTAGACGCGGGCACGATAGCGTCTTTTAAGATGTATCTAGACAGATACATGAGTGGGCAGGAAGAAAAGAGATACAGACCCTTAGAAAATAGGCGACATGTTTAGATAGAGGATCTGGATCGGCGCAGGCTTGGAGGGCCGAAGGGCCTGTTCCTGTGCTGTAATTTTCTTTGTTCTTTGTTCTTTGAATGTCAAGGGGAAATGGTTAGATTCTCTCTTGTTGGAGATGGTCATTGAGTGTTCCATTCTCTCACACTAACATCTGAGCGTGAAAAAGCTAAACAACAAAATGCCAAAAGTGAAATTGCAACATTTTATTATGGTTGAGAAAATATTTTTTAAAAGATGATGGTGAGAAATTCTGCACAGCCCACGCTTTAACAAATTACAAGGTAATCAGGCTGATTATTTTTCGGCTCATTTGCTTTTATTTTCTTGTTGCAGTTTTTCACAGGACCTGATTTAATTCTTTTTGCGACTGTATTTTTTGCTGGTTTGGACAACATAAATCATATAATCAGCTTCTGACAGCCTGTGTTGTATAACTAATTTCTAAATGCTTTAAAAAGAGAACTTTGCTTTTTGAAAGAATTTCGAACTGCCCAGTTTTTGCACATTTGCACCATATTGTTGGGTGTCACAGCACAGAAGGAGGCCATTCAGCCCATTGTGCCTTTATTGTCTCTTTGAAAGAGCTATCCAATTAGCCACACTTGCCCCCCTGCTCTTTCCCCATAGCCCTGCAAAATGTTCCCCTTCAAATATTTATCCAGCTCCCTTTTGAAAGTTACTATTGAATCTGCTTCCACCACCCTTTCAGGCAGCATATTCCATAATACAATAACTCTCTGCGTATAAAAAATTTCTCCTCAATTCTCCCTCTTGTTATTTTTCGCATTACTGTGTTTTACATCTGTATCCTCCTGCCAGTAGAAACTGTTTATCCTTATTTACTCTATCAAAATCTTTCACGATTTGTCCACGTCAATTAAATCTCCCCTTTAACCTTCTCTGTTCTAAGGAGAACAGTCACAACTTCTCCAATTGGTTCACATGATCCCTCATCCCTGTTACCAACATCATCCATTTTTAGGTGAATGAAAGCTTCTTGTCACATCTGCCAACCGCTTTCTTTCTTGCAACCTTCCTTGTCTCCCTTTCTCTTTTATCGGTCCGATTGTAGTCCGTTCTCATAGAGTCATAGAGTTATACAGCACAGAAACAGGCCCTTTTGGCCCATCGTGTCTGTGCCGGCCATCAAGCACCAAACTATTCTAGTCCCATTCTCCAGCACGTGGCCCGTAGCCTTGTATGCTATGGCATTTCAAGTGCTCAACTAAATACTTCTTAAATGTTGGGTTCCTGCCTCTACCACCCGTTCAGACAGTGCATTCCAGATTCCAACCACCCTCTGGGTGAAACTTTTTTCCCACAAATCCCCTCTAAACCTCATGCCCCTTACCTTAAATCTATGCCCCCTGGTTATTGACCCCTCCGCTAAGGGAAAAAGTTTCTTCCTATCTAACCTATCAATGCCCCTCATAATTTTGTTTTCCTCAATCATGTGCCCCCTCATCCTCCTCTGTTCTAAGGAACACCACCCTCGCCTTTTCAGTCTCTCTTCATAGCTGAAATGCTCCAGCCCAGGCAACATCCTGGTGAATCTCCTCTGCACCCGCTCCAGTGCAATCACATCCTTCCTATGGTGTGGTGCCCAGAACTGTACACAGTATTCCAGCAGTGGCTCAACTAGTGTTTTATACAGCTCCATCACAACCTCCCTGATCTTATATTCTATGCCTTGGCTGAAAAAGGCAAGTATCCCATATGCCTACCTCACCACCTTATCTACCTGTGTTGCGGCCTTCAATGATCTTTGGACAAGTACACCAAGGTCCCTCTGACACTCTGTACTTCCTAGGGTCCTACCATCCATTGTATGCTCCCTTGCCTTGTTAGTCGTCCCAAAATGCATCACCTCACACTTCTCAGGATTAAATTCCATTTGCCACAGCTCCACCCGTCTTACCAGCCCGTCTATATCAGCCTGTAATCTAAGGCTTTCCTCCTCACTATTTACAACACCACCAATCTTCGTGTCATCTGCGAACTTACTTATCATACTTCCTATATTCACGTTCAAATCATTAATGTACATTACAAACAGCAAGAGTCCCAGCACCAATCCCTGCGGTACACCACTGGTCATAGGCTTCCAATCGCAAAAACAACCCGTGACCATCACCCTCTGCCTCCTGCACTAAGCTAATTTTGGATCCAATTTGCCAAATTTCCCTGGATCCCATGGGCTCTTACCTTCTTAACCAATCTCCCATGCAGGACCTTATCAAAATCCTTACTGAAGTCCATGTAGACTACATCGACTGCTTTACCCTCAACTGCACATCTAGTCACCTCCTTGAAAAATTCAATCAAATTAGTTGGACACGATCTCCCCCTGACAAAGCCGTGCTGACTATTCCTGATTAATCCCTGCCTCTCCAAGTAGAGATTAATCCTGTCCCTTAGAATATTTTCCAATAGTTTCCCAACCACTGATGTTAGACTCACTGGCCTGTCTATCCTGGTCTATCCCTGCTACCCTTCTTGAATAATACCCTTTTCCTCTGAACTTTCCTTTCCCAGTTCTCCAAAAATCCAAATTCTTCTTCCCACAGGGTCTTCCACCTCTCTACATCTCTACTGTGTTGCAGTCAAACTCATCTCATGATTCCCTGCTCTAACATGCTCAGAACCTTTGGAACATAGGCACAGAGAAATCGCTAGATTCAACTGCCTGCCTCTCTTCAGTGGCTATGTCCCCATCTGGGTCTCCCTGGAGAGAGAGAGGGAGAGCACACTGTGTCCAACATACGCTCTAGGCCTGTCATGACCTGTAGGCACTATAAGGACTGGAAAAACAGAGACTTGCATTTATATAGCACCACTCACGACCACAGGATGTCCCAAAGTGCGCTACAGCCAATTCAGTACTTTTGAAGTATAGGAAACGTAGCAGCTAATTTGTGCATAGCAGGCTCCCACAACGCAGTAATGTCCAGTGTGTTTTTGTGATGTTCATTGAGGAATAAATATTGGCCAGGACACTGAGGATAACTCCCCTGCTCTTCTTTGACATAGTGGCCTGGAATCTTTTACATCCACCTGAGAGGGCAGACGGCGTCTCAGTTTAATGTCTAATCCGAAAGACGGTGCCTCTGACAGTGCAGCACTCCCGCGGTAGTGCACTGGAATGTCAGCCAAGATCTTTGTGCTCAAGTCCTGGAGTGGGTCTTGAGCAGAGTGAGACTGGAGGACGTAGTCAGCACCAAGAGCTACCTTATGCTTTAATTTGATCAGTTTCCTATTTTTTATCATTTGCAGTTTATTGTTTGTGTGCCTCTAAAAGGGGGCACTTTGGTTAATTACACTTTGACTAAGGACACCTGTGTCTTCCTATTTGACATTTTATAAGAGTTAGATGTAAAACAAACAAGATCCGTTCAGTTTACAATCTACCATTCAGGTACCATGACACAAATAGAGTTGTGGAGTCTTTTAAGTTTGCCTGAGAGGACAGACAGGGCCTTAGTTTAATGTCGCATCCAAAAGAGGGCAGACAGAATTGCCCAGGCCCATTGGCAATGGGTTGGGAGGCAGGAAGACTGGCAAAATGGCGTGAGAAGGTGCCGGGTGGTTGGGGTGGGGGTGCCGCGGGGTGTTGCCTGATGCTTTCCCGCAGCCATGCCATTTTGCCAGAAAAGGTGCCAGACTTGCCGGGAGTCCAATTGAGCCACTTAAGTGGCCACTTAAGGGCCTCTTCATGGCTTTTCTAGCATTTTGCCAGCAACAGGGGTAGGGGGAGGTGGGGGGTTGGGGTAGAGGGGGAGGTTGGGCACCATCACATGGGGAGACAGCCAGGTAAACCTTGAAGGCTTCTCAGCAGGCTGTGGAGTGGGGGGGGGGGGGCCCTACTTTTATTGGGCACTTAATTGCTGGCAATGGCCGCTCCCATGGCAATGGCCCCACCTGCCCTCAGCGACTTCCTACCCCCTTGCTGGGCCCTGCCTGACCGGCCCTGGTGCCCCCAGACCCCACCTACCTGACTTTGAGGGCACATGGTCATCAATGTGCCCTCATCCTCCAGCTGCAGCCCCAGCAATGACCAGCGCTAACGGTGGCGCTGATTGGAGCAGCAGCTCTTGTGGGGGGTGGGCCACTGACCTTAAAAGGAAGCCAGCCCCTGACGGCAGCCACTTAATTGGCTACCTCTAGCAAAATGCAGCCCAGGTTCCACCCCTATCGAAGCAGGATTGTACACCCCACTCACACCCCCCCTCCCCCACCCCGCTTTTGGCCCCAGTGGCGGGACTTCTACCGCCTCCGAACAATTCTGCCCGGCATCTCCAAAAGTGCAGCACTCCCTCAGTCCTGCACTTGGAGTGTCAGTTTGGATTATGTGCTCTAGTCTCTGTAGTGGTACTAGAGGCAAGAGTGTCACGGCCAATATTTTGAACTGACATTTTTAAAGATGTAACTCCAGGAAATAGCATATGAGGGGGATGCATTCACTGTGCTGTCCCAAACCTGCCCCCCCAATTGCATGCACACACACACATGTTTACACATACATGCACATGTATACACACACGCACACACACACACATGTGAACACACACACATGTATATATACACACACATAAACGCACACATATGTATAAATATACACACACACATGTATACGCACACATACATATACACGCACACACATGTACACACACACACATGTATATACACACACACAAATAAGCATGCACACCTTTCGCATTCATTCTGTAGAGAAGTTTTGAAGTTCATTGTTTTTCTTTTTATGTAGCTCCAGGGAGCACTGTCATTTCACATCTCCAAATCTGTCACTCAGCTGGTATTAGACTGTGAGGCCTCTCAGCAAGCAATTCTCACATAGGCCAGCACCGTCGAGCTTCCTCCCTCGTACTAGATGCCAATCAGAAGGCATCCGAGCTTGGTGAAGGGAATGTCAGCTGAGTGTAATGCAACACCTTCTTGGGCACCTCCCAGCAGGTATCTCGGAATGGAAGAGACTGAAATCAGAAAGCACATTTTCACACAAATGGTCGTGGACACCTGTTGCAGTCGGCTGTGGACGCTGCCAGGGAGTGTCAATTAAAATATTCAAAACTAGGACGAATAGTGCGTCATGTTGTGGCTCAGTGCGGAGCACACAGGCTTCTGGGTCAGAAGGTTGTGGGTTTAAATCCCACTCCAGAGACTTGAGCACAAAATTAGCTTGATGCTCCTAACGCAGTGCTGATGGAGTGTTGCACTTTTGGAAGTGCTGTCCTTCGAGTGAGGCATTAAACCGAGGCCCCGTCTGCTCTCTCAGATGGGCACAAAAAATCAGACGATCCTATTTTGAAGAAGGACATGAGAGTTCTAGCTGGTGTCCTTCCAACTATTTATCCCTCAACCAACCATCATTCAAACAAAATATCAGATAATTATCTCATTCCTATTTGTGGGATCTTGCTGTGTGCAGATTTGCTGCCGTGTTTCCTACATTAAAATAGTGACGATACTACAAACGTACTTCAGTGGGTGTAAAGCACTTGTGAAAGATGCCACACAAATATAAATCTTTTTCTTTGTTCTGCATCTAATCCCTGCTGTCAGTGTTTAGCTCAGTATGCAACGTGTTCTATATTTTACCAGGGAATACTTGATGGGACAGCGTAAAGGGAGCTTTACTCTGTATCTAAACCCGTGCTGTACCTGCCTTGGGAGTGTTTGATGGGGACAGTGTGGAGGGAGCTTTACTCTGTATCTAAACCCGTGCTGTACCTGCCTTGGGAGTGTTTGATGGGGACAGTGTAGAGAGAGCTTTACTCTGTATCTAACCCCGTGCTGTACCTGCCCTGGGAGTGTTTGATTCGAACAGTGTAGAGGGAGCTTTACTCTGTATCGAACCCCGTGCTGTACCTGCCCTGGGAGTGTTTGATGGGGACAGTGTAGAGGGAGCTTTACTCTGTATCTAACCCCATGCTGTACCTGCCCTGGGAGTGTTTGATGGGGACAGTGTAGAGGGAGCTTTACTCTGTATCTAACCCCGTTTTTTTTTTTAAGGTGACCTTTATACCCCAGGCCCCTTTTATATATTTTATGTCGAGGGGGCCTTTATTCCTCAGGCCCCCTTTATACATTTTTTATGTCGAGGGGGCCTTTATTCCTCAGGCCCCCTTTATATACACACTTATATTTTTAAAATAACTTTATTAAAACCAGATAAATAAACAAAAAAACTCAAATTAAAATGCCATTCTCGGCGTCGACGATGCACTCCAGTCCCTGCAGTGCCCACCGGTCGCGGAAGGCCTCAAGCGTACCGGCGGACACCGCATGCTCCTTTTCCAGGGACACCCGGGCGCGAACGTAACCGCGGAAGAGGGGCAGGCAATCGGGGAGGACGGACCCCCCGACGGCCCGCAACCTGGACCTGTGAATTGCCACCTTGGCCAGGCCCAGGAGCAGACCGACGAGGAGATCCTCCTCCCGGCCCAAGCCCCTCCGCACCGGGTGCCCAAAGATCAGGAGCGTGGGACTGAAGTGCAGCCAGAATTTGAGGAGCAGCCCCTTCAGATACTCAAATAGGGGCTGCAACCTCGCACACTCCATATAAACGTGGAACACGGACTCGTCCAGGCCGCAGAAAGTACAGCTGGCCTGGGAGTCCGTGAACCTACTTAAAAGCCTATTGCACGGGACTGCTCTGTGCAGCACCCTCCACCCCAGGTCCCCGATGTAAAGGGGGAAGACTCCCGCGTAGAGAGACCTCCATCGGGGTTTCCCCTCGCCGCCAGATGGCAACGCGGACCGCCAGGGCGTGTCCGGCCGGCTGACGAGGGCGAGGAAGTGGAGAGTGTGCAGGAGCAGCCCGTACAGGAAACCCCTCCGCGCCGATTGGAATGGCACGGAGGGCATTTCCGAGAGGCGGCTCGGGTTGTGCGGGACCGGCTCCCGAGGAGGGTTTCGGGGCCTGGGTCCGATGAGCAGTTCCGGCCGAGCGGGGGTCAGCTCGGCCGGGATCGCTCCGCACTCCCGAGCCCCCTCGCCACCCGCAGTGAGGGGCGTCCCGGGGGTTTCGGCTACTCCTCCGCCGGACCGTATCTAACCCCGTGCTGCACTCACCCTGGGTATGTTGGATGCGAGCACTGAGCTACCTGAACTGGAACGTGCTTCACTCCTTTCCCAGCACTGACGGCCCCCACCCTGAGCATAGAATTCACAACAGTGTATCAAGCGGGCATTTGTTTAGGCATTGGCTGATTCTAAAATGTCTAGAAGCTGCATGGCATGAAAGTGGTTAAATGGAGCTGGTCAGCTGAGGGTCTTGGTGATTCTGTCCAAGTGTCATCAAATTGTCATTCATTGTGATCAGTGAGCAGTTGCCGTTGGTATTTTCGATGCATTGGTGCTTGTCATGCTGATCGCAAAGAAACCTACATTTGCCAATAAGTTAGATTCCCTTGACCTTGTTTTGCCAAAGACCAGCACTCCCTAAGTTAATGGATTCCTGTTGGATCTTGGGGAGTTCTACAAAACATTTTATTCTTTTTTCGTTTCAGCACATGTGCCCACTCCAAAATAAACCAAATTGGATTGCATCTTCTGATTGGGTCAAGGGACAGCCGAGCAACATGCAAGAAAATAGACAGACCACTAGTAATAACAGTCTGTTATAGCTCGAAGCATGTGGCTCCCCTAGGAAGTGTTTGATGAGATTTTGTGAAGTATTTCGAAGCACACCATGTATTTATCTCTTATTGCTGTGCTAAAGTCTATACTTTCAAAATAATGTAATGAGCCTACTGAAACCTGTGCCTCAGTGACATTATCTGACACGGTTTTGTGCCGTGACTTCCTCAGGCATGTTTATTCTAAGAACAGAACTCTTTGCAACTACTAATTATAGTGTGCTTTAATTGGTTTAGGCTGCACTTCCTTCCTCTGCATCTCCATCATATCCAGTCGACCCTCTCCCTGACTCTCCTTTATGTGACTTTTCTTGCTTTGATTTTCTCTCCTCCTTTTCTATAGCCGCTGACACACCCTGGCTGGTGGTGGGTGTTGGAGGGATGGTGGGGAGGTGGTCAGTGATACCATATTTTGGCAGTCAGGCTTCATGTTGCCAGGTGTCAAGATGACCCTTTAAAAGCTACCTTGGTTCAAGCTTTTTTGGTTACCTGTCCGAATTATCTCCTTATGTGCTTTGCTGTCAAATTGTGTCTGATGACGGTCCTGTGAAGCATCTTGGGAGGTTTCTCCTGTATTAAAGACACTATATAAGTGCAAGTTGCTGTTGGCAGGTTGTTTGACTGTGAAAAGAATCAGAGCCCAGTCTCACTCGACCTTGTCACTTTCCTGGACAAGCCCCTGGATAGAAATTAGGAGTGGGATCTCTGACTGATAGTTTTTTTTTACTCCTCCTTAATCCAAGAGCTATAACTGTAGTCTTGTTGTTTCGCAAGGAGAGAGATAAACTAAATCAGAACAGATTAGAAATCAGCCGTTGAACCTTCCTGCCAAGTAGCCCATTTACTAATTGAGCCATGGGGAGCGGAGCCACCAGTACTTCTGTTCAAAGTGTCTATTGGCATCACTGTGTCAGCCAATGAGATGGAGACAGGGCGGGACTTATGGCAAGACTCACAGCAAATAGTCTGTTTTACAAGAAACCAGTTCATTTGTCAGTGTCTATGGCAAAACAGCTTGTAGGAACTACAGCAAACAGTCCACAGAGTCTATTTAAAAAGGGTACTTATGAACTACACCAAACAGAACTCATGACTGAAACTACAGCACAGTCTCCCAATTAAAACAAGGCAAGGTTATTTCACCAGCAAAAATGCAGTGAATGGAGGATAGTTATAAACGTAAACAATGTGTTTAAATCCGTCCACAGCCATTTACAACAGTGCAGTCTCCAGGAGTGATTGACGGGGAAATTGCTCAATCATCTCCATTCTGGCCGAGAATAGTGGTGCCACTGTATGCGGACACCTCTGTCCAGGAAACTAACTAACGTGTATTGTTTCCACAAGAGTGACTACTTATTAAAAAGTACTTCAATGGCTCTAAAGTGCATTAGGATGTTATGAAGTCATGAAAGGTGCTATTTAAATGCAAATTTTTCTTTTGTTAACTTGTATGTTGTTCATTGAACACTAGAGGCCCCCTTTTTCGAGCAAGCATCTTGTAGCAATTGTATTCCAGGGGCTGGATTTTACCAGCCCTCTAGGGACAGGCTGGGAGTTCAGAGAGGGGCTGGGGGTGGAGTGTCTGTCACCTTCCCACTGCCATGGCATTTTACTTGCAGCAGGGAAGATGGAGGATGGCCCTCCCACCTTGAAGCTAATTATGCCACTTAAGGGCCTCTTCCCACCACGCTGGCATTTTACCAACGCCAGGCGGGCCCTCCACAGAGTGGCAAGACCATCTGGTGAACCCTAGTGGCTCCTTGTGGGCACAGCAGGGGAGCCATGGAAGTACACAATGACTGTTCCCGTGGCAACACCCTGGCCACCCTCACCAACTCCCCACAACTCCTTTGCTGAGGCCTGCCTGACTGGCCCCGGTGACCCCCGACTCCATTCACCTTGTTGTGAGAGTGGTGTCCATCGCTGCATCCTCTCAGCTAAGTGCAGTCCCAGCAGTGGCCACCGCACCTGCTGGTGCAGCTGAGACTGAAAAGCAAGGCTCACCAATTGACCAGCAGCTGTCTGAGGTGGGCTCTCGTCTCTTAAAGGGACGGGATCCCTGCCAGCAACTAATTAGTTGCTTTATGGGCCCAAGATGCGGCTGGGGGGTCCCAGAAGCAGCCGAGGCGGGGTTGACCCCCGGTTTTCGGGCCTGTCGTTGGGGCCTCTGCCTCCCCGACAAAATTCAGCCCCAGGTTCTCCTCCTAGAATTTAACGTTATCAGAGAGAACATTCCAGAAAAGCAGTCTTTCATTCCCACACCAACTTGACTGTTTATCGGGCCTAAGACTAAAACTACCCACGGAGGGTTGCTGACATCTCCTCCCATTTCAGTCTGTCATGAACACCAACTGAAAAGCCCTCCTGTTCCTCTCTCTTAAGCCAGTTCCATATATTCATAACACTATGGTAATTTATCAAGAAGACTCATGGTGCATCCCAAACTTGCAAATACAAGATACCAAGTCAGTTTAAAAGCCAACATTATTATTGAAGCATCTGCCCACCCTCCAGCCACAATGCATGAACTCTGGCGAGTAACCTTTCTTTAAAATATTCCATGCCAGATGTTACTAAACTCGCATATCCATTAAGGAGACTGCACTCCCTTCCCTTCCCTCGCCCACACGTTCACTCACACAACAGATGGTGATGTGCTGTACATCAAAAGATACAAACCAGCCCTGTGAAGGAGGAATGTGGTCACATTGCAGCGCATGTCACAATGTCAGAGCTGTCTCTCTCTCTCTCTCTCTCTCTCTCTCCCTCTCTCTCCTTAGCCTCCCTCCCCCACCCCCTCAAACACTCCCCCATCCATGGATCCATTTCAAACACACTGGATAAAACCAAATTGAGCAGCCCCAGGATTCTCAGGAGCTCAAGTTTAAGACAGAACCGGCAACCTCACACTAAACCAGCAGGGTGCTGACATATTTTAACCTCAGCCCATTCATTCCTGCACTGAGGGCTAGCACCGTCAAGCTTCGACTGGAAACACAAAACACCATTCCGTTTCTCAAAAGGAAACCTAAGTCAAAGATGTCGCCGTCTCCCGGGTGCAACTTGGCAAAGGGCTGAGCTTCAGAAAAGACTTAATTGTGCTCCTGTTTATGCCAGGGGTTCTATATCATATTTTGGGATAAGAAATGGGTTTCAGTCTGTCTGAGTTGTGTGCTTGAGTGGGGCGTGTTTTCACTGTGGGGTCAATTGCTATGCACAGTCAGGATGAGCAGGGAGTGGGAGCGGACATCCCTCCCGTGACTGCTATCCAGTGTAGGGAGTTCGACGTGTGTGGGTGCTGATGCCAACAGCCCACACAGTCAAATAGCTGGCCTGCGCTTTGGGGGAGGAATTTAGCCCATGCCAGAGTGGCCCCTTTATATAGCTGGTTATAAAGATAAAGAACAAAGGAGCTGGCATTTCTATAGCACCTTTCACCACCCCAGGACGTCCCAAAGCCCTTTACAGCCAATGGAGTATGTTTGAAGTGTAGTCACTGTTGCAATGTAGTGAAATATGGCAGCTAATCTGTGCACAACAAGATCCCACATACAAAAATGTGATGATGTCCAGCTCATCTGTTTTTAGTAATGTTGATTAAGGGATAAATATTGGCCAGGACACTAAGGTGGACTTGCCTGCTCTTCTTGGAAAGCGTGCCACGGGATCATGGCACATGGGCGGACAGATGGTGCCTTGGTTTAGTGTCACAACCAAAAGGTGGCACCTCTGACAGTGCAGCACTCCCTCAGTGCTGCACTCGGAGGGTCAGTTTAGATTATGGGCTTAAATCTTTAGAGCAAGACTCAAACAAATGACCTTCAAAAGCTGTGGAACAACTGGGCAGAACATGCACCTCACAAACACAATTTGCTGATCACTGTTGATCGATCACCTACAGCCAGCCTCGCGACTCTGATTTACACCTGCTCTGCCCCTTAATGCATGGAAATATTTGGCTTCCAGTTTGGCAGCCGGCTCGCTTTCAGGGGAGGTTGCAACCTGAGATTTCTCCCTCTCTCCTTCCCAATGTTGGTTTGATGCCCTCAAAAATAGGCGTGACGATGTTCAGTTATTTCCCCTTCCCACACAGGCAAAATGTCGGCTGGGCTGAAGGACAGATGGTTGGAATTGAGTCAGTACTTTTAAAGAATGGGGTGCAGAGAGAAATCTTCTAATTTATACGCTCTATACAGTTGGCCTGGATTAGCTCTGCATGACCAAAGAATGCCAAGATCAGCTAAACTGGCCCCCTTTTTATACATCTTCATTAGCATTCTCTCCATGTATAGCAGAGACAAATATAGACACAGAAACCTGGGCTTCCTGCTGTCTATCCTTGCTCAGATTCTGGAGATTTATCAGCCTTTGATTCTCAGAGCTGAATTTCCACAGCCCTGTCCATCACTGATGAATCCAGATATTTGAATAATCATTTTGAACTGGAATCATTTGAAAGAAGAGAAGAGTATTTTTCTATAAACCATATTGAGCTTAGATCGAGGGAATTATCTCTGCCCGACAGGAGGTGGGAGCTTTCTTCTAATTCTCTTGCTCATTTTAAATGAAACAAAAACAAAACCAGTATTTTGTACTTCAGTCTTCATGTGCTGCTTCTTTCCAAATATACTTCTGAAAAAAGAGACATGCTATCAAAGCTTTTCGTCTTGTACTCATCAGGACAGACGCAAAAATGGCAAATTTCAAAGGGAGCAACAATTTATACTGCAAAATTGGTTGGCAGGTCGACTCTGATTGGTTGAGGCATTGCCATGGAGAATATATCAGGAAACTATTGTCCCCCTACACTTTTATTTAATTCAAATAAGGCGCAAAACCTGGTCATGTTCCTTTTTCCTGCAGAGGACAGGTCCCTGGGTATGAATATATGTAGCTTCTAGCAAGAGTAAGTGAACCACATGGCGAGCCCGACCGATAATCTTAAATTGGTTGTTAGTGTAATTCTGAGTAAGTGCTGTGCAATCACAGAGTCACATCTATCGTTAGACATTGTGTTCTGAGTTTTGTAAGTACGGGCTGGTTGCGTACGGTCAGTACTCTACCTATGGTGAACAGCCGAAGGGACGTGCTGTTTGATACCATCTGCCAGTCATTGGGATGTACGGGATGCGTACCTGCATCGTACCTGGACTGTCAACCGCAAGCCTACCTTCGCTGGTCAATATCCGGGTTGGGATTCCTACAACTACACACGCTATAAGGTTGGCCTTATCAGCAATCTTGTAAGTAGGGCCCAAGTCATTTGCTCACTGTGCAAGCTTAAGATAATGTCTACCTCGATCAGATCGTTGCTCATTGTGTACCTCGCATACTCATGAATGGGCCTAAGGCCTTTAGACCTGAAAAGTACCCAGTTCACCTCAGATTATCTTGGAAATATATCAAAAATTTGAGCAATAGGTGAAGCTAGCCATTTCACACTGTTACTATGCAGTAACAACACAAGTGGTATTTTCCACTAACATGATGCTGCCGTCAAGCCAAATAAACGTTCTGCCGACCGCACAAATGAGTTAATGTGGTATTTGAATTCCAGTGCCGGTGCGATACCAGGTACGTAGGCCATACGTCCCAACGAAGCACCCTTTTCTCATGCAGTTCAAATTGTTGCTCCCTTTAAAATTTGGCATTCTTGCGTCTGTCCTGGTAAGCGCAAGACAAAAAGTTTCAACAGCATGTCTCTTTTTTCAGCAATACTCAATTTCTGTACTACCAAGCATCTAAATATACTTCTGTTCTGCTTTTCAAGGTGAGGGACCTTGGTGCTTTATATTGGACAATGTGTCATTTCAGGCAGCCCTGTGTCCCATCAAACACTCCCAGGACAGGTACAGCACGGGTTAGATACAGAGTAAAGCTCCCTCTACACTGACCCATCAAACACTCCCAGGGCAAATAGAGCATTGGTTAGACGCAGATCCTTTGTTGTCCCATCATCTTCCCATTACGCATGCCAGCTAGGCAGTGACTTCTCCGAATGAAATTGTTCATTATTGCCAGATTATACTGTGCACTTTTAAGGCAACAGTTTGGGACATTTGGTTGCAATTCCTAACTCTGGTTTGGTCCTGCTGCAGGGACATTAGCCATTATTCCAGGCTGACACTTCACTGCAGTACTGAAGGGGTGCTGCATTGCTGACATTTTGAAGAGCTATTGACTGTGCAAGTGGATGTTGAAGATCCGAATGCCAGTTTTCAGAGACTCTTCTCCCAGTGTCCTGAGCCACATTGTTCCCCCAGCCAGCACTGCCATTCAGCCAAAGACTGTTTGTATGCATTCCTGGTGTAGATTGGTTGCTTTGTTTGCTTGTATCTTCCATTTCCGAATGTAAACTTACATTCATCCAAAACTCCCCTGCCCCGTGTCCCAACTCGCACCAAGTCCTGTTCAGCCATCACCCTCGAGCTACCTGTGCGGTAGCTCCTCCAATTTGTAATCCTCATGTTCAAATCCCACCATGACCACGCCCATCCCTATCTCTGTTGCCTCTTCCAGCCCCCGCAACCCTCTGAGATCTTTGCACCTGTCCAATTCTGGCCTCTTGAGCGTCCTTGATTCCATCGCTCCACCATTGGCGGCTGTGCTGGCTCTGGAATTCCCTCTGTAAACCTCTCCACCTCTCTCTCCTCCTTGAAGACATTCCTTAAAAACCTACCTCTTTGACAAAGCTTTTGGGTCACCTGTCTTCATATCTCCTTATGTGGCTCAGTGTCAGAATTGATAACGCCCCTGTGAAGTGCCTTGGGATGTTTTTGCTACATTAAGGATGCTATATAAATATAAGTTGTTGCTGTTATTATTCTAGAGCACTTTGAAATGATTTGAAGATGTGCTATATATAAATGCAGGTCCATCTCTGCATTGCAACAGTTACCTGACTTCATGCCCCTGAATTACTGGAGTGATGATGCATTGTGAATTAAAAATGAGTGAATACAGAATGCTGTCACAGTAAGACTGACAGAATGTGACATGCCAGCAAATTGCTCAGTCAGATCTTGTTGAGGATAAATAAAGATGAAAGGAAACATATTAGATTCATCCGTACAGAATCAGTGGAGATGGATGAATTGAACAACACTGGTTATGAGCAGGTGCTAATTTGTGTCATGACATACTGTATCACCATTAGCACAGGGTGCTCCCAAAGTGGCTGAATTAAATCATGTAGACACCTTTAGCACTAATAAATATGGTAAATCAAGTCAGTAATAAATACCGTGGCTTCACAATTTCTTTTTAATAAGCTGAGCCAAGCCATTTGGTACATTTCCTGATGGTGCATCAGCCAGTTAAAGGAGCAGGCACCTTGGCAAGTGACATGAAGCTATAGCTTTGTCATTTGGGATGAAGCCATTGTCTCACTTCAGACCTCTGCTCTTGTTATCAAAAAACACACCTGGATCCTTAGGTAAGTGTCTGTCCAATAAATTGAGTTCGGGTCTCCATGATAACCAAGGATAACTTTTTCTGGCTTGCAAGCTTTATATAACGTTGCAATTCGTAGTCTATTCAATCTGCAACAGAGACTGTTTAATAACCATAACTTGCATTTATATAGCACAGTTAATGGAGCAAAAACATCCCAAGGTGCTTCACAAGAGCATTATCAAACAAAATTCGACGCTGAGTCACATAAGGAGATATCAAGACAGGTGATCAAGAGCTTGGTTAAAGAGGTAGGTTTTGAGGACCGTCTTAAAGGAGGAGAGAGAAATAGAGAGGTTTAGGGAGGGAATTCTAGAGCTTAGGGCCAAGGCAGCTGAAGGCATGGCCACCAGTGGTGGAGTGATTAAAATCGGGTATGCGCAAGAGGCCAGAATTGGAGGAACACAGAGATCTCAGAAGATTGTAAGCTGGAGTAGGTTACAAAGATAGAGATGGGGATAGGCCATGGAAGGATTTGAAAAGAAGGATGATAACTTTAAAATCGAGGCATTGCCAGGCCAGGGGATGCTAGATGTTGGGTATCAATTTAAGCTTTTAAGATTGAGCTAGATAGATAGATGGGCTAGACCCTTTTCCCCTTAGCGGAGTTGTCAATAACCAGGGGCATGGATTTAAGGTAAGGGGCAGAAGGTTTAGAGGGGATTTGAGGAACAATTTTTTCACCCAGAGGGTAGTTGGAATCTGGAACACGCAGCCTGAAGAGGTGGCAGAGGCAGGAACTCTCACAACATTTAAGAAGTATTTAGATGAGCACTTGAAACGCCATAGCATACAAAGCTATGGGCCAAGTGCTGGAAAATGGGATTAGAATAGATAGGTGCTTGATGGCCGGCACAGACAGGATGGGCCGAAGGGCCTGTTTCTGTGCTGTATAACTCTATGACCCTAATCAGTATCTCAACTCCATTTAGCTGCCTTCGCTCCATATCCCTGGAACTCTTTCCTTCGAAAGGCTGTTGTCATGCTAGGCCCCCAACTGCCAAGAATGAGACACATTAATTTTGTCATGAATATTGATTTTAAACTGTTACTGGACCGAGAAAATGACTTGTTAAACAAATCAGCCGTGGCTGGAAAAGACATTTGCATATTAACAGACAGGTATTGATCACCAGGATCACCAGGTATTGTGTGTAAGAGGTGCATTCCAGAGACTGTTAAGGTGATACAATCCAGGACTGGTTAGACCAGCTGGTCACATGATTAACTGGTTGCTCCAGGGTCTTTTGAATGAGCCACAGAGAGATTGAACTGAGAAAGACTGTTTGCTCCTGGACTGAGAAGATCTCTCCTGTCTGCTCCCATCTCTTTCTGACAAGCCTCTGAATCCATTGAAGACACATCAAGAGAGAAAAGTCTCCTACAGCGAACAAAATTTAAGAAGAATACTGGGCCCCAACGAAAAGCAGGATTTACCTACAATCAAGGACGCAACAGTGAGCTTGAAGAACCGTAACAAAAGCTGTTCAGATATTGCCTCAAACTTTTCCACTTTATTTTTTCTTCTGCTCTTTTCTGTCTCTATTTGCATGTGTGTATCACGTATGCATGCTAGCGTGGGTGCGTTGTGTATCCATAGGCATTAACCGAATTAGAGTTTATGTTTAATAAATTTCAACCTTAGAAAGGTGGCACAGTGGTGCAGTGGTTAGCGCTGCAGCCTCACAGCTCCAGCGACCCGGGTTCAATTCTGGGTACTGCCTATGCAGAGTTTGCAAGTTCTCCCTGTGACCGCATGGGTTTCTGCTGGGTGCTCTGGTTTCCTCCCACAGCCAATGACTTGCAGGTTGCAAGGTAAATTGGCCATTGTAAATTGCCCCTAGTGTAGATATGTGGTAGGAGAATTAAGGGAAGGTGGGGATGTGGTAGGGAATATGGGGTTAATGTAGGATTAGTATAAATGGGTGGTTGTTGGTCGGCACAGACTTGGTGGGCCGAGGGGCCTGTTTCAGTGCTGTATCTCTCTATAAAACTGTTTGTGCTGGTTTCTTTGCCTTATAATTGGAAAGTGGTGAACAAGGATTCATCAAGGGGGAGCTAAAAACAGTGTGTTAAGAAGTAAACCCTGTTATGGTAAGACCAGGTAAAGACTGAAAGGGAACCCTAGACCTCTTTCTCACCTGGTTGTAACACTGAATGGTTGGGATCATTTGAGCTAAGATAGAAATATGGGCCACACTCTATCAGTGAGCGCAGGGGTTATTGTCACTTAGTGTGAGTTAGGATACATGCAGAAAAAGTTTGGATGAGTTCAAGTTTGTTGAAGATGGGAGAACATCTTGGGGAGTGTTGGAATAGTTAAGTCTAGACAGACACCTTCTTATTCAAGTTAGTATCATAAACTAGGCTTGTATTCCCTTGAGTATGGAAGGTTGAAGGGTGATGTGATCATAGGATTCAATAGGGTAAATATGGAGAAGCTATTTCCTCTGGTGGGGAATCGAGAACACAGGGCGGCACAGTGGCGCAGTGGTTAGCACCGCAGCCTCACAGCTCCAGCGACCCAGGTTCAATTCTGGGTACTGCCTGTGTGGAGTTTGCAAGTTCTCCCTGTGTCTGCGTGGGTTTTCTCCGGGTGCTCCGGTTTCCTCCCACCGCCAAAGACTTGCAGGTTGACAGGTAAATTGGCCATTATAAATTGCCCCTAGTATAGGTAGGTGGTAGGGGAATATAGGGACAGGTGGGGATGTGGTAGGGATATGGGATCAGTGTAGGATTAGTATAAATGGGTGGTTGATGGTCGACACAGACTTGGTGGGCCGAAGGGCCTGTTTCAGTGCTGTATCTCTAAATAAATAAATAACAAGGGGACATCGTCTTGAAATGAAAGCTGGGGCATTCAGGAACACAATCAGGAAGCACTTTTCCACACAAAGGCTACTGGAAATCTGCAACCTTCTTCCTCATTAGACTGTGAATGCTGGTGGGGGTGGGGTGAGGGAGGTGTCAATCAAAGCCTTCAGGACTGAGATCGATAGATGGAATCAAACCGAGCCATTCACTCCACTGATATAATATGGTTTCAATGCTCAGTTGTTCCAGTATCCCAGCACCAAGAGACAGCAGCAGCCCGACAGGGATATTAGGCACAGGAGGAGCCCATTCAGTCCCTTTGAGCCTGTTCCACCATTCAATGAGATCATAGCTGATCTGTACTCCATTACTCCTTAACTCCATTTACCTGTCTTAACTCGATTTCCTTTGATCCCCTCACCTCACATAAACCTATTGATCTCAGTCATGAGAGCATCCACAGCCTTTTGGGGGAGAGAATTCCAGATTTTCACTGCCCTTCCTGACCTCTCATGCACAATCCATTCATCATATTGTGATATCTTAGCCAATAATCTGTTATTCATACACTTCGGTCACCTCCCAGATCTGGCTTTTATAGCTTAATTCAGCCGACACAGTACAGACACTGATCTTTGCCCCCTAACAATTCAGAATTTTTTTTTTTTTCCAAAATATACTTTATTCATAAAAATCTGTAAAAATGACATTGCCAAACAGTTTCCAAACAGCACCAAAAAATACAAACATTGCAAGGGAGATCAGTTTCCTTCAATACTGTCATGAGTTTCTTCCCAACCCTTCTGTTTCACAATTGTCATGTCAATTACAGTTTTACATTTACAGCAATTGAGAATATTAACGATACAGTTCGAGGGGTTTCCCATGGATCCAGCCCCTCAGTCCAGCTTGGTGGGGGAACCTTACACTGTGGTCTTTCCCCATTGAGCCTTTGCTGCGGCTGCCCCAAGCTTTAGTGTGTCCCTCAGCACGTAGTCCTGGACCTTGGAATGTGCCAGTCTGCAACATTCGGTGGTGGACAACTCTTTGCGCTGGAAGACCAGCAAGTTTCGGGCAGACCAAAGGGCGTCTTTCACCGAATTGATAGTCCTCCAGCAGCAGTTGATGTTTGTCTCGGTGTGCGTCCCTGGGAACAGCCCGTAGAGCACAGACTCCTGTGTTACAGAGCTGCTTGGGATGAACCTTGACAAAAACCACTGCATTTCTTTCCACACCTGCTTTGCAAAGGCACATTCCAGGAGGAGGTGGGCGACCGTCTCTTCCCCACCACAGCCAACGCGGGGGCATTGTGCGGAGGGGGCGAGACTTCGGGTGTGCATGAAGGATCTGACGGGGAGGGCCCTTCTCACCACCAGCCAAGCCTCGTCTTGGTGCTTGTTTGAAACTTTTGGTGATGAGGCATTCCGCCAAATGACTTTGACGGTCTGCTCGGAGAACCATCCGACAGGATCCACCATTTCCTTTTCCCGTAGGGCCCTGAGGACACTCCGTGCAGACCACTGCCTGATGGACCGGTGGTCAAAGGTGTTTTCCCGCAGAAACTGCTCCACGAAGGATAGGTGGTACGGCACCGCCCAACTGCACGGAGCGTTCCGCGGCAATGTGACCAGGCCCATCCTTCGCAACACCGGGGACAGATAGAACCTCAGCACGTAGTGACACTTGGAGTTTGCGTACTGGGGATCTACACACAGCTTGATGCAGCCGCACACGAAGGTGGTCATCAGGATGAGGGCCACGTTGGGTACATTTTTCCCGCCCTTGTCCAGAGATTTGAACATCGTGTCCCTCCGGACCCGGTCCATTTTAGATCCCCAGACGAAGCGGAAAATGGCTCGGGTGACTGCCACGGCGCAGGAGTGGGGTATGGGCCAGACCTGCGCCACGTAGAGCAACAATGTGAGCGCCTCGCACCTGATGACCAGGTTCTTACCCACAATGGAGAGAGATCGCTGCCCCCACATGCCCAACTTTTGTAGTACCTTGGCTACTCGCTCTTCCCATGTTTTGGTACACGCCCCGGCGCTTCCGAACCATATCCCCAGCACCTTCAGGTAATCTGACCTGACGGTGAAGGGGACAAAGGATCGGTCAGCCCAGTTGCCAAAGAACATGGCCTTGCTCTTGCCGTGGTTAACTTTGGCTCCCGAGGCCAGTTCGAACTGGTCGCAGATGCTCATCAGTCTGCGCACGGACAGCGGATCCGAGCAGAAGACGGCGACGTCATCCATGTACAGGGAGGTTTTGACCTGAGTGCCTCCGCTGCCTGGGATTGTCACCCCTCTTATGCTCGCATCCTTCCTAATAGACTCAGCAAAGGGTTCAATACAGCAAACAAACAAGACCGGGGACAGAGGACAGCCCTGTCTGACTCCAGATTTGATCGGGAAACTTTCAGAATCCCACCCGTTGATTGAGACTGCGCTACTGATGTTTGTGTAGAGCAGTTGGATCCAATTGCAGATTCCCTCCCCAAACCCCATTTTGGAAAGCACGTCCATCATGTAGGTGTGCGATATCCTGTCAAAAGCCTTCTCCTGGTCCAGGCTGATGAGGCAGGTGTCCTCCTGTCCCGTACGTAGGCGATCGTATCCCTGAGTAGCGCGAGACTATCAGAGATCTTCCTGCCGGGTACAGTACAGGTCTGATCGGGGTGAATCACCAGCTCCAGAGCAGACTTGACTCGACTGGCTATGACTTTGGACAGAATCTTGTAATCAACATTAAGCCGTGAGATGGGCCGCCAATTTCTGATTTCTGCCCTCTCCCCCTTCTGCTTGTAAATGAGGGTGATGATGCCTTTTCTCATGGATTCTGACATGCTGCCGGCCAGGAGCATACTCTCGTATACTTCCAGCAGGTCCGGGCCGACCCAGTCCCACAGGGCCGAGTACAACTCGACCTGTAAGCTGTCGCTCCCGGGAGTTTTACTCGTCTGGAAAGACTCGACGGCCTTTGTCAGCTCGTCCAGAGTTAGCGGCTTGTCCAGTCTCTCCCTCCTGCTGTCATCTAAGACCTCTGTGATAGATGACAGGAAGGACTGGGAGGCTCTGCTGTCTGTGGGCTTCGCGTCATACAGCCCAGCATAAAAGGATTTGCTGATCCTTAGTATGTCGGACTGCGAAGACGTTACCGAGCCATCTTCTTCCTTCAGGCTGCTGATAACAGAGCTCTCTCTGTGTACCTTTTGGAAGAAGTAACGCGAGCACGTCTCATCCTGCTCGATGGAGCGGACTCTGGACCGGAAGATGATCTTGGAGGCCTCCTTGGCAATGAGCGAGGCCTGCTGGCTCTTCACCTCTTGGAGGTCCTCCTTGACCTCGACCCCCATTGACTGCAACCGGAGTAGATTTTGCATAATTTTCTGGAATCGTGACAGTTCCCTCTGTCTCTCTCTCGACTTCTGAACACCTTTGTGGATGAAGAACCTCTTGATGTTCTCCTTAATCGCTTCCCACCAGTGAACTGGAGACTCAAAGAGGGGTTTCACGGTCCTCCAACCTTTGTAATCCCTTTTGAGTTCCTCAACGTTCTCTGGGGTCAGCAGGGTCGCATTGAGCTTCCACGTCCCTCTGCCAACCCGCTGGTCGTCCTGTAAGTGACAGTTGGCCAGTAAGAGGCAGTGGTCGTAGAAGAACACCGGCTTGACGTCGATGGATCCGACCGTGACCGCACGGGACACAAACAGGAAGTCAATCCTGGAACGGGCAGACCCGTCCGATCTTGACCATGTGTATCTGCGCTGCGCTCCGTCTGCAGGTTTGCTGAAGACGTCGTGCAGTTTGGCATCTTTAACTGTTTCTATTAGGAATCTGGACGTAGCGTCCAGTTTGCTGTCGTCACTGCCGGATCGTCCAACCGCATCGATGATGCAGTTGAAGTCACCGCCTAGGATGACCGGCCTGGACGTCGCCAGCAGCAGTGGGAGCTGCTGGAAGACGGTCAGCTGCTCGCTGCGTTGTACCGGGGCGTACACGTTGATCAACCGGAGCGGAGCGTTGTTGTACATCACGTCTGCTACGAGGAGGCGACCGCCCACCACCTCCTTAACTTCGGAGATGGTGAAGTTACCTCCCCGCAGCAGAATACCCAGGCCGGAGGAACGGCAGTCATTACCCCCCGACCAGATCGATGGCCCGTGGGACCACCATCGTGACCACTGCCTGTAGGTGCTGAGGTGTGGTATTCCACACTCCTGCAGAAACAGTAGGTCAGCTTTGACCTTGGCAAGGTAATCCAAGGTTGAAACACATCGCGTAGTAGATTTAATGCTACGCACATTTATGGAAGCAATTCTTACACCCATTTTTTACTAAAAATTAGTTGTTGCTTCCCATACCATTTGTCCTCGCTAGTCCCAGTCCTTCCCCTTCGGGATGTTCCTGCATACCCATCGTATGCGCAAGCAGTTTCACGTTGGTTGGGCTCAGAAACCCCTCCTGATTTTTCATGCAGGGTTTGTGCCGCTCGGGTGACATCGGGGGGGTCTTGTAGGCAGAGAGGATTGGGTTGTCCTCAGCTGTTTCCATCTGTTCCTCCTCGAAAACATCACAGCTCCCGCTCTCCCGGAGCTCAGGTGCGCCAGACGTGTCTTTGCTCCCGGTGTCCCGGAGCTGAGATGCGTTGGCCACGTCGTTACGTGTGGGGCATTGGGGTTGGGCCACGCCGGGCCCATCACAGCTTCCAGTGCCCGGGGGCTGGGATGCTTTATCATCCATCTCGGAGTTCTGCCGCCTCTTTTGAAGGGGCTGTCGTTCCAGCATTTCCCCGTCCAGTGAAGAGCAGTTGTTGCAGTCTGATTCAGAAGAGAGCCTCCTCTTGCCACTGGTTTGGGTGGTGGCTTCGGGATGTTTTTTCTTTGTGGTTTTCCTCTGGACCACTTGCCACTGACCTGTTTGTCCATCTGCTGCCTCCTCCTCCATTGATTCTGTCTGTGGAGGAGGGGTTTCCGGGCGCTGGGTAGGTGCTGGGTCGTTGGTTTCAGCTGCCTCCCCTTCCTTCTCAGGTTGAAGTTCCTCACTGCGGAGAAGGTTGCTGATCTCCTTTCGAACAGCGGACGCCTTCGTCGAACCTTCTCCCGGCCTATCCTTGGACCTTGCCGCCTGAGCATAGCTGAGGCAACGTTTGGGGCAGGTCTTGTAGAGATGGCCTGCCGCGCCACACAAGTTGCAACACTTAGTCTGCTTACAGTCCTTGATCTGATGGCCTTCCTCCTTGCAGTTCTTGCAAACAACCGTGCTGCAGTTGGCTGCCATATGACCAGATTTGCCACAGGTGCGGCAAACTCTGGGCTGCCTAGCGTAGACCAAGAAGCCTCGACTTCCCCCGATAGCGAAGCTGGAGGGAGGGTGGATGATGGCTCCACTGGGATCTACCTTCAAGGTCACCTTGACCTGCCGCTTGCTGGTCCAAATCCCAAAGGGGTCCTTGACATCAGTGCTGCTGCTGGCCACCTCGACGTACCTGGCGAGAAAGGTGAGTACATCCACCACCGGAACATGGGGGTTGTAGAGGTGAATCGTCACCACCCGGTCCCGTTGTGACGGAAGCGTGAAGAGCGGCTCCGCTGTGAGGATCGACAGTGGCGCCCGGTCCCCTTTCTCCTTGAACGCCTTCAGGAACTTGATGCATCCCGCCACGTTCCGGAACGTCACGTCGAAGTATCCACTGCTGGGGAAATCCTGCAGGCAGAATTCAGAAAATGAGCTTGAAATCAACTGACTGAAGGACCCAACTGGTCCTGATCATGAACCGACAGTAAACATCCCAGAACATTCAGAGACATTTCATTGTCATGTCGGTTGTGTTTTTTGTTTAATTTTGAATGACTGGAACTTAAGCTTGTATAGCGCCTTGGTCCAACCACACTTGGAGTGCTGTGCACAGTTCTGGACTCCATATTATAAAATGGTGGGTGGATGTAGTGGAGAAGGGGCAGAAAAGTTAAAAGAAAGACTTGCATTTATATAGCACCTTTCATAACCTCAGGATGTCCCAAAGCACTTTACAGCCAATGAAGTATTTTTGAAGTGTAGTCACTGTTGTAATGTAGGAAACACAGCAGACAATTTGCGCACAGAAAACTCCCACCAAGAGCAATGTGATAATGACCAATGATGTTGGTTAAGGGGTAAATATTGGCCAGGACACCAGGGATAACTCCCCTGCTCTTCTTCAAAATAGTGCCATGGGATCTTTTATGTCCACCTGAGAGAGCAGACAGGGCCTTTGTTTAACATCGCATCCAAAGACAGCTTCTATGACAGTGCAGTACTCCCTCACTACTGCACTGGAAGTGTCAATGGAGATTTTTGTGCTTAAATATTTGGAGTAGAACTTGAAACCACAGCCTTATAACGCAGAGGCAAGAGTGCTACCAACTGAGTCACGGCTGACACTGGTACTGCAATCTTACAAGGATAATACTCGAACCAAGAGGTTCGAACTATCTGGAAAGTTTGAACAGGCTGGGGGTCTTTTCCCTAGAAAAGAGGAGGCTGAGGGGTGGCCCAACAGGCCTTTATGATTCTAAAATATTTTGATAGGGTAGATGTAGAGAAGATGCTTCTACTACTGAGGGGAGACTTAAACAAGGGCCATCAATAAAAGATAGTGACTAACAAATCCAATAGGGAATTCAGGAGAAAATTCTTCACCCAGAGAGTGGTGAAAATGTGGAACTCGCTATCACAAGCAGTAGTTGAGGCGAATAGATACATTTAAAGATAAGCTAGATAAACATATGAGGGAGAAAGGAATAGAAGGTTACAGGGTGAGATGAAGAGGTGGGGGGGAGGAGTCTCATGTGGAGCATTAACCCCCGGTATGAACTAGTTGGGCTGAATAGTTGTACATTATGTGTAATGTAATTTTATGTAAAGCTGCTTGCAAGGATGAAATGCCCAAGTTTTTTTTCCATAATTAATATAGACGTTTGCTAAGAAGCCTGAGAATTTTTTTGTGTTCACTGGTTCACATCTACATTTGAAGTTTTGATTTATGAATGTAGGATTTGCAAGGCCCCAGAGGAAAGGGGATTTCTCCAGAACTGGTCTTCAAGGTATTTTACTATCTTTGGGTCAAAAACGAACAATATTTTCTAAATACTTTGAGTGTAATGAAGCCCACAGTCATTAATATCAGCCTGTGACATGTGAACCTGATAGGCCGGTGTCTGCAGTATTTTATTACATTAGAACAGCCCCTCACTCAAAATCAAACTCATTTTTAAGCTGGTCCTTCTGTGGAGTTTAAAGAAGGAAGGGACCTGTATTTATATAGTGCCTTTCACATCCTCGAGACATCCCAGCATGCTTTGCAACCAGTGGTTGCTTATCTACAGAGGTCACTATCATGGTAAGGAGCAGGAGCCCTAGCTAATCCCTCTTCCTCTGTAGTCCAGTGTCAAATGAAAGGAAGATTTGTATTTATATAGCGCATTCCAAGACCTCAGGACGTCCCAAAGCCAATGAGATACTTTTTGAAGTGTAGTCACTGTTACAATGCATGAAAAATGGCAGCCAATTCAAGCACGGCAGGATCCCACAAACGGCAATGTGACTAATGACCAGAGCATCTTTTTTTTTGAATGATGTTCCCCTCATGCAGGTCACCTCAGTGAGAACTGAGCAGGGACAGGTGATGAGATCTGCTAGGCTCAATATTCCACACAGAAATCTGTGGTCCATCATGAAAATACAGATTGTCAGATTTGACTAGCTGTGTACTGTAGCGATGCTACATTTGGGATCTTGCCTGTTGTGTAAAGAATGGATTGTACAGTCATAACATTTTGTATGCATTTTGTGTGGTTATATAGTCAGGACCTTTTACCTGAGGTGTATGCACTGTGTGAATTATACAATCTGAACTTTGATTGAAGTGGCTATGGTTCGTCACTATCTTGCTACTAAGCATTCTCTAGTTTTCAATTTTTCCTAAAGCTGAGAACTGAATCAACTTGAGATCAGCATTCATTTCCCAAGCTAATGTCACATTCTGCTGTGATGCATACAGGTGCCATAGGTTATTGGAGTGCTACAGTACATACTGCCCGAGGACAATATTGTCTGCTGAATTGGAATGTGCAGAGCCATATGAAATATTCAGACAGAATACTGAATTACCTTTTAAAAGCAAATTACATTGTCAAACCATCAGATCTAATTTAGCATCACTTCTGGAGAAATACATTGCATTGTAAGAGTGGGTCGGGATTGTTCTCAGTCAAACCCATTTAAAATCCTGACACCATAGAAAAAGAAAATCATTAATAATCTGTTGATATGTGTAACTGGTCACACGGAGTGCCTGACAACATCATATCACAAGAGCATCACTCACTACAGAACACTGTGTTCCAAATGGAGCCAAATGCTAGGGTCCCAGGCTGGCAATGGACTGTCAGGCTAACTGTGATGACTTGCGCAATATGATGACTTCATTAATCAATGATTGCCCAAACCAACAGATCTCAGTTTTGTCTCATAAATTATTCCAGTACCAGCTCAAACTTGAGGGAAATGAAACATTCAAAGGCAGGAATATTAGGAAAGCAGAACTATTTGTGTAATTTGAGTGCCTTTATTTTATATATATATATATCTGTGTGTATCTAGTAATTTAAGAATGAATGACTTCTCTAAGTTTGATATTTCCTATTGAATTAAAATATGTTTAATGTTGAGAAGGGAAGTTTTGTCTGCCTTTGTATTCTTTTCTTCCTTTCAATCACTTGATACTGCCAGCGCACAGTTCCACGGGAGCTAATACCTGAAGTCCCCATTCTTCGTACAGGCTGGAAATACTATTAGCAACTACAACAATTTACATTTATATAGCGCCGTTGATGGGGCAAAAAGCCTCAAGTCATTTCACAGGAGAGTTATGAAACAAAATTTGACACTGAGCAACACAGGAGAAATCTGGGCACATTTAATATAAGTGTACAAGATTATGACAGGCTTAGATAAGTTAGACAAGGAAAGACTGTTCCCATTAACTAATGGTACAAGGACTAGGGGACACAGATTGAAGGTTTTGGGCAAGAGATGCAGGAAGGACTTTTTTACACAGCGAGTGGTAATGACCTGGAACTCACTGCCCACAAGGGTGATGGAAGCGGAGACAATCAATGATTTCAAAAGGAGATAAACTTGCAGGACTATGGGGATCAAGCAGGGGAGTGGGACTGACTGAATAGCTCTGTGGAGAGCCAGCATAGACTTGATGGGCCAAATGGCCTCCTTCTGTTCCATAAATGACTCTAGAATTGCTGAAAATAGAGACATGTTGTCGAAGCTTTTCATCTTGCACTCATCAGGACAATACACAAGAATAGTCAATGTAAGGGAAAACAACAATGTATACTGCATGAGAAGAGAGTGCTGATTGGTTGGCAAGTGAACTCTGATTGGAAGAGGCCTGGAGAGTGCACCAGTTTACGGTGATTGACAGTTAACTGCCAAGCTTTGTTTGAAATTTAAACCAGGCAGCTTGACTCTGATTGGTCAAGGCATTGCCTGAGGAATGAACCAGTTCACTTCCCAACCAGTCAGCATTCCCTTCTCATGCAGTACAAGTTGTTGTTTTCCCTTACATTGGTTATTCTTGCGTATCGTCCTGATGAGTGCAAGACGAAAAGCTTCGACAGCATGTCCCTGTTTTCAGCAAATCTCAAGTTCTGTACTACCAAACGACTAATTATAAATGACTCTATGATTTGGTCAAAGAGGTAGGTTTTAAGGAGCATTTTAAGGATTATTCTTGAGGATTGGGGTGGATAATGGAGAAATTGAGATGATCTCAGGCTGTCCGAAAGCACTTTACAGCCAATAAAGTACTTTAGAAGTGTAGTCAATGTTCACATGTAGGGAAATGCGGCAGCCAATTTGTGCACAAGATCGCACAAACAGCAATATGATATTGACCAGATAATCTTTTTTTTTGTGATGTTGATTGGGAGATAAATATTGGCCCAGGACACCAGGGAGAACGCCCCTGCTTTTCTTCAAAATAATTCCATAGGGTCATGCATGTCCAACTGTGAGGGCAGAGGTCCTCGGTTTAACATCTCGTCTGAAAGACAGCACCTCCAACAGTGCAGCACTCCCTCAGTACTGCAGTGGAGTACCAGTCTAGATTATGTACTGGAATCCCGGATCTTGTGAGCCTAACAGACTAGCTGACACTGGCAGATGGCTTTAAATGACCTGTGCTGCTGTATGTTAGACTGCACAGTGGCGCAATGGTTAGCACCGCAGCCTCACAGCTCCAGGGACCCGGGTTCGATTCCAGGTACTGCCTGTGTGGAGTTTGCAAGTTCTCCCTGTGTCTGCGTGGGTTTTCTCCGGGTGCTCCGGTTTCCTCCCACAAGCTAAAAGACTTGCAGGTTGATAGGTAAATTGGCCATTATAAATTGTCACTAGTGTAGGTAGGTGGTAGGGAAATATAGGGACAGGTGGGGATGTTTGGTAGGAATATGGGATTAGTGTAGGATTAGTATAAATGGGTGGTTGATGTTCGGCACAGACTCGGTGGGCTGAAGGGCCTGTTTCAGTGCTGTATCTCTAATCTAATCTAATCTAAAACATATTACATAATGTGCACTTGCTGTGAAACACACTCTCTCTATTCCTCTCCCTCCGTGGTATCAGACTGTTCCGACAAATCAGTTAACTAAATAAAAGACATAGGTGTCAGTCGGACACAGCATTTATTTTCTGTGTGACAGGCGAACAAATCTATGGATCTGAGAATATAAGGAAACAGCAACTCCTTTAATGGGTAACATGGTCCCTATTATCTGCTTGGTGTTGCAGACGGGAGCAGCAGCAAGTGTAACACGCTGTGGGGCTTCACCTTGCATTAAACTTTAATTGAACGGCAAGTGGAAATCAATGCGCAAACAGAACTCACAGCGACCCAGCACAGCAACCAAAAAGAGATCGCTGTGTGAGTGTCTTTGTCAGGCATGAAAATGCCAATCACTGTTGTGAAGGAGCTGGAAAGACAGTTTACCAATCAACCTTCCCACCATACCATCACCATCCCCTCCTTGTCTCCCCCATTTGTCACCCTCCTCTCCTGAAGCTGCAAGTCAGTCAGTGCTGGAGCTAGTGGCTCCAATGCCTTAGGCTCCAAGGAACGCTCACAACCCAAGTGGCTACACATGGTGTTTGAGCCCCAGGTCAGTGATTGACAGTGGGCCAATTCCCTACAGCTGTGGCTCAGTGGGTGGCAACCCCCACTCTGAGTCAGAACGTTGTGGGTTTAAGTCCCACTCCAGAGATTCTAGCACAATAATCCAGGAATGCACTTCCGGTGCAGTACTGAGGGAGTGCTGCACCATTGGAGGTGATATCTTTTCGATGAGACCTTAAACTGAGGTCCCATCTGTGTTGTCCTCGGGACTTGAGTGATGTTTAGCTGAGTTTAGTATTGGATATGAAGCAAAAAGAGAGAGCGACGAAGACTGCAGCAGCTTAATATAAAAGGCTTCTCTTTTTATTCCGTCTTAGTTTCACTTTCTGTTTGCTAACATGTGTGTTCTACAGTAGCCTCTAGCGTACATAATGCAATTGCAATTTCAAAACACTACAACACACTACATCCCTCCCCTTCTTAGTGAATGAGAGACATAGTATGTTTCTATTGTTAGTTTTAAAAATTGTAAATAATAAACTTAAACATAAATAGTTCATCTCATAACAGTCACTTAAGTATGTTGGGCATTTCTCTCATGAGTAGGATATCATCTGACATCAGATGTAGTCTGATTTGACTCATGTTCTTCCTCTGAGGTGTCGATGTCAGAATCGGATTCAATTTTTATAAGTGGTGTTTTCAGTGCTTTAAAGAATGACGCGTTTCTTGTGATGATTTGTGAACCACGCTTAGCAGTGATCATTGATCCTTTTGTGTTGGTCACAATAAATGGTTGGACGTCATAAGAGGTTGTTTGTTTTCCAATATGACCGTCACATTTCATGAGTCCTTTATTACCTGGCTTAAGCGGAGTATCTGTAAATTTCATGTTTGCTCTGCATTTTCTTTCATTCGATCCTGTTCTCGATTGCGTTCGGGTACATGTTGATCATTAGCTCCGCAGGGTAGCTCATAGACGTATGTGCATAGGATGTGCAAAGATGAGAGTAGCTGGAGGTTGTCCAGTAGTTGAATTGAGGAATCGCTCTGTAATTACGAAGAAAGTGAAGTAGCTCTTGCTTCCATGACTTGTTCTCAGCTGTAGCTCTGCATATTTCTCTTTTCAAGGTTCACATAAATCTCTCGACTTCTCTATTAGCTCTTGGCCAATGGGTGTGATTTTTCTATGAGTGAACCCGAGCTTGTTTGTGAATGGGGGTCCATTGTCAGTTCTTACTGTTTGAGGGATTCCAAACAAAGCGAAGATCTGCTGAAGCTTTGGGATAACAGTTTTTGTTGAAGTTGACATAACTAATTCCACGATCAGGAATCTGTTGCAGTCGTCAGTGACAACAAGCAGGTGTTCACCTGAGGGCAAATCTGTGAAATCAACACTGACTTCAATCCATGGTTCTGGAGGTTCTTCGGACATCTTGAGAGGATCATGAAGGTTTGACATTGTGGTTGATTGACATAACAAACACTGATTGATTTTGTGCTCTGCCATGCAGTCAATTCCTGGGAACCATACCTTTTCCCTAAGGAGCTTTTGGTCTTGACTATTCCCTGGTGTCCATCATGTGCTATATCGATAACACATTCCCTCAATGAGCATGGAATGACAATACAGTTGTTGCATAATATGAGATCAGATGTGGTTATTAACGGTGAGCTCATTTCAAACATTGTGAAGACCTTGTAATGTGTGAGCGCTTTGTCTGGAGGCTCTTGCTCAATTACGTCTTTCCAATTTTGTGTTTCCATAGCCTTCATACTTAATTGCAAAGCCTCATCTTGTTTTGTTGCTGCTTTGATGTCAGCTTGTTTTAGTGACTTTAGCACTGCATTTATGCTTACATTGTTCTGATGTTTGACAACCTTTTCCTCATGAGTAGTAGGACTGACTGTCGGCAACGGATGTCGCAAAAGATAGTCCGCTTGGTTGAGCTTGCCTGGCTGATAGTCAACAAGGAACACGTACTCTTGTACTTTGACTTTCCAAAGTTCTATTCGAGTGGGTGGTTTGCTATGTGGATTGTTGAACAGAATAACTAGTGGTCTATGATCGTTTATTAAACTCACTTCCATATAAGCAGAGATGAAAGTGTAAGATACCCCATGTGATTGAGAGCGCTTCTCTCTCTATGCATAACATTGCTTTACAGGCATTAATGATCTGCTTGCCATTGCAATGATTGATGGGTTACCTGGTTTGTCTTTCTGCATGAGAACTGCACCTAAACCAACTGAGTTTGCATCCACAACTAGCTGGGTGGTTTTCTCAGGGTCAAAATAGGCATTTGTGCAACTTGCTGACAAACGTTGTTTGATCTGGTGTAACACTTGTTTATCTGATTTAGTCCACTCCCAATTGGTGGCCTCTTTTGTCAGATCACATGGTGGGGGGCAGATAGTGTAGTGAGATCAGGAATGAAGTGACTACAGGACATGATGAGTCCTAGCAGACTCCAGACTTCCTGTACGTTTGTAGGACCTGCAGCTTTTGCAATGGATCTGTTGCAACTTTCCGTGGATCTGGTGATACTCTTTCACAACTGAATGTATAACTGAAGAATTCAATCCAGCTTTCATTGTACAAGCACTTGTCTTTATTCAAGGTGCGGTTACATTCTCTGAAATGTTGTAGGCATGCACGTAGGAGTGTCTTGATTTCCTTTTCGGTGCAGCTATAGCTGAGCATGTCATCACTAATGTTCAGCGTACCTTCAAATCCTTGAACTGCAGATTTAATCAAATGCTGAAATACCTCAGCCGCTGAATTGACTCCAAAGTTGAGCCAATACGAGTAGAGAATATAGTAAGATATCTCAATTATAATAAAAGCAAGATACTGTGGATGCTGGAAATCTGAAATGAAAACAGGAGGTGATGGAAATACTCGGCAGGTCAGGCAGCATCTGTGGCGAGAGAAGCAGAGTTAATGTTTCAGATCTGTGACCTTTCATCAGAACATTCATCCATTCTGATGAAAGGTTACAGACCTGAAACGTTAACTCTGCTTCTCTCTCCACAGAAGATATCTCAATTTTTCTGCCAGCTCGATTTGATGGGATCCTGCATCGAGGCCAAGTTTAGCGAAATGTTTAGCACCATTCACTTTCTCGATGATATCAAGTGGTGTCAAGTGTCTTTCTTCTTGTATGACTTGGTTTGGTGATCGCATATCAACACAGATTCTAATCTGGTTCTCACTCTTGGCTTTCTTGCTGACTTATATGGGTGAGACCCAAGCAGTAGACTCATCCCCAACTTTCTCAATAATGTCTAGGTTGAGTGGAAGTTGAAGTTCCTTCTCTGTCAGTTTCCTGACATGAAATGTATTTGTCGCCATTGATGCGCAACAGGAGGCAAATTAGAGTCTACATGCAGCTTGCATGTAACACCTTTCAGCTTGCCGATACTAGTGAAGCGATCAGCATACAGTTTGAGAATACTTTTGTTATGCGAAGGAGCCGTGTATGTGACTGCAATCATCTGTGGATCTGTTGCTGTGTGGAAACTGATAAGCATGTCACATTCTCCAGATATGACATAGAATAGAAACATAGAAAATAGGAGTGGGAGTAGGCCATTCGACCCTTCAAGCCTGCTCCGCCATTAATTATGATCATGGCTGATCATCCAACTCAGTAGCCTGTTCCCGCTTTCCCCCCATACCCTTTGATCCCTTTAGACCCAAGAGCTATATCTAACTCCTTTTTGAAAACATTCAATGTTTTGGCCTCAACTGCTTTCTGTGGTAGCGAATTCCACAGGCTCACCACTCTCTGGGTGAAGAAATTTCTCCTCATCTCAGTCCTGAAAGGTTTACCCCGTATCCTTAAACTATGACCCCTGGTTCTGGACTCCCCCACCATTGGGAACATCCTTCCTGCATCTACCCTGTCAAGTCCTGTTAGAATTTTATAGGTTTCTACGAGATCCCCCCCTCACTCTTCTGAACTCCAGCGAATATAATCCTAACTGACTCTAATCTCTCCTCATATGTCAGTCCTGCCATCCCAGGAATCAGTGTGGTAAACCTTCACTGCACTCCCTCTATAGCAAGAACATCCTTCCTCAGATAAGGAGACCAAAACTGCACACAATATTCCAGGTGTGGCCTCACCAAGGCCCTGTATAATTGCAGCAAGACATCCCTGCTTCTGTACTCGAATCCTCTCGCTATGAAGGCCAACATACCATTTGCCTTTTTTACCACCTGTTGCACCTGCATGCTTACCTTCAGCAACTGGTGTACGAGAACACCCTGGTCTCGCCGCATATTCCCCTCTCTCAGTTTATAGCTGTTCAGATAATAATCTGCCTTCCTGTTTTTGCTACCAAAGTGGATAACCTCACATTTATCCACATTATACTGCATCTGCCATGCATTTGCCCACTCACTCAACTTGTCCAAATCACCCTGAAGCCTCTCTGCATCCTCCTCACAACTCACCCTCCCACCCAGTTATGTGTCATCTGCAAATTTGGAGATATTACATTTAGTTCCCTCATCTAAATCATTAATATATATTGTGAATAGCAGGGGTCCTAGCACCGACCGCTGCGGTACCCCATTAGTCACTGCCTGCCATTTGGAAAAAGACCCATTTATCCCTACTCTCTGTTTCCTGTCCGCCAACCAATTTTCTATCCACCGCAATACACTACCCCCAATCCCATGCGCTTTCATTTTACATGCTAATCTCTTATATGGGACTTTGTTGAAAGCCTTCTGAAAGTCCAAATAAACTACAACCACTGGTTCCCCCTCATCAACTCTACTAGTTACATCCTCGAAGAATTCTAGTAGATTTGTCAAGCATGATTTCCCTTTCGTAAATCTATGCTAACTCTGCCCGATTCTACCACTGTTCTTTAAGTGCTCTGCTATAAAATCTTTGATCATGGACTCTAGAGTTTTCCCCACTACCAACGACTGGTCTATAATTCCCTGCTTTCTCTCTACCTCCCTTTTTAAATAGTGGAGTTACATTAGCTACCCTCCAATCTGTAGGAACTGTTCCAGGGTCTACAGAATCTTGGAAGATGACCACCAATGCATCCACTATTTCTTGGCCACTTCCTTGAGTACTCTGGGATGCATACCATCAGGCCCTGGGGACTTATCAGCCTTCAATCCCATCAATTTCCCCAACACCATTTCTCTACTAATACTGATTTCTTTCAGTTCCTCTCTCTCACTAAGCCCTGTGTTACCCAACATTTCTGGTATGATATTTGTGTCCTCCTTTGTGAAGACAGAACCAAAGTATGCAATTAGTTGGTCAGCCATTTCTTTGTTCCCCATAATAAATTCCCCTGTTTCTGACTGTAAGGGACCAACATTTGTCTTCACCAATCTTTTTCTCTTCACATACCTATAGAAACTTTTACAGTCAGTTTTTATGTTCCCCGCAAGCTTGCTCTCGTACTCTATTTTCCCCTTCTTAATCAATCCCTTGGTCCTCCTTTGCTGAATTCTAAACTGCTCCCAATCCTCAGGTCTGTTGTTTTTCCTGGCAAACTTATATGCCTCTTCCTTGGATCTAATGCTATCTCTAATTTCCCTTGTAAGCCATGGTTTGGCTACTTTTCCCGTTTCACTTTTGCGCCAGACTGGAATAAACAATTGTTGCAGTTCATCCATGCGTTCTTTAAACGTTTGCCATTGCCTATCCACCGTCATCCCTTTAAGTAACGTTTCCCAATCCATCATGGCCAACTCGCGCCTCATAACTTCGTAGTTTCCTTTACTATGATTCAGGACCCTCGTCTCAGAATCAACTATGTCACTCTCCATCTTGATGAACAATTCTCATATTATGGTCGCTCATCCTCAAGGGGTCTCGCACCACTAGATTGTCAATTATTCCTCTCTCATTACACAATACCCAGTCTAGGATGGCCTGTTCTCTAGTTGGTTCCTCAACGTATTGATCCAGAAAACCATCCCGTAGACAGTCCAAGAATTCCTCCTCCACGGTATTGTGACGAATTTGATTTGCACAATCGATATGCAGATTAAAGACACCCAGAATTACAGATATGCCTTTATCGCATGCATCTCTAATTTCCTGTTTAATGTCATTCCCAACATCACCACTCCAGTTTGGGGGTCTATATACAACCCCCACTAATGTTTTTTGCCCCTTAGTGTTTCTCAGCTGTACCCATACAGATTCCACATCATCAGAGCTAATATCTTTCCTCACTATTGCGTTAATTTCCTCTTTAACCAGCAATGCAACTCCACTGCCTTTTGCTTTTTGTCTGTCCTTCCTAAATAGGGCGACACAGTGGCGCAGTGGTTAGCACCGCATCCTCACAGCTCCACAGTTCAATTCTGGGTACTGCCTGTGCAGAGTTTGCAAGTTCTCCCTGTGACTGCGTGGGTTTTCGCCAGGTGCTCCGGTTTCCTCCCACAGCCAAAGACTTGCAGGTGATAGGTAAATTGGCTGTTGTAAATTGCCCCTAGTGTAGGTAGGTGGTAGGGAATATGGGATTACTGTAGGGTTAGTATAAATGGGTGGTTGTTGGTCGGCACAGACTTGGTGGGCCAAAAGGGCCTGTTTCAGTGCTGTATCTCTAAAAAAAAATACTTAATATCCCTGGATGTTCATTTCCAATCCCTGGTCACCTTGCAGCCATGTCTCCATTATCCTGACTACATCATACCCGTTTACATCTATTTGCGTGATTAATTCATGCACTTTATTGCGAATGCTCCGCACATTAAGGCACAAAGCCTTAAGGTTTGTCTTTTTAACATTAGTTGTCCTCTTCCCAGTATTTTTCACTGTGGCCCTGTTTGATTCTGGCCCTTGATTTCTCTGCCTATCACTTTTCTTATTCCCCTTACTGTCTTTTGTTCTTGTCTTTGATCCCCCTCCTCTGACTCCTCGCAAAGGTTCCCATCCCCCTGCCATTTTAGTTTAAACCCTCCCCAACCACTCTAGCAAATACTTTCTCTAGGACATCAGTCCCGGTCCTGCCCAGGTGTAACCCGTCCAGTTTGTTTTGGTCCCACCTCCCCAAGAACTGGTCCCAATGTCCCAGGAATCTAAAACCTTCCCCCTCACACCATCTCTTCAGCCACATATTCATCCAATATCTCCTGCTATTTCTACTCTGACTAGCACACGGCACTGGTAGTAATCCTGATATCACTACCTTTGAGGTCCTACTTTTCAACTTACCTCCAAACTCCCTATATTCTGCTTTTCGGACCTCATCCTTTTTTTTAACCTATGTCGTTTGTACCAATGTGTACCACGACCACTGGCTGTTCACCATCCCCCTTCAGAATGTCCTGTAACCGCTCTGAGACATCCTTGACCCTCGCACCAGGGAGGCAACATACCATCCTGGAGTCTCTTTTGCGACCACAGAAACACCTATCTATTCCCCTTACAATTGAATCCCCTATAACTATTGCATTCCCACACTTTTTACTCCTCCCCTGTGCAGCAGAGCCAACCATGGTGCAATGAATTGGGCTGTTGCTGCTTTCCCCTGAGAGGCCATCCCCCCCAACAGTATCCAAAGCAGCATATCTGTTTTTCAGGGGAATAACCACAGGAGATTCCTGAACTGCCTGCCTAGTCCTCTTGCTCTGCCTGGTGGTCACCCATTCCCCTCCTGCCTGTGGAGTCTGAGCCTACAGTGTGACCACCTCTCTATACGTGCTATCCACGATACTCTCCGCCTCATGGATGCTCCACAGTGTCCCCAGCTGCCGCTCCAGCTACGAAACTCGGGCTTCCAGGAACTGCAGCGGGACACACTTCCTGCACACATGCTGGTCCCGGGCTCTGGAATTGTTCCCGGCTTCCGACATGGAGCACACCACGGCTTTGAGCTCTCATGCCATGACTTAACCCTTTAAATTAAATTAAACCTTCTGGAAGATCTTATTTATTTATTTGGAGATACAGCACTGAAACAGGCCCTTCGGCCCACCGAGTCTGTGCCGACCATTAACCACCCATTTATCCTAATCCTACACTAATCCCATATTCCTACCACATCCTCACCTGTCCCTATATTCCCCTACCACCTACCTATACTAGGGGCAATTTATAATGGCCAATTTACCTATCAACCTGCAAGTCTTTTGGCTGTGGGAGGAAACCAGAGCACCCGGAGGAAACCCACGCAGACACAGGGAGAACTTGCAAACTCCACACAGGCAGTACCCAGAATTGAACCCGGGTCGCTGGAGCTGTGGTGCTAACCACTGCACCACTGTGTCCAATAATATCAGTTACTGTAGGGCCCTTCTTCCCTGGTCCCCGTTACTACAGAACTCCCTAAAAAAAAACTACTTACTATATTTGAAATAAACTTTAAACTTATAAAATTTTCTTACCTGAGATACTTACCCAGCTATTTAGAGCTATTCCCTATCTGCAGTGACTCACCAACCAATCACCTTGCAGCTCTCCTGTGATGTCAATGTTGGCTTTTTTTCCCTTTTTTTCAAAACTCCGGCGCGCTGGAAGAGCTCCTCTCCGCCCCGCTCCCGGAAGGTAAAAGACTGAGCCTCGATCCTTGGGCTCGATTTGTAGTCTCCGCTCTCGGCGTTCTCCCCACAGGTCCGCTCTGCTCCCGGAAGGCAAGAGGCTGGGCCTTGATCCTCGGGCTCGATTTATAGGCTCCGCTCTCGGCGTTCTCCCCACGGGTCCACTCCACTCCTCTCCTCTCCGCGCCGCTCCCGGAAGGCAAGAGACTGGGCCTCGATCCTCCAGTTCGATTCATCGGCTCCACTCTCGGCGTTCTCCCCACAGGTCCACTCCACTCCTCTCCTCTCCGCGCCGCCCCGCTCCCGTTAGGTAAGAGACTGGGCCTCGATCCTCCAGTTCGATTCATAGGCTCCACTCTCAGCATTCTCCCTACAGGTCCGCTTCGCTCCTCTTCGCCCCGCTCCCGGAAGGTAAGAGACTGGGCCTCGATCCTCCAGTTCAATTCATAGGCTCCACTCTTGGCGTTCTCCCTACAGGTCCGCTTCGCTCCTCTTCGCCCTGCTTCTGGAAGAGAGCTTTCATTCTGTTGTCTTTGATTGAGACTGATGTTTCAGAGGTTCTGAGGATTTTCAGTGTTGTAAGGGAAAATTTTCATATTACCCGGTTTGCAGAGAATGGGACAATCTTGAAGTTTTGTCTCTCATGAGACTGACAGAAGCTCCTGTGTCTATGAGAGCAGCTACGTCTGAGCAGGCAATGGTCACTGTCACATGTGGCTGTTTTCTATGTCTGACACAGAGGACAAAAGTATGTTCAGGGTCATCTGCCATTACTTTGGCTACATTCTGTCGCCCTTTTTGCTATGGTACGCATACGTGACACCGTTCTGTTGGTATTGGTCTTAGTGGGGGATTTTGCTGATGAGCGACAAACACGAGCAAAGTGGTTGGGTTTTCTGCAGGCTTTACACTGTTTACCAGTAGCAGGACACTCTGTCCAGTGTGGGAAAGCATAGCCACAGTGAAAACATTCTTTGGATGAGTCCCATCTGGTTCACTCATGTCCTTTAGGGAAGGAAACCTGCTGTCCTTACCTGGTCTGTCCTACATTTGACTCCAGACCCACAGCAATGTGGTTGACTCTTAATTGCCCTCTGAAATGTTCACTCAGTTCAAGGGCAATTAGGGATGGGCAACAAATGCTGGCCTTGCCAGTGATACCCACATCTATGAAAGAATTTTTTTTAAAAGCTCTGTTTGTGAGGCAGCTGTTGTTGCTTTGCAGGTGGTTTCCTGGCACATGAGTGATTAATAATGTTTACAGGAGTTGAGATTGGACTGTGCTAGTTACTGTTAGCATCCTCAACATCAGTAGCTCTGGACTCTGAAAACAATAGTGATCTTCCTAACTCCAGCAGCTTTGACAGCTTTCTGTCTTTCTTGAGTGCTTTTTGGCATAGTTGACTGGAGAAACATCCTTTTGAGTATTTGTGTTTTGATTTCCTGTTCGACATGTTCAGCATCACTGAAGTAATGTTTGGTTTCAGTTGCCTAAAGGTGTGCAATATTGGTCAATTGTCTCATTTGCTCCTTGCTTAGTGCATCAGAGAAAATGATTTTTGGGCATAAAGTAGGTTGTCAGTGCATTTTTTGCTGAGCTGTAGTCATTTTGCTCAGGCATAAATGTCTCAAAGATATTTGCTAATTCTTCACCTCCATCATGTAGAAGTAAGGCCTTTTCCTTGAGTTATCTATGATTGAAAAACCTGCCATCGTGCCTTTGAAACGTTGCAGCCACATTTGCCAATGTGGGGATATGAATGATGCCTCTGAATGTACATCAAAGGGTGTTTTTTTAGCATAGACAATGCTGTAGTGATCAGCAATGCAGTGATAAAGGATCTGGGATTGCGCTCCTTTCAGAAGTGATCCAAGATTGTATTTTCTTTTGATTGGATGGTAATTTTGGAGATCATTGTGTGAGTATATGCTGTACTACCTTCCTGTGTGTCCCTAACACAGTCACCAAGTTAAAATGCCGCCTGTGAAAGTAGTCCTTTTTTTTCATCCTTTTTCTGTTTACCATGTGATGTGGTCGAGACTTGAGTGAGGTTTAGCTGAGTTTAGTATCGGATATGAAGCAAAGACAGAGAAACAAAGACTGCAGCAGCTGAACATAAAGGCTTGTCGTTTTATTCTGTGTTGGTTTCACTTTCTCTTTGATAGTATGTGTGTTCTACAGTGCTCTCTAGAGTAGACAATGCACAATGCAATTGCAATTTCAAAATTCTACAACACTACACCATGCACCCTCTCAGGGAGTCACTGGAAAATGGTGGTAATGTCACTGGACTTGTAATTCACAGCCCATGCTAATGCTCTGGAGACATGGGTTCGAATCCCACCATGGTAGATGGTGAAGTTTGAATTCAATTAATAAATCTGGAATTAAAAGCCAGTCTAATGGTGACCATCAAACCATTGTCGATTGTTGTAAAAACCCGCCTGGTTCACTAATGTCCTTTCGGAAAGGAAATCGGCCAGCCTTACCTGGTCTCGCCTACATGTGACTCCAGACCAACAGCAATGTGGTTGACTCTTCACTGCCCTCTGAAATGGCCAAGCCAGCCACTCAATTGAAGGGCAGTTAGGGATGGGCAACAAATGCTGGCCTGGCCAGCGATGCCCACATTCCACAAATGTTTAAAAAAAAATGCACAGGACTGGGAAGCTCAGCACATACATCACTCCCTTCTCTACACCAACAACAACTTCTATTTATATAGCACCTTTGAAATAAAAAAATCCCCCAGGTGCTTCACAGGAGCATTATCAATTAAAAATTGAAACCAAGCCACATGAGGAGATATTATAACAGGTGACCAAAAGCTTGGTCAAAGAGGTAGATTTTAAGGAGCATAGTGAGGTAGAGAGAAGAGGTTTAGGGAGGGAATTTCAGAGCTTAGGGCCCAGGCAGCTGAAGGTACGGCCACCAATTGGTACAGCAATGAAATTCAAGGATGTGCAAAAGATCAGTATTGGAGAAGTGCTAATATCTCAGAGGGTTGTGAGGCTGGAGGAGATTACAGAGATAGGGAGGGGCAAGGCCATGGAGAATTTGAAAACAAGGATGAGAATTTTAAACAAAAACAAAACATACTGGAAATACTCAGCAGGTCTGGGAGTATCTGTGGAGAGAAAAACACAGTTAACGTTCAGGTCTGTCTGTGACCCTTCATCAGAACTGGCAAAGGTTAGAAAGGTTTTGATCAAGTGAAAGGCGAGAGAGGGGAAGAAGAACAAAAAGGAAGGTCTGAGATAGAGTGAAGGGCAGGAGAGATTAAATGACAAAAGTTTCTTGGTACAAAGCCAAGTAAAGACACAAAAGAGATGGATGAGGTGTAAATGGCAGAATAACAGTCGTCCAAACACAAAAGATTAAGAAAGAAATGGCATGGATCTGGAGGGTGGGCGGGGGGGGGTGCAAAAATAACAGCAAAAAAAGCATGAGAAAAGAAAAATTGTGGGCAGAGGTTATGATCTAAAATTATTGAACTCATTGTTGAGTCCAGAAGGCTGTAAAGTGCCCAGTTGAAAGATGAGGTGCTGTTCCTTGAGCTTGCATTGAGCTTCATTAGAGTACTGTTGCAGGCCAAAGACAGAAATGTCAGAGTGTGAGCACGGTGGAGAATTAAAATGACAAGAATTTTAAAAACGAGGTTGGACCGGGAGCCAATGTAAGTCAGCAAGCACAAGGGGTGATGGGTGAACGGTACTTGGTGCGAGTTAGGACGTGGACAAGCAGGGTCACTGACCCGAAACGTTAACTCTGCTTCTCTTTCCACAGATGCTGCCAGACCTGCTGAGTGAATCCAGCATTTCTTGTTTTTGTTTCAGATTTCCAGCATCCGCAGTATTTTGCTTTTATTATATAGGAAGATAGACTGCTTGGGTTGGGTAGTGGGGGGCAGTCAGCACTCTGTTGAACCTGGATCACATCAAGGCTGAGCACCTCCAGATGCAGAGTGGAGAAAGCAAATGGGAAGGCTTAAACAAAAGGACAAAAAGTAATGTGATTGAGCGGGGAAAGAATCAGAAATGATGCAAGCCAATTTTTGTTTAACTTTCTATCATCTGAGGAGGCAAAGATCAATTTGAGCATGGTTCCATTGCATGGGATTAACTTGGTTCCATCTGTGGAACAAGGGTGTACTGTATTGCATGTGTACACAGCAAGCTTAAGAATTATACTGGCAGAAGTCTTGTCAGTAACTCTTATTTCCTTTTTGAGCAGACTTAATAAAAATGGATGAAATCATTCTAGTGGTAAAGAATGCGCTTAGATGGAGCTGTAATGAGGACTGTAACTCTCCCAGTTAATGAGCATCAGCTCGTGTGGGATTTATAGAGCTGTTTGTGTAGACGTCAGATCCAAGCAAACAGTTCAGGGCAGGATGTAGAACAGATGGAGGGCTTCGTTATATTAATTAAAAGGAACGAGGAAAGGGGAGAAAACCTTTGGTGGTTTTAACTCCCCCATTCCATTGGCCCTAATGCACAATTTTTATATCGTCAGGTTCATGGAATCAAAGAATGGTACAAAACAGAAGGAAGCCATTCGGCTCTTCAAGTCTGTGCTGGCTCTTTTGAAGAGCTATCCAATCAGTCCCACTCTCCTGCTCTTTCCCTATATCCATGCCACCTTTTGTCCTTCAAGTATTTATCCAATTCCCTTCTGAAGGTTACTATTGAACCTGTACCCACCACACTATCAGACGTGCATTCCAGACCACTCGTAAATTACTTATTTTTTCCTGTACTTTCTAACGGTTTGAATATTAGGTTTTATTCCCAATTCTCCGTTTGTGCTTTGTCATTCTATGATTCTACGATCGACTCAATCTAATTGGCTCAGATGACTCAGGAACCAATCCAAAATCACTTCTCCACTCTCCACGCTGCCAATCTCTCACCACCCTCTGATCTTGCCCTCTGACTCACACTGAGGAATGCCACGTGTGGTCTGCTAGCATTTATTTAGGTTGTTGGTGGGAACGTCACTCCAGGGCTTGAGCACATTAAATAAGCTTGATGCTCCTGTGCAGCTGTGAGGGAGCGCTGCACGGTCAGAGGTTCTGTCTTTTGAAGGAGGCACTCGGAGACCCCTGCCTTCCTCTAAATCTGGCCTCTTGCACATCTGCACTCCCTTCGCCCTATCACTGGTGGCTGCATCTTCAACTGGCTAGGCCCGAAGCTCTGAAATTTCATTCCATTAACCTCTCTGCCTCCTCCTCGATCCTCCTTTAAGTCACCGCTTAAAACCAAGCACTTTGACCAAGTTTTTGGCCACCTGTCCTATTACCCTCTTACATAAATACATACATACGAACTAGGAGCAGGAGTAGGCTATTCGGCTCCTCAAGCCTGCTTCGCCATTCTATAAGATCATGGCTGCTCTGTTTGCGGACACAACTCCACTTTCCTGCCTACCCCTGGCTCGGGTGCAATTGTTGCCTGATTAAGCCCCTTGAAGCACCTTGGGATGTTTGCTGCCCATATCCTAACTGGCTCCAAGTCCTGTTTACCCATTACTGCCTGTACTCACTGACTTACATTGGCTTTCAGTCTGACAACACCTTGATTTTAAAAGTTTCATCCTTGTTTCCAAATCCCTCCATGTCCTCCCTATCTCTGCAACCTCATCCAGCCCTACAACCCACTGAGGTCTCTGCGCTTTCCCAATCCTAGCCTCTTGCACTTCCCCAATTCCTGAACCCCGTTATTGGTGGCCATCCCTAGGCTCTGAGCTCTGGAATTTCCTCCCTAAACTTCTCTGCCTCTCGACCTTTCTCGACAAAGAGAAACGAAAAGGAAACAAAAAGTAGGGATAAATGGGTCTTTTTCCGAATGGCAGGCAGTGACTAGTGGGGTACCGCAGGGATCGGTGCTAGGACCCCAGCTATTCACAATATATATTAATGATTTAGATGAGGGAACTAAATGCAATATCTCCAAATTTGCAGATGACACAAAACTGGGTGGGAGGGTGAGTTGTGAGGAGGATGCAGAGAGGCTTCAGGGTGATTTGGACAAGTTGAGTGAGTGGGCAATTGCATGGCAGACACAGTATAATGTGGATAAATGTGAGGTTATCCACTTTGGTAGCAAAAACAAGAAGGCAGATTATTATCTGAACAGCTATAAACTGAGAGAGGGGAATATGCAACGAGACCTGGGTGTTCTCGTACACCAGTCGCTGAAGGTAAGCATGCAGGTGCAACAGGCGGTAAAAAAGGCAAATGGTATGTTGGACTTCATAGCGAGAGGATTCGCGTACAGGAGCAGGGATGTCTTGCTGCAATTATACAGGGCCTTGGTGAGGCCACACCTGGAATATTGTGTGCAGTTTTGGCCTCCTTATCTGAGGAAGGATGTTCTGGCTATAGAGGGAGTGCAGCAAAGGTTTACCAGACTGATTCCTGGGATGGCGGGACTGACGTATGAGGAGAGATTGAATCAGTTAGGATTATATTCGCTGGAGTTCAGAAGAGTGAGGGGGGATCTCATAGAAACCTATAAAATTCAAGCAGGACTTGACAGGGTAGATGCAGGAAGGATGTTCCCGATGGTGGGGGAGTCCAGAACCAGAGGTCATAGTCTAAGGATACGGGGTAAACCTTTCAGGACTGAGATGAGGAGAAATTTCTTCACCCAGAGAGTGGTGAGCCTGTGGAATTCGCTACCACGGAAAGCAGTTGAGGCCAAAACATTGTATGTTTTCAAGAAGGAGTTAGATATAGCTCTTGGGTCTAAAGGGATCAAAGGGTATGGGGCGAAAACGGGAACAGGTTACTGAGTTAGATGATCAGCCATGACCATACTGAATGGCAGAGCAGGCTTGAAGGTCCGAATGGCCTACTCCTGCTCCTATTTTCTATGTTTCTATCCATGTTTCTACTTCTTTATGACCTACCTTTGACCAAGTTTTTTGTCACCCGCCTGAATATCTCCTTCTGTGACTGTCAAGTGTTGTATGATTACTCTTCTGTGAAGCGCTGGAGGATATTTTACTATGTTAAAGGTGCTATATAAATGCAACATGTTGTTTTCCTACATTAAAGGAACTAGTTTAGGTGGACCTTACAGGTCCCATTACACTTTTTGAAGAGAAGAGTTCTCCAGATATCCTGGGCAATTGCTCAGCAACACCACCACAAAGAGACTACTTAGCTCATTTTCTGTCTGTGGGAGCTTGCTGTGCATAGATTGGGAACCTAATTACCGTGGCTGCACTTCAAAAGTAATTCATTGGTTGTTAAGTGCTTTGGGATGCCCTGAGGGTGCAGTAAGGTGCTGGATTTAAAACAAGCCCTTTTCTGCCTGTTCAGTGTTGTTAGATGTCAACATAATACGGTTCATGATACAACAAGCTTTTGACATGTTAATTCATGTCGGCTTTTAGTTTAAGTATGTACCATTAGGAGCTGAGGGGGGTTATATTTAAACTGCTAGTTAAATATTACTGGTTGAAAATGGGTCATTAGTTTGGATTTGAAGCATCAGGTGTTAAATGTTAACATATTAACAATAAAGCTAGTCTCTGTATTTTACATTGCGAGGTTGTTATGGGGTCAGAGCCCCTTTGTGGCAGTTGTATAACCCTCATTTCTTCGTGAATTTCCATTCACGCTCATAAAGTTTTCTTGGGTCAGAGGGAGTTGCGACCAATTTCCTTGACTGCTATTCTCCTGAAGGGGTTGGGTCCTTCTCAGGTAATGCCTGACAGTTGCCCCTTTGTGAACCAAGAGTCCATTTTCCAACTTTGAACCTCACCCTTGTGTCCAAATCCCATCATGACCTCTCCCCTCCCAATCTCTGGAACCTCCTCCAGCCTTGCAGTGCTCCGAGATCTCTGTGTTCCTCCAATTCTGGCCTCCCGTGCATTCCCAATTTCCTTTGCTCCACCATTGGCGGCCGTGTCACCAGCTGCCTAGACCCTAAGCACTGGAATTTCTCCCTAAAGCTCTCCGATTCCCTACATCTGTATTCCGCGTTAAGATGCTCCTTAAAATCTACTGCTCGAACAAGTCTTTTGGTCACCTGCCTTGATAACTCGTAATATGGCTCAATGCCAAATTTGGTCAGTCAAAGCTCCTGTGAAATGCCCTGGGACACTTTTATGTTATTAACGCGGTTATATAAATGCAGCTTGTTGTTGGATGTTTAGTCAACAACAGCAACAAAAACTTGTATTTATATAGCACCTTTAACGTAATAGGCATCCCAAGATGCTTCATAGGAACATTATAAAGCAAACTTTGACACCACGCAAATGAAGAGATAATTAGGCAGATGTGGGTAGGTTTTTAAGAGGGTCTTAAGGAAGGAAAGAGAAGTGGAGAGGTTCATGGGGGGAATTCCAGAGCTTAAGGCCATGTTAGCTGAAGGCACAGCCACTAATGATGCAGCAGTTAAAAAATGGGGTGCTCGAGCTGCCAGAGTTAGAGGAGTGCAGATATCTCAGAGGATTGTGGGGCTGGAGGTTATAAGATAGGGAGGGGCATGACCATGGAGGGATTTGAAAACAAGGATGGCAATTCTCAAATCAAGGTGTTGCTTGACCGGGAACCAATGTAGGTCAGCAAGCACAGGGGTGATAGGGGAACGAGATTTGGTGAGAGTTAGGACACAGGCAGCAGAGTTTTGGATGACCTCAAGTTTACAGAGGGTACAATGTGGGAGGTCAGCCAGGAGTGCGCTGTAATAGTCAAGTCTAATCAATAAAGGCATGGATGAGGGTTTCAGCAGCACATGAGCTGAAGTAGGGGTGGAGTCAGACGATGCTATGAGGCTGGAAATAAGCGGTCTTAGTAATGCTGTCGGATTCTGATCTCTGGTCAAATATGATATTTAGGTGAGGAGACAGAGGAGAGGGGTTTAAGAAAACGGTTTATAGTAGAGAAAAGAAGCTTGGGGTTATCTTTGTATTCCAGGATGATTGTGGAATAGTGAGCAGTTTTGGCAGATGTGAGCAGGACCTGATAGAAAGAAAAAGTGAAAAAGAAATATAAAAAAAATAGCATGCTTGTTACACGTTACATAGAGAGTACTCAATGACTGAGTGAGTTATATACTCCATAATTAATTAGGTGGTGCTCTTTCTACAGCACTTCGTTCTTGCCCACGAGAGAGTTTGGTACTTGGATATTTATTTTTGTCTATGTATAGAGCTGTTCCAATAGTTCGAATATAAATGTTGAGGTCACCAAAGGGGTTAAATCTCCCCTAAATCAACACAAGGAAGGGCGAAAGGAGGGTCATCACAGTTTGTAAAGCAGGTTGGACACTGCACACTGCACTGAATTTATATTCCGTGCTATGTCATGCTCAGAATTGTAAGGCTACTTCCTGAGATGGTGGAAAGAGGGTGTGTGAGTAGGGTTCCAATAAATAATGCACAGTTTAGGCATCCTTTTTGAAACACTGACAGATCTCCCCCTGTGTTTCTCACGGTAAGTCGGAGGATATCCTTTATTCGACACAGTAAGAGTGTGTGAAAAAAGTGTGACGGGGAAAGCGTTACAGGAAGTAAATGTGACATTTTACGGAAAATGTGTGCTGGATGCGGGATTTCCAAAGTGCTGATAGATTCAATAGGATCAGGGACCAGTGCTGGCCATTAACTGTGAGCGTGCAGAGATTATTGGAGCATGATGAGATATCTGTTCACTAGAGGAATAGAAAAAAGAAAATAACACCTTTCACAATCTCAGGATGTCCCAAAACGCTTTAAACCAATCAAGCACTTTTTAAATTGCAGTCACTGTGGTAATGTAGGAAACACAGCAACTAATTTGTGCACAGTAAGCTCCCACAAACTGCAATGTGATAATGATTAGATACTCTGCTTTTAGTTGGTTGTGGGATAACGATTAGCCAGGACATCTCTGATCTTTTCTGAAGTAATAAATACCATGGCATCTTTCATGTCCACCTGAGAGAGCAGACAGGGCCTTGGTTTAAACATCTCATCCAAAATGCAGCACCATCCAACACTCCCTTATTTCTACACTGGAGTGTTGACCAGGAATTTTGTGCCTAAATTCAGGGAGTGGGATTTAAACTCAACACCTTCTGCAAGAGACACAAGTGCTATTCACTAAACCACAGCTGACACCTTGAATAGTGCAAGAAAGAGGCTTCATCATCCTGTAATTCCAAACCAGGCTAAATCTTCATTGTTCTTTGATCAAGGAGCCACCCATCCTTACACCTTAAATGGCAGTGAGCAAAAGATTTGCCTCTGGGGCTTATTCTGGGGTCGGGGAGGGGAAACTGCCAGCGTTTCATACTGAGTTGCAAATATTAAATACTTAAGTGCTTTTTCTCAATGAACTCTTTGTCAGTCTTGCTTTCCTTTCATCAATTTAAAAACAAACCAGCTGGATATTTGTGTGTGTTTGGGCTGTCAGAGGCATGTGACTATAGGCAGCAGATTAGTCCAATTCACTCTTTAGATAAAACTTCTGAAAGCAGGGCTGTCAGGCGGATGGGAGGATTGCGAAATCGTTCTTTTGTCCTAAAGTCTACATATTGCCATGTGCAACAGGGAAAGAGCAAAGTCACAAGGGGTCTGGACAGAGTCAATAGGGAGAAACTGCTCCCATTGGTGGAGGGATCCAGAACCAGAAGACACCGATTTAAGGTGGTTGGCAAAAGAAGCAACAGCGGCATGAGGAAAAACATTTTTACGCAGCGAGTGTTTAGAATCCAGAGTGCATTGCCTGAGAGTGTGGTGAAGGCGGATTCAATCAAGGCCTTCTAAAGCGAACTGGATAATTATCTGAAGAGAAATAATTTGCAGGGCTATGAGGAAAAGGCAGGGGTATGGGACTAGGTGAGTTTCTCTTGCAGAGAGCTGGCACAGACATGAGAGGCTGAATGGTCTCCTTCTTTGAGCAGAATAAAAGGCTTCTCCTTAACCGCTTTTAGCTTGGCTCAAACAGTCTCTCTTTAGCCTCCAAGTCAAAAGATTGTGGGTTCAAGCCCCAACCCAGAGACTTGAGTTCATAAACCAGTCAATGCATCTGTGTCGTAGTTGGGGCTGCATTGTTGGAGGTGTCTATCGGATGAGACATTTAACTAAGGCCAGCTTCAGACAGATGTTAAAGATCCCACAACACTTTTTGCACCTTTTCAAGGCCACAGGACACCCCAAAGCAGTTTACAGTCAATGAAGGACTTCCTTTCTAAGTGTAGTTACGGTTGTAATGTGGGAAATGCAGCAGTCAATTTGCATACAAGAATACAATAATGTGATTTTGTTTTTGTGATTGAGGGATAAATATTGGCCAGGGCAATGGGGAAGAACTCCCCTGCTCGTCTTCAAAATAGCGCCCTAGGAATCTTTTATATCCAGCTGTTAGCACGGAGAGCTCTCAGTTTAACATCACACCTGAAAGGTCACACCTCCAACAGCAGCTCTCCCTCAATACGACATTGGAGTGTTAGCCTGGATTTTTGTACGCAAGTCTTTAAAGTGGGACTTGAAGAAGCAATCTTCTGGGCCACAGGCAGGAGTGCTACCCACTGAACCATAACGGACACAGTAAATGTGCTTGGAGTTTTGATATTTGATGAAGAGCTGGACGTTCTCCTATGTCGCTGCCCTCCAAAGTATTTCACTGGCTGTAAAGCACTCTGGAACCTCCTGAGGTCGGGAAAGGTGCTATAGAAATTTGCTTTCTTTTCCCAGAGAAGGACAGGGATGGGTGGGCTCCCACTGTTGAATAGCTGACACTCACTCTCCAGCTCCATGCATGAAGGATAGCCAAACGCACACACACCAGCTAGGAAAGGAGGAAGGGAGATGCAACAGTAAAAGCACCCCTTCTGCCATCCTGGCTAGAGGGACTAAACTGAGGCCACAGCACATTGCACTAACAACAACAACCTGCATTTATATAGCATCCTTAACATAGTAAAACGTCCAAAGGTGCTTCACAAGTGTGTTATCAAACATAATTTGACACTGTGTCACACAATTTTTTTTAAATTATTCATTCACGGGATATGGGTGTCACTGGCAAGGCCAGCATTTATTGCCCATCCCTAACTGTCCTGGAGTATGTTCCACCTTTTTGTATCATCGAGGTCTGTGTGGTGAGTAGTTTTGTATAACTGAGTGGCTTGCTAGGCCATTTCGGAGGGCAGTTCAGAGTCAACCACATTGCTATGGGTCTGGAGTCACTTGTAGGCCAGGAAAAGATGTCAGATTTCCTTCCCTAAAGGACATTAGTGAACCAGTTGGGGTTTTACAACAATCTGGTAGCTTTATGCATCATTCTTGATGCTAGTTTTTAAAAAAATTTCAGATTGATTTAATTAATTCGATTTAAATTCCCCAAATGCCATAGTGGGATTTGAACTCATAGCTCAGGGTAACTATTATGCTTCTGTACAGAAGGAGACATCAGAACAGGTTTTGTCAAAGTGGTAGGTTTTAAGGAGTGTCTTAACAGAGGAAAGAGAGATAGGTAAGAAAGAAAGAAAGAGGTGGAGAGATTTAGGGAGGAAATTCAGAGCTTAGAACCGAGGCAGATGAAGGCACAGCCGCCAAATGTTAAAAGCAGGGACGCACAAGAGGCCAGAATTGGTGGAGCGCAGAGTTCTTGGATGGTTGTAGGGCTAGAGGAGATTTAGAGATAGGGAGGGGGTTGGGTTGCAAGGCTATGGAGGGGTTTGAAAAGGAGGATGAGAATTTGATCCCATTAAGGGGAGAGGGAGAGTCTTTTCAGGTTGAATCTCAGCACACATCTGTGAATGGAAATGCAGTGCTTTTGAATGAACAAAAAAATGTAATCCTTTAAACCCCCCACCCCGCCCTTTCCAGACAATTATGGCTCTGTAACAAGGAGGGTTGCAGAATTCACATGAATGATACATGCATTGAGCGCTCATTATTCGAAGAGGGCGCTTAATAAAAACCACAAAACCAGCTGGCAGATGCAATAAGGAACATTAATGGGGCTACATTTTAAAGTTACAGTACACTGCTCCTTTTGTTCCTGATATCACTGTGTAAAATATTGAAAAAAGATATGAATTAGATGCTTAAAGCAAATGTTCTATTCAAGAAAGCACTTGCATTTCTATAGCACATTTCACAACCTCAGGATATCTCAAAGCACTTTACAGCCAATCAAGTAATTTTGAAGTGTTGCAATGCAGGAACTGCAGCAGTCAGTTTGTGCACAGCAAGCTCCCACACACAGCAATATAATAATGACCAGCTAATCTCGCTTTTATTGATGTTAGTTGAGGGGTAGATATCAGCCCAAGACACTGAGAAGAACGCCCCTGCTCTTCAAAATAGTCACTGTGGGATCTTTTCCAACTACCAGAGAGAGCAGAATGGGCCTCAGTTTATCTGCAGGACACCACCTCCAACACTCAGTACTACACAGGGAGCATCAGCCTGGAGTTTGCATTGAAGTCTTGAACCTACAGTCTTCTGACTCAGGAATAACACAAAGTGTTATCCAATGAGCCACAGCAAGAATCTGCCATCACACTGCCTCTGCTGTGAAGGCACCAGCTACTACTAGGAAGGGAATCTCACAGAGTAACAGTTGAAGCAACATTGTGCAGCCTTAACCAGTGGAGAACGCAACAGTGTTTAAATAATCGTGGAGCAGGAAATAGGTGTTTAATGTTCCACTTGGGTCTCAACTTCTATTCCAACAACATCAACTTGCATTTATATAGCACCTTTAATCCAGTGAAAGGTTCCAAGGTGCTTCACAGGAGCAATAGAAAGCAAAACTTGACACCAAGTCACCTAAGGAGATATTAGAACAGGTGACCAAAAGCTTGGTCAAAGAGTTAGGTTTTAAGGAGCGACTTAAAGTAGGAAAGAGAGAGAAACAAAGAGGTTTAGAGAGGGAATTCCAGAGCTTAGGGCCTTGGCAAATGAAGGCATGGCTACCAAAGGTGGAGAAATGAAAATCAGGGATATGCTAGGCCAGAATTGGAGGAGTGAAGAGGTCTTGGAAGATTGTGGGGGTGGAGGAGATTTCAGTGATCGGAAGAGGCAAGGCCATGGAGGGAGTTGAAAAGAAGAATGAGAATTTTAAAATGTGAGGCAATAGTGGTCCAGGAGCCAGTGTAGGTCAGAGAGCACATATACGGACAGCAGAGTTTTATGGAAGGTGCTAGCTAGGGGAGTGTTAGAATAGTCCCCAACAAAAGCACAAACTAGAGTTCCAGCAGCATCTAGGTTTAGGCAGGTGAGGAGACAGGCATTATTACAGAGATGGAAAGAGGCGGTCTACTTAATGAAAAGGATATGAGGTTAGAAGCTCTTGCATAGTGCCTTTCGCACCTGTGCCTCAGTGTGTAACACTCTTGTCTCTGTGTTAGAAGATCGTAAGTTCAAGTACCACTCCAGAGAATTAAACAGAAAAATCTCAGCTGACACTGCAGTGTAGTGCCAAGGGAGTGCTGCACTGTCAGAGGTGCAGTCTTTTGAATGAGATGGCACCATTTTGTAGTGCAGGGGTGTTCTCCCCAGTGTCCTAAACAATATTTATCTTTCAATCAACATCACTTAAAACCAACAGATGATCTGGTTATTATCACATTGCAGTTTGTGGGAGTTTGTTGTGTTTCTCTCATTACAACAGTGATTGCAGTTCAAAACTGTCTATTTGGCTGTAAAGCATACTGGGACATCCTGAGGTCGTGAAAGGTTCTATATAAATGGAAGTCTTTCCTTTTTAAAAAAATGTCCCATGACACTTCAAAAGACCGTTATCAGTCAGAATTTGATGCCGAACCAGATACAAAGATCTTAGGACAAATAGCCAAAATCTAGATCAAAACGATAGGTTATAAGGAGCATCTTAAAGGAGAACAGTGAGATGGAAAGGTTTCAAGAGGAAATTCTGGAGCTTCAGGCTTAGATGACTGAAGTTTCCGCCTGATTTCCACAAAGCAGTGGGAATTAAAATTAGCTGCTATAGAAGTGGGACTTGCAGATGAGGAATAGCCATTTGAATGAGGGCTCAAAGAGGGTGAAGGCAATCATCGAACGTACCTGAGTCCAACACCTTATGGGAATAATTGCTTCCCCTTCCCCCAATCACAATAAATACGAGTACGGTAGTGTGTTACTGGACTTGGAACCCAAAGTCCACAGAGAACGTGAGTTCAAATTGCACCACAGCAGTTTGACAATTTGAATTGAGTTTATAAATTGTGGAAATTTAGAGCTGGTTTCAGTAAAAGTGGCCGTGAAGCTGCTAGATTGGCATAAAAAACCCAACTCGTTCACCATTGTGTGTTCAGGGAAGGAACCCTGCTGTTCTTACCCGGTCTGGGCCTGTATGTGACTCCAGTCTCACACCAGCGTGGTTAACTCATAACTCCCCTCCGAAGTGGTCCAGCAAGCCACTCAGTTCAGGGCAATTAAGAATGGAGAGAGACTGAAAAGGCTAGGGTTGTTTTCCTTGGAGCAGAGAAGACTGAGGGGGGACATGATCAAGGTGTACAAGATTATGAGGGGCATTGATAGGTTAGATAGGAAGAAACTTTTTCCCTTAGCGGAGGGGCCAAGAACCAGGGGGCATAGATTTAGGGTAAGGGGCAGGAGTTTTAGGGGAGGTTTGAGGAAACATTTTTTCACCCAGAGGGTGGTTGGAATCTGGAACGCACTGCCTGAAGAGGTGGTGGAGGCAGGAACCCTCACAACATTTAAGAAGTATTTAGATGAGCACTTGAAACGCCATAGCATACAGGACTAGGGGCCAAGTGCAGGAATATGGGATTAGAATAGTTGGGTGCTGTATGGCCGGCACAGACATAATGGGCCGAAGGGCCTGTTTCTGTGCTGTATAACTCTATTACTCTATATTAAATGTCAGCCATGCCAGTGACACCCACATCCTGAGAATGAAGAATTCAATTTCATTTGTGACTCTAAAAAATCAATATAGATTCAAGTAAAGATTTGTAGGTTTCCGCCATCTGTTTCCATGAAGGATATTGATTGATCAGATGTGGCTGATCTGAAGTCCAACATCTTTAGCAGTCTAAGCTTTTATTATTATCAATGACAGCTTCACACCACACCTCAGTCTAACGTCACTATCACTAAGACCACCTAATTCCACCTCTATAACATTGTCTAACTTCCCCCTGTATCAGCTCATCTGCGGTTGAAGCCCTCATCCATGCCTTTGTTACCTCCAGACTGCACTATTCCACTATTACACCACACTCCTCGCCGACCTCCCTAGTTTTACTCTCAGTAACTCTGGATCACCCAATACTCTGCTACCCATATTCTAACTTGCACCAAGTCACGTTCACCCGTCACCCCTGTGCTCACTGACCCACACTGGCTCACGGTCAAGCAATGGCTTGATTTTAACATTTTCATCTTTGGGTTCAAATTCCTCCATGGCCTCACCTCTCTCTATCTCTGTAACCTCCTTCAGCCCGACAACCCTTCAAGATATCTGCACTCCTCCAATTCTAGCCTCTTGCATATCCCCAATTTTAGTCGCTCCACTGTTGGTGACTATTTCAGCTGCCAAGGTCCTAAGCTCTGGAATTCACTCCCTAAACTTCTCCATCTTTCACTCTCGACCTTTAAGATGGTCCTTAAAACATTCAGTGCCCCGAGTACTAGTCCCATCCAGTCTGCAGTGGAGAGAGTGCTAAGCAGCTCTTTCCAGCATCTCCCTTTCAGCAGGAAAATCTCCACAACCTTAAATAAAGGAGGCATTTATCTTAAAACCTATCTCTACGACCAAGCTAATATGTCCACATGGGGTTCAGTGTCAAATTTTGATACATAGCACTTCTGTGAAACACCTTGGGACATAATTCTATGTCAAAGGCGCTATATAAATGCAAGTAGTTGTTGGTGTCATCTGTGGATGGCTACATGTTAATGTACCACAGGCTGGTAACACTGTAAATTCTTGGTCTTCTCCTTTCACATCCATTTCTTCGTCTTCCTTCTTCCCCTCCTACATGCAAGGTGTTGGCTGTTGCCTGGTTACAGGCTCCACTTACCAGTACCTTGCCCGACTGACCCATCTCCCGTGACCCCAGGGAGTGCGTGTCAGGAGGCTGATAGAGCTTCATCGGCCTTACCCATTGTCCAAGCACACACACACCACATATTGTAACGTGCACACTCACTCACACATGCTCATATATGCATGCTCACATGTGGCACATGCATGCTTCCAAGCACACATACATACACATGTGCATACTCACACATGCATTGTTCCAGCAGGAATCTTGGATGGTGATTAAGAGTGGGGAGCCATGAATATTTTTAACTTAGCTCTCGCCGCCTCGCCTCGAATTTTAGTGCTGCCGTCACTGGCCCTATCGTGACTCACTACAAACTGGGGATTGACCCTGAACTCTGGATGACCTATAAACCTCAGTGCCACATGAGTATGATGCCCTTACTAACTGGGGACATTGGACAAGCTACTGGGGGTGTATTACGCACCATTTTTCAGGATTTTCCGTGGCACTTCTGCCTAGGGTTCAGATGAGTGGGGGAATTCCTGAGAAAATTCTCCACAATGGGTTTCAAGCTCTCTCCTGAGTACTCGAAGACCAGAGACATATCCTCTGATCCCCTGCCCACCTTATTAGCTCAGAATGGAACCATTTCAATGTGTCATCTGGGGTTCAGTGAGAATCCTCAGTTCAAGACTAAGTCCCCCTGTAGAGACTTGAGCACATGATCCAAGCTGACACTCCAGTGCAGTACTGAGGGAGTGCTGCACTGTTGGTGCTGCTGTCTTTTGGATGAGATGTTTCGCTCAAGGTCCTATTTACCCTCTCAGATGGATGTAAAAGATTACAAACTTACCCCTGCCCCCGCCCCCGCCCTGCTGTCCTGGACCAATATTGATCCTTCAATCAACATCACTGGGGATAAAGAAGTGCTGGTCATTTACATCATTGCTGTTGGCACGAGCTTGCTGTGAGCAAATTGGCTGCTGGGTTTACTATATTACGACAGTGCTGTTTCAAAAAGTCCTCGAAAGTGCTTTGGGAAGGTGAAAGGTGTAAGTTATTTACTTAAATTTGTTTTAGAAAACCGATAAAATAAAAACTGAACGAAATATTGCGGGGATAATTTTTATTGAGATTTTTTTTCAGAGGGATTGTTGGTGGTTGTGTAGAATTTCTTGCTGTGTTTTCAGAAGCCCTTTAGTTCTGTCTGTTTGTGTGTGTGAGGGAGTTTGTACAATCACTAGGAGGCGCCAGAGACCTTGTTAATTGAACAAACTCATTCTCTCTCTCTCCCCCTCTCTCTCTGTTACCTCTCTCATTAACCTAACAGCAAATTGTGTGTGAAAGACACAGAGAGGGATGTACTCAATCAGACAGACCATCACATAACTTGCAGGATAGGTCGCTGATGTGCAGCCCCCATTCAGTGCTCCCCAGTTGACCAGCCTCTTTCTAACCTCTCCCTTTCTGTCAGGAAATCTCCACAAGCTGAAATAAAAGGGGCATTTATCTGACTTTTCGTTACCGTTATCTCCCGGTGTATCTTATCTCCGGCAAAAACTCATAAGTTCAGTCTGATTACAATCCTTTGGCTCCGCTTCACCTCCCCCCCGCCCGCCCCATCAGAAAGAAGCAAAAGATAATGAGTGAAAATTCCAGGAATCGTAGCAGCCAATTCCTACAGAACTGTGTTAAATACATGGAATTCTGTAAGCCACATTTTCCTCATCCCTGATGGATGCACAGTGTAAAACAAATAAAAAAATTAGCAACAAATGATTTGTTTCACCCGCGTAGCGAACTTTATATAGAGCAGGGGGAAGAGAAATGCTGTTTTTGATTTGTCTAAATGCACCCTGACATGTTTGGAGTTTAAACGATGACTGATTGGTTATGGAAACATTGTTTAAAAGTATTTAAACTGCTTCTATATACAACGTGCGAGCACTTTAGCACAAGCCCAGATGGGAAGCGAACTGTCTCTGCAAACTGCAGTCTCGCCAGCGTCTGTTAAACTGGAGGAATGAGAGAGGGAGAGGGAGCAGAATCTGCCAAAATTGAGCATTCGGAGTTTTTTTTTTAATTTCAGAAAGGAGACAATCGTTTCTTTACTGGCGGATCTGTAAATGAGCCTTAAACAGTATTTGTCTAGCTGCCAGACTGAATCTTGCCTCTCTAGCAGTTTCTCTCTTTTTTTTTGGTTGAATGGTTGATTCCAATCCTTCCCTTTTTCGCACTCTTTCTCCACCCCTTTCATTTCCCAAGTTGTGTGTAGAATTCTCTCTCTCTCTCTCTCTCTCCCTCCCTGTGCATGTGCCATTTCAGAGCTGAGACTCGATGCTCCTTCATTGCAGATCAGTGTGTGTGTGTGTGTGTGTACTGGACTGAAGCAGAAACAGATAGACACACACACACACACATCAGTGTAACTAACACAGGGCTTCCAGCATCTAGACAAAAGTCTGCACACACACTGACACACACACAGAGGAGGAATGTAACCGGATTATTCTGAAGCGTTTGCTATAAGGAACCAGAAGGCACAGGTTCCAAATAGACCCTCATTGATCTCAGTTAAACTCTGATGACTATCAGGCACCAAGGATCTGACGGTGGGGAGAGGGCACACCACACCCAAGGCGTCTTGTGTCTCTCTATGTGTGTGTTTTTAAAAAAAATTTGGACATCCAAAGACCAAAGCCAAGGATTCCAAATCGGCATCGTGAATCTGTGCTGCTAACCTGCACTCTTCAGAGCTGGCCAGAAAGTTGAGTGTCTTGAAGCTTTGCCCAGGGGTCTCGCTGATTGATTTATTCCGAGTCCCAGGCAACAAAAACCGGCTGTGAGCACACTGAAGATCAAACTGCCTCTCTTAAATCGCCAGGGGAACTATTCTAACTTGCTGCCGCCGCCGCTTCCTCTCCTCATTCATCCTCACAGCTTTCAGCAAATGATATAATTTTTATTTTGTATCGGGGTTATTCCTCACTCTCTCTCTCGCTTTGGGAAGTTGCTTCGCAATCCGACGCACGCCAGTGTCCCAGTGATACCAGGATGGCTTTGCTGACTTATCTCGTTGCCTGTGGATTATTCTCCCAAGTTTATGGTAAGTCTCCGCAAAGTCAAACATAGAGGAATTGCGCTGCTGTGAAAAGCTAGCAATTTTACAGCCTGGCAGCGGGCTGGAGCCTGATATTCAACCTTGAGAATGGTGCATTGCCGACAAGTTTGAGCTATGGGTGGGGGGAATTATTGCGAGGATGGAAAAGCAGATACTTGTTTTAAATATATATATCACTGTGTCACAGATGCTTAAACCGCATGAATTCGCCCTTCAAACGTGCAAACTTTAAAGGTGCAGCTTGAGGCAGGAATTTCAGGATTCCTCACAGAGTAGATTTTTTTTCCAACAAAACACTGCTTCATGTACCCACGGGGGGCAGTTTAGCTTTGAAGCAGTTTATATAGTGTGTATACAGGGGGTTCCAGTCTCTGGGGTTTTTGAGGTTAGGGGTGCAGTTGGTTGAGTTCGGGATTTAAGAGTGTGTTCTTCAAATCATGTTCATCTCGACTCAATCAGAGAAGCTTTTAATATTATGCATTTATTCTTTAATATACTTAAATCAAACCAGGTCCATCAGCATTTGATCATCTTTAGAAAGATGTATTTAAGTGAAGCGGGACCTCTTGAGAACTGGGGTAATTTTTCTGCTTATATAATGTACAATATTCACCGGTGGGTGACTCCCTCATCTGACGGAGCCAGTGGGCAGTCTTTCACTGCATGTATCTAAGTGGATGAAGCGCAGGTTTTGAACAATATTGTTAGATTTCCTTTGGTGAGGAGGACGGGTTCTGGGACTCAATGGTTGTTGAGATTATGCTGATGACTGGGAGAGAGAGAGTGTGTAAATCTCGAGTGGATCGATAGGGAGATGATGTGAGGCGCTGATAGGAGGTGGGACCAGTCCCTGAGATGCTCCAGAATTTCCATCAGGTCAGACAGGCATCCAGGATCCTCATCCAAAATCCAATCTCACTAACAGTAACACCACCTAAAGCTGGAGCAATCTGTGCCAGCTCCCCAGGGTGTCTGCTGGGAGATTGGGAAGAACGGACAAAGTTCAGTAGACATTCTTCATTGCGAATTCTTGCCCATTTCACATTACTTCATGTCAACTCGTCCATGATTTTCTGATCAGCGTTTTGTTCCCCCCAACGTTCCCTCCCCTCCCCTCCCTTCCTCCCTTCCCTCCATCCCTTAGTCCCTTCTCTCCCTCCAAATCTTTCTCCTCTCTCTCTACCTCCATACCCTCCCTCCATCCACCTCCCTCCCACCAACCTTTCCTCCTCTCCCTCCTTTCCTCTCTTCTTTCCTTCCTCCCCTCCCTCTCTGTCCCTCCTCTTCTCTCTAACCCTTCCTCCCTTTCCATCCTCCATTCTTTGCTGTCCTCTTTCCCTGCCTCCCTCTCTCCCTCTCTCCAACCCTTCTTCCCCTCCCTCCTCCAATCCTTTTTCCTGTCCCTCCCTCTCTCCCAAGTCCAGCCTGATCTGGAGTTGAATGAGTTTGAACTGTAACCCAATCCATTCACCCAAATCTTTCCATTTAACAGCAGGTCCTTGAATGCTCAGGTCATTGAGTTAAAGAGACTCTGTATTGGGGACCCTGCAATGTCAGAATGAAGCTCTGTAAGAACCTATTCAAAATGGTCAACTTGATGGGATCAGCTTAAAGCAGTTCGAATAGTCTTCTAATTCAAATCATTCATATTAGCTGAATATTCATCTTTTTAACACCGCCCCCCCCCCCCCCCACCCACCCCCGCCACTCCCCACTTTCACTTACACTCTTATTTAAATGTTTGGCTAATTCATACCTTTTTAATGCAAAAAAGGGATTTGAAATTATCAGTAGAGTGTAGTTCACATCTGCACATATCTGTTAATTCGTAAGAGGGTATAGTTTCCCAGCTCTTCTCATTTACATATCCCAGTTATGTCAAATCTGTTCAAAGACTTGAATCAGTCAGGGAGGGAAGAAAGGGAGGGGAAGGGGAGGTGGGAAAAGGAGAAGGAGGGGAAGGAGAGAGAGGAGAAGGGTAAAGAGAGGGCAGGGAAGGAAAGTAGGAGAGATTGGACGTGTTGAAGGGGAGAGGAGGGAATGCAGGATGAGAAGAGAGGAATAGGAGAGGAATGGGAGGGAGGAATGGGGGAGACAAGTAGGTGAGATCCAATACTAACAACTGTGATTAATCATCTGCATGAGGGTGGGGAACAGGTTAGAGAGTTGGACACTAGCTCAGTCTGTTGTTTGTTTTACTGTTGATTGTAGACCCAAATAACACATCTGCACATCACAGGGCAGCTGACATAAAAGACAGCAAAAAAAAAGTTCTATTTGACAAAAAATGCTTTTGCAGGTTTGATTCCATCTCTGTGATTTCTCAGTGCACCTGTTAATGCATCAACAGAAATTCCTACCCATGGTATGTTAACTCAGGCCTTAACCCATTTTGAATTAGTTAATGTTGCAAAGAGGAAAATAATCCCTTTGTCGTCTGCTCATGCAGTGAGTCTATACTGATGTCTGAAGAGGGCAGGCAACATCAATCAATCCACTGAAAGTTGAGGGACTGCAACCATACCGATACATTTGATAGCTGAGTCTGGTTTATCTAGTCTGACACTGAAAACTATACATTGTGATTGTGCTTAAATTCAATCAGTGAAGTGATTAAACCAGTATTTTTGACATTGCCTGTTTCCATCTCCCATTCTCTTCCGTCCTCCTATCCTGCCCCTCCTTTTTCTTTCCCCTCCCCTTTCCCCCTTCTCATCTGTCCTTCCTCTCCCTTTCCCCTCTTCCACTTCCCCTCCGTCTGTCTCCTTCTCCCTCCTGGAATGTGTCGATCACTGTAACACTTTACGTGAATGGGTGATATATAGACAGTGTCACTTGTGTGAATGTGCTTTGTATGACTGTATTCCAGACTCTCTCAGTACAGCAGCCCTTTTCCCCCTAACCACCAGCCCCCTCTCCCCTTTCACAGATATGATCAACTAGGAGGTTTCAACTCATTAATTTCAGGAGCCCTCAGAATGGTAGCCTTCAAACAGTCTCTTGTGTGCCCATTGTGTAACAGGTTCTGCTCATGTCATTTCCTTTTTAATTGGGGAAACCAAGGTCCATTGGACACTGGACCAAAGTTCAAATGGGAAAATAAAACACAAAGTCAATGAGGAAATAATGGTTACATGAGGCGTAGGCACTAATTATGGACTTACCTCGTCTTTTTATTTTCCCTTGATGTTGGAGCCAATGGGCTTTCACTTTTAAAGGGTGCTAAAGAAGACTGATGGAGGCGAGGGGTTTCAAATGTTTGCAATCCCGGGAAAGAATATGTTGGCTTAGGAGACGGCGTGATGTGTCCTGAATTTTTCTTTAGAATTCATTCATGGGATGTGAGCATCACTGGCAAGGCCAGCATTTATTGCCCATCCTGTAGTCGCTTTGTAAAGGTGGTTGTGGGACATCTTCTTGAACCACTGCAGGACTGATACAACTGAGTGTCTTTTCAGAGGCGTAGGTCAGAGTCAAACACATTGGTGTGGGACCGGAGTCACATATAGGCCCAGACTGGGTAAGGACAGCAGATTTCCTTCCCAGAAGGCACATCACTGAACCAGTTGGGAATTAAACAGCAAATGATTATTTCCAAGATTTATAACTGAATTCAAATTCTCAAACAGCACTGGTGGGATTTAAACTCACTTTCTGTGAATTATTTTCTGAGTCCAGTAACAGAGCCACTACACTACCATACCCATAATGAAACACAGCTTCAACACACTGAGGCTGTGGTGAGGAGGATGAGTGTGTAGGATGGCAGGGGAAATCGCGAGCTTAGGAGGGACTATAGAAGAAAGTTCAGAGATGCAGTGAACATAGTCAATAAAATAGAGAAATAAGAAAGGTGAGATGGAGAGGAAGATGTTGGATGCTCAGTCGGAGAGGCAGCTCCTGTCTAATAACCAGCATTGTCTTGTATCATACTTCAAAAGTGTGACAGTTTATTATTGAACCACTGGACAAGGGAAAGAGACAAAAGAATTTGTTCTTTTTTGTTAAATCAGAATTGGAATATACTAGAAAATTGCATTATTGGAATATATTTCAAACCTCATGGCACTGTGACAAACAAACCTATGCAACATCTTCTTGGAAGTTATATGATGTCAGTACTACCAGTGGGGGAGGGGGTATAAAATTGTCCCTTTTTGATCTCAGCACAGTGAGATGGTGGGGAGGAGGAAGCCATGAGTAGATCAGGAGAATTTGGAACTCAGAAAAAAATTTTTAGGTGACAGTGCTGGCCTGTGAGTTGGAAGGCTCCACTTCCTGATGCAGAATCCAGGCCAACACTCCTCAGTGCAGTGCCGAGGGAGTGCTGCACTACCGGAGGTGCTGGCTTTTGATGATACAATAAACCGAGGCCCTGTGGGTGAGCATTAATGATCCCATGTCCACTATTCGAAGAAGAGCTGGGGAGATCTGGCCAGTAGTTATCCCTTAACCAACATCGCTAAAACTGCTGATCTGGTGGTTTTTCTCGTTGCTGATTGTGGGAGCTTGCGATGCACAAATCGGTGTTCCACTTTCCTTATGTTACGACAGTAACTACACTTTAAAGGACGTTATTGGGTGTAAGTGCTTTGGGACATCCTGTGGTGGTGAAAGGTGCTATATAAATGCAAGTCTTTCTCCTTCGTAGTATTGATAAAATAGACAGTGGGGTGGGCGGGGTGCTGGGCCTCGGTTGCACTGTGCAGAGAGATTGGAGGCTGAAGATGATGTCCTATCATTGGATCATTCATCATGCTTTATTTAATATTTAGATGTCGATCATACCTTGGTTATGAGTAGTGAAAGCAGGAACACTAACTGTACTTTCTATAGATTTAATTATTCATTAATATATACAAAAGGAACATACTGAGGGATAGAGACAGCCAAGAGTGAATGCAATTAACCAGCTCAGTGAAACTGACAGCACAAATCTGAGCGGGTTCTGTGTTACAGAATGTAATTAATGTACTGGATTGTTTGTAGATGTACGCAACAAATGCAATTAACTAGCTGGCCAAAAAACCTGACAAGAAAACGACATAATTTATTCTGTCTTTTACGGATCACCCTTTCTTGGTTGCTTATGCGTCACCTTTATGTAAAGTTACACCATGGGATATGAAGGGGCAACGAAGCATTTCTCCCCACCACCACCCCCCCCCACAACCACATCCCTCCCCCCTATCCGTCTGACAATCAGAATGATTCCTTCTTTGCTACATCAGGTTGAACAAGCCTTTGTTTCATCAGGAGCGAAGCACCTAATTATAGAGCAACATCTGGACCACAGCTTGCTTAACACAAACAGCTGTCTGCTTCCCCCATCGCCTCAGTGGGTCACATACCTGTCTGTGGATCAGAAGGTTGTGCGTTCCATCCCACTCCAGATACTTGAACACACAGTTGAGGCTGACACTCCCAGTGCAGTCCTGAGGCAGTGCTGCACTGTCAGAGATGCCATCTTTTCGATGCGATGTTAAGCCGAGGCCCTGCCTGCCCCCTTGGGTGGTAGTGGGGTTATAAAAGATCCCACAGCACGATTTCAAAGGAGAAACAGTTCTCTCTGGTGTCCCTAGGCCAATATTTATCCCTGAACCAACATCTGGTCATTATCACATTGCTGTTTGCGAGACCTTGCTGTGCGTAAATCGGCTGCTGTGTTTCCAACATTGCAACAAGTGACTGCACTTTAAAAGTACATCATTGGCTGTAAAGCACTCCTGAGGTTGTGAAAGACACTATAGAAATGAAAGTTCTCCTTTTCTCTTGGCTATTGTACTGGAGAATGGTTCCTCAGTGAGCGGTCGGTGCCTGCAAGATGAGGAGGTGGGAAAATCAGACTTCAAGATACATAGTTTGTTCATGCAGAGTTGTGTTATGTGGTGGCCTTCCAATGTAAAGGCAGTGGTGGCACCCCTGCCTTTTCGAAACTGTTATATTTTTAATAACTGAGCTTACTTCAGAGGGCAGTTGAGAGTTAAAAAAGTAATGCAGGACCGGAGTCACATATAGGCTCAGATTGGGTAGGTACAGCAGCTTTCCTTCCCTACAGGGACATTAGTGAATCAGTTGGGTTTTTACCACAATCCACAGCTTCATTGTCACTTTTACTGATAACAGCTTTATTGAGGTCAGTTGCACAACTTGCCATGGTGGAGTGAAAATCACCATCTCGTCTTGATAGTCCAATACTGCAGCCAGCACCTTAACCATACTCTTCAGCCGCCCCGCCGCCCCCCCCCCCACTTTAATTGGCCTTCGAATGCCCTTTGGTCTTCATCACAGTGGTGACCAGGCACTGGAATTCTGAGGTGCCCTCCATCAGCTGTTGGTATTGAGGCCAGTTGCCGTGCCCTCACCGATGCCCCAGCTGATTCCACACAGACTGGCGATCACTTGCTGGCACCCCCTCCTGAACATTATTGACCATCTAAGCGGCCATTATGGGTTGGTGGCGGGGGTGGGGAAGGGGAGGAGTGGTGCAGTAGAAAGGAATAATTAATTTGTATTTCTGTAGCACCTTTCTTGATCTCAGGACATCTCAAACCACTCTGCAGCCATTGAAGTACTTCTGAAGCTTGGTCACCGTTGCCATGTAGGAGCCAATTTGTGCACAGCAAGAACACGCTGTATGGTCATGACCAGATCATCCTTTCTTTTTAGTGATGTTGTTTGAGGGTTAAATATTGGCCCAGGAGACCGGGGAGAGCTCCCTTGCTCTTTCTCGAATAGTAGCCATGGGATCTGTTCGTCCACCGGAGAAGACGGTTGGGACCTTGGTTTAACATCTCATTCGAAAGGCGGCAGCACCTCTGATAGCGCGGCACTCCCTCAGTACTGGCACTAGGAGTGTCAGCCTGGATTATGGGCTCAAGTATCTGGAGTGGGACTTGAACATGTGACCTTTTGACTCGGAGGGGAGAGGGCTACGCAGAGGGTGGGGGGGGGGGGGGTGGTGGGTGTTGTGAGGTGGGCATGGGGGATGAAATGTTTCAAATATGTTCATTGATATTGTAAAATATGTAACAGAAATTGCAGAGATCTATAGCAAGATTGAAAAAAAGGGAATGAACATCACATTCCTTTCCATATACTACGTGAATAGGGAGCTATTGGGTTCTGTTGAAGTATTATAATTTTCCTGAGGCATTTATGATGCTTTCAGTCTCTGGTTCCAAAATGCAGCTATTTATATAAGAAATTACAGTATTGAGTGCAAAATGGAAATGTAGGAGCAAGCGAAATGAGTGCTGAGGAGGGCGGCTTGTGTCAGGGCTCTTCATGTCAATGGCTTAATGATAGTTCAGAGTACCACTATAACAAAGCGGACCGATCATTCCCCATCACTCTCCTCTGGTCTCATTTTCTTGCTGTGCTTTCTTTTTTAAGCAGCTTTCTTATAGGGGTAGAGCTCTCAGCTCGCCACTGGAGGCCAGATTTCTGCCGCTGAAATGTGCCTGGCCAGCACACTGAAAGGACGTTTGAAGCACCAACACAATGTTAATCCAGGACAGGTTTCTTCAACTCCAATTTTCTTCCCCACCCTTCCTCCCATCCCTCTCCTCTTGTGACCAATCCTCCCCTTTCTCCTCCCTCTCTCCTCTGCCCTCTTCCGTCACCTCACCTTCCCTCTCAACACTCCTCTCCTCTCTTCCCCTGCCCACTCCACTCCTCTCCCTCCAATCCTTTCATTCCCCCCCACTCCTCTCCTTGCCTCTCCTTTCCCCCCATTCCTCTCCTCACCTCTCCTTTCCCCCCACTCCTCTCCTCACCTCTCCTTTTCCCCCCACTCCTCTCCTCACCTCTCCTTTTCCCCCCACTCCTCTCCTCACCTCTCCTTTCCCCCCACTCCTCTCCTCACCTCTCCTTTCCCCCCACTCCTCTCCTTGTCTCTCCTTTCCCCCCACTCCTCTCCTTTCCTCCCACTCCTCTCCTCACCTCTCCTTTCCCCCCACTCCTCTCCTCACCTCTCCTTTCCCCCCACTCCTCTCCTCTCCTCTCCTTTCCCCCCACTCCTCTCCTCTCCTCTCCTTTCCCCCCACTCCTCTCCTCTCCTCTCCTTTCCCCCCACTCCTCTCCTCTCCTCTCCTTTCCCCCCACTCCTCTCCTCTCCTCTCCTTTCCCCCCACTCCTCTCCTCTCCTTTCCCCCCTCTCCTCTCCTTTCCCCCCTCTCCTCTCCTTTCCCCCCACTCCTCTCCTTTCCCCCCACTCCTCTCCTTTCCCCCCACTCCTCTCCTCTCGTCTCCTTTCCCCCCACTCCTCTCCTCTCCTCTCCTTTCCCCCCACTCCTCTCCTCTCCTCTCCTTTTCCCCCACTCCTCTCCTCTCCTCTCCTTTCCCCCCACTCATCCTCTCCTCTCCTTTCCCTCCACTCCTCTCCTCGCCTCTCCTTTCCCTCCACTCCTCTCCTCGCCTCTCCTTTCCCTCAACTCCTCTCCTCGCCTCCTTTCCCTCAACTCCTCTCCTCGCCTCTCCTTTCCCTCCACTCCTCTCCTCGCCTCTCCTTTCCCTCCATTCCTCTCCTTGCCTCTCCTTTCCCCCCACTCCTCTCCTTGCCTCTCCTTTCCTCCCACTCCTCTCCTCACCTCTCCTTTCCCCCCACTCCTCTCCTCACCTCTCCTTTCCCCCCACTCCTCTCCTCTCCTCTCCTTTCCCCCCACTCCTCTCCTCTCCTCTCCTTTTCCCCCACTCCTCTCCTCTCCTCTCCTTTCCCCCCACTCATCCTCTCCTCTCCTTTCCCCCCACTCATCCTCTCCTCTCCTTTCCCTCCACTCCTCTCCTCACCTCTCCTTTCCCTCCACTCCTCTCCTCGCCTCCTTTCCCTCAACTCCTCTCCTCGCCTCTCCTTTCCCTCCACTCCTCTCCTCGCCTCTCCTTTCCCTCCACTCCTCTCCTCGCCTCTCCTTTCCCTCCACTCCTCTCCTCGCCTCTCCTTTCGCTCCACTCCTCTCCTCGCCTCTCCTTTCCCTCCACTCCTCTCCTCGCCTCTCCTTTCCCTCCACTCCTCTCCTCGCCTCTCCTTTCCCTCCACTCCTCTCCTCGCCTCTCCTTTCCCTCCACTCCTCTCCTCGCCTCTCCTTTCCCCCACTCCTCTCCTCTCCTCTCCTTTCACCCACTCCTCTTCTCGCCTCTCCTTTCCCCCACTCCACTCCTCTCCTCTCCTTTCCCCCACTCCACTCCTCTCCTCTCCTTTCCCCCACTCCACTCCTCTCCTCTCCTTTCTCCCACTCCTCTCCTCTCCTTTCTCCCACTCCTCTCCTCTCCTTTCTCCCACTCCTCTCCTCTCCTCTCCTTTCTCCCACTCCACTCCTCTCCTCTCCTTTCTCCCACTCCTCTCCTCTCCTTTCTCCCACTCCTCTCCTCTCCTTTCCCTCCTCGCCTCTCCTTTCCCCCACTCCTCTCCTCTCCTTTCACCCACTCCTCTCCTCTCCTCTCCTTTCCCTCCACTCCTCGCCTCTCCTTTCCCTCCACCTCTCCTCGCCTCTCCTTTCCCTCCACTCCTCTCCTCGCCTCTCCTTTCCCTCCTCTCCTCGCCTCTCCTTTCCTTCCACTCCTCTCCTCGCCTCTCCTTTCCCTCCACTCCTCTCCTCGCCTCTCCTTTCCCCCACTCCTCTCCTCGCCTCTCCTTTCCCCCACTCCTCCCTCTCCTCTCCTTTCACCCACTCCTCTTCTCGCCTCTCCTTTCCCCCACTCCACTCCTCTCCTTTCTCCCACTCCTCTCCTCTCCTTTCTCCCATTCCTCTCCTCTCCTTTCTCCCACTCCTCTCCTCTCCTTTCTCCCACTCCTCTCCTCTCCTCTCCTTTCTCCCACTCCACTCCTCTCCTCTCCTTTCTCCCACTCCTCTCCTCTCCTTTCTCCCACTCCTCTCCTCTCCTTTCCCTCCACTCCTCTTCTCGCCTCTCCTTTCCCCCACTCCTCTCCTCTCCTCTCCTTTCACCCACTCCTCTCCTCTCCTTTCACCCACTCCTCTCCTCTCCTTTCACCCACTCCTCTCCTCTCCTTTCACCCACTCCACTCCTCTCCGTTCCCCCCACTCCTCTCCTCTCCTTTCCCCCACTCCTCTCCTCTCCTTTCCCTCCACTCCTCTTCTCGCCTCTCCTTTCCCCCACTCCTCTCCTCTCCTCTCCTTTCACCCACTCGTCTCCTCTCCTTTCACCCACTCCTCTCCTCTCCTTTCCCCCACTCCTCTCCTCTCCTTTCCCTCCACTCCTCTCCTTGCCTCTCCTTTCCCTCCACTCCTCTCCTCGCCTCGCCTCTCCTTTCCCTCCACTCCTCTCCTCGCCTCTCCTTTCCCTCCACTCCTCTCCTCGCCTCTCCTCGCCTCTCCTTTCCCTCCACTCCTCTCCTCGCTTCTCTTTCCCTCCACTCCTCTCCTCGCCTTTCCCTCCACTCCTTTCCTCGCCTCTCCTTTCCTTCCTCTCCTCTGCTCTCCTTTCTCTCCTCTCCTTTCCCTCCTCTCCTCTCCTTTCCCTCCTCTCCTCTCCTCTCCTCTCCTTTCCCTCCACTCCTCTCCTCGCCTCTCCTTTCCCTCCTCTCCTCTGCTCTCCTTTCTCTCCTCTCCTTTCCCTCCTCTCCTCTCCTTTCCCTCCTCTCCTCTCCTTTCCCTCCTCTCCTCTCCTTTCCCTCCTCTCCTCTCCTTTCCCTCCTCTCCTCTCCTTTCCCCCCACTCCTCTCCTCTCCTCTCCTTTCCCCCCACTCCTCTCCTCTCCTCTCCTTTCCCCCCACTCCTCTCCTCTCCTTTCCCCCCACTCCTCTCCTCTCCTTTCCCCCCACTCCTCTCCTCTCCGCTCCTTTCCCCCCACTCCTCTCCTCTCCTTTCCCCCCTCTCCTCTCCTTTCCCCCCACTCCTCTCCTTTCCCCCCACTCCTCTCCTTTCCCCCCACTCCTCTCCTCTCCTCTCCTTTCCCCCCACTCCTCTCCTCTCCTCTCCTATGTTCTCCTCCACTCTGCTCTGCACCATGGCTCCACAGATGCCAACCAATCTCACCTCATACAGCTGTTCTTCATGTGTGAGCCATCTAATGTGTTGTCAGACTGCTTGACCATAGTGGGCATGACAGTGGAGGGAAATGTGTTTTTTAATAGTCATTTCTTGGGGTAGTGCCCATCCTCGTCCTCCTTAGGAGGAAAGGAATGGGGAGGAGAGGGGAGAGGAGTGGGGGAAAATTGGAAGGAGAGGAAAGGGCCTGGAATGGGAGAGGAGAAATAGTGGTGGTCCTTTTTCTTGAACTGCTACAGTCTGTGTTTTTTTAATTCATTCATGGGATGTGAGTGTCACTGGCTAGGCCAGCATTTATTGCCCATCCCTAATTGCCCTTGAGAAGGTGGTAGTGAGCTGCCTTCTTGAACCACTGCAGTCCATGTGGAGTAAGTACACCCACAGCTATGATCTGAATGGCGGAACTGGCTCGAGGGGCAAACTCGCCTCCTCCTGTTCCTCTGTATAGGAAGGGAGTTCCAGGATTTTGACCCAGCGACAGTGAACGAATGGCGATATTGTTCCAAGTCAGGATGGTGTGTGGCTTGGACGGGAACTTGCAGGTGGTGGTGTTCCCATGCATCTGCTGCCCTTTTCCTTCTAGGTGGTAGAGGTCGTGGGTTTGGAAGGTGCTGTCAAAGGAGTCTTGGTGCGATGCTGCAGTGTATTTTGTAGATGGTACACACTGCTGCCACTATGCATTGGTGGTGGAGGGAGTGAATGCTGGTAGATGGGGTGCCAATCAAGCTAGCTGCTTTGTTCTGGATGGTGTCGAGCTTCTTGAGTGTTTTTGGAGAGTTGCACCCATTCAGGCAAGTGGAGAGTATTCCATCACACTCTTGACTTGTCGATGCTGGACAAGCTTTGGGGAGTCAGGAGGTGAGTTACTCGCTGCAGGATTCCTAGCCTCTGACCTGCTCTTGTAGCCACGGTATTTATATGGCTACTCCAGTTCAGTTTCTGGTCAATGGTGACCCCCAGGATGTTGATAGTGGGGGTTTCAGCGATTGTAATGCCCTTGAATGTCAAGGGGAGATGTTTAGATTCTCTCTTGTTGGAGATGGTCATTGCCTGGCACTTGTGTGGTGCGAATGTTACTTGGCACATATCAGCCCAAGCCTGGATATTGTCCAGGTGTGATGAAGGTGTGCCCACCTGACATCCATAAGTGACTCCTTTGCTCTCTGTCTCGTTCACACATACTCTCAAATCTTCAGACGGTGATAAGAAGCAGGAATCCCAGCCGATTGCCTCACTCCCTTGCCCTGGAGTGCTGAGACCAGTTGTTGCCCCCCAGCTGTAACCCCTAGATCAGCTCACCCGGAAGTGTCATGTGCTGGAGGGCTTAAATCACATTGGGAGGTGCATTTATCACACCAAGCAAGTCAGAATGAGCACAAGCTTAGCATTTCTATAGCGCCTTTCATATCCTCAGAATTCCCCAAAGCACTTTATGGCCACTGAGATACTTTTGAAGTGTAGTCATTGTTGTAATGACTTAACCAATTTGTACACAGCAAGCTCCAACAAATAGAAGTGTGATAATGACCAGATAATTTGTTTTCAGTGATGTTGGTTGAGGGATAAATATTGGCGAGGACACTGGGGAGAACTCCTCTGCTCTTCTTCAAAATAGTGCTGTAGGATTTTTCACAGCCACCTGAGAAGCAGGGGTCTCAGATTAACATCTCATCCAAGAGAGCAGCACCTCCCAACAGTGCTGCAATCCCTCAGTACTGTAGTGCGAGTGTCAGCCTAGTTTTTGGGCTCAGATTTCTGAAATGGAACTCAAACCTACAACCTTCTGACTCAGAGAGAGACAGAGAGCTATCATCTGAGCCACGGGTGATGCCGTGCAACCCATTGAATCTGAGTCAGATTGCCTTTGCAGGGAATAAAAGCACAAAGCACAATTTTCAAAATCAAAGGAGCTGTTTTGTCCTTCTAAAAGCAGATTGAAGCATTGTCCAGCCTAGTCAGAATCATTGAAATGTGCGGTTCCTGCTTAAACCAAGAATTGATTTATTCAAATATGACATTTTAACTAGAGAAAAATAATCCATATTATTTCACTGTGAGCTTGAAATTGATCTGATTGTATCAGATCCAAGCCCTAATGTGGCAAAATAAATATTTCAAGCAAATTTTTAAAAACACAGTTTGTGCAGGAATGGGTCTAAATTGATTGCCATATGAAATGTTTTAATTTAATCTGTTACACAGCAGACCTGCACACTGTACAATATGAGCCCTGTTTCTTTCCATATGGCCTCTGTTGTTTGTGCTGCTTGCTCGTGCAACAGCAAGATATATATATATATATATATATACCCACACAGAGGAGCAGGAGGAGGTGAGTTAACCCCTCAAGCCAGTTCCGCCAGTCAGATCATAGCTGATCTGTATCTTAATTCCATCTACCGCTTTGGTTCTGTAACTCTTAATACCCTTTGGCTATCAAAAAATCTATCAATCTCAATTTTGAAATTTTCAATTGACCCCCCCAGCCTCAACAGCTTTTTGGGAAAGATCCAGATTTCCACTACCCTTTGTGTAAAGAAGTGCTTCCTGACGTCACCCCTGAATGGCCTGGCTCCAATTTTAAGATGATGCCCCCTCGTCCTGGGCTCCCCACACCAAAGGAAATAGTTTCCTTCTTATCTATTCCATCAATGCCTTTAATCATCTTGAACACCTCAATTCAATCACCCCTTAATCTCCTAGGGAATACGAGGCTCATCTATTCGACCTGTCTTTGTAATTCTAAGTCCTTTAGCCTCAGCACCATTCTGATGAATCTGCACTGCTCCCCCTTCATGTCACCATAACATTCCTCTAGTGAGACAAGTGGACACAGAGTCAAAGCAGCAGATGTGACATTTAGGCAAGACGTAGGAAGAGTTCCTTCATACAGAGAGTGAGCAATACATGGAATGGAATTCCGGGGGACGGGGGTGGGGGTGGGGGGGGGGGGGGTGTGGGGTGCGGGGAGAGGGTGTGTGCAATCAACAAATTCTGGGGTCATTTAGGAAACTTGCTGGAGGCTGTGATGAGGGTGCTGTAGAGTCTGTGAGGGTGGTCCCTCAAAGCATCTAATTTGAGACCTTCAGGGTCTTCAGAGAGTTGGGGCGCTGTCTGGGGGGGGTGGGGGCGGAATTTTCAACATCGCTTCAGTGTTAAGCTGGAGTCGTGAATTGGGCCTCATCACAGAAACCAGCTGCTTTTCCTTGAAATTTAAATCACTGTTTTTACATTCTGACCTTAATGCTCACCAATGTCAGCGATGTTAGTGGTTCACAATGGAATATCTTCCTACCTCAGGCATGCACTGTCCCATCAAACACTCCCAGGGCAGGTACAGCACGGGGTTAGATACAGATTAAAGCTCCCTCTACACTGTCCCATCAAACACTCCCAGGGCAGGTACAGCACGGGGTTAGATACAGATTAAAGCTCCCTCTACACTGTCCCATCAAACACTCCCAGGGCAGGAACAACACGAGGTTAGATACAGAGTAAAGCTCCCTCTACAAAAGAAAAAAAAAAACGGGGTTAGATACAGAGTAAAGCTCCCTCTACACTGTCCCCATCAAACACTCCCAGGGCAGGAACAGCACAGGGTTAGATACAGAGTAAAAGTGCGGCAAATGGATTTTAATGTAGGCAAATGTGAGGTCATCCAGTTTGGACCTTAAAAGGATAGAACAAGGTACTTTCTAAATGGTGAAAAGCTGGAAACAGTGGAAGCCCAAAGAGACCTGAGGGTCCAGGTACACAGACCATAAAAATGTCATGAACAGGTGCAGAAAATAATCAAAGAAACTCATGAAATGCTGGTCTTTAAATCGAAAGGACTAGAATACAAGTGGATAGAAGTCATGCTTCAATTATACAAAGTCCTGGTTAGATCACCTAGAGTACTGTGAGCAGTTCTGGGCACCACATCTTCGGAAGGATATATTGGCCTTAAAGAGTGTGGCGTGTAGATTTACCAGAATGATACCTAGACTCCAAGAGTTCACTTACAAAGAGAGATTAAACAAATGAGAGTTGTATGCCCTGAAATCTAGAAGGTTTAGGTGTAATTTGATCAGTTTTCAGGATATTAAGGGGTACAGATAGGGTAGATTGGGAGAAACTATTTCAACTAGCTCAGGAGTCCAGTACTATCGAGCATTGTCTAAAAATTAGAGACAGATCTTACAGGAGTGATATTAGGAGACACTTCTACACAGAAAGGGTGGTAGTAGTTTGGAACTCTCTTCCGTAAACAGCAATTGTTGTTGGATCAATTGTTCATTTTAACTCTGAGATTGATAGATTTTTATTAGCCAACAGTAGTAAGGTATATGGGGCGAAGGCGGGTGTATGGAGTTAGGTCACAGATCAGCCACGATCGCATTGCATGGTGGAATTGAGGGGCTAGATGACCTTCTCCTGTTCCTATATTCCTATTGGGTGAGTGTGACATTTTCTCCACACCAGTGATTGAACATAGGAAGATAGGAAAAAGGAGCGAGAGGAGGCCATTCGGCCCCTCGAGCCAGCTCCGCCATTCATCCAGATCATGGCTGACCTTGTACTTCATCGCCATTTTCCTGCACTATCCCCATATCCCTTGATATCTTTACTATCTAGAAATCTATCCATCTCTGTCTTGAATGACTCGATGACTGAGCACCACAGCCCTCTGGGGTAGAGAATTTCAAAGATTCACCACCCTCTGAGTAAAATCCTTCCTAATCTCAGTCCTAAATGGTCTACCTCTGAGATTGTGTTCTAGATTGGTTCTAGACCTCCCCCCCCACCCCCACCCCAAGGCCAGGGGAAACATCCTTCCTGCATCTACCCTGCTGAGCCCTGTAAGGATTTTGTATGCTTCAATAAAATCATCTCTTATTCTTCAAAACTCTAGAGAATACAGGTCCAGTTTCCTCAATCTCTCCACATAAGACAATCCCGCCATCCCAGGAATTAGTCTGGTGAACCTTCATTGCATTCCCTCTATGGCAAGTATATCCTTCCTTAGGTAAGGAGACCAAAACTGTACACAATACTCCAGGTCTCACCAAGGCTTTATACAATTGCAGCAAGACTTCTTTATTCCTGTACTCAAATCCTCTTGCAATTGTTACGACTGAGGCGGGAGGAGTGCATTGTTAATTCAGTCTCACTTCTCCAAGGGTCATAGCATATATTTAAATTTTCCTACTTATCGAAACAGTCAATCATATACTCTATTTTTCCTCAGAATAAAACACACCACCCACATTTCTTTAATAAACAACAAAATTATCAGTTTATTATAAACCAAGTTTTCACCAATCATGAAGTAAAACATACACACAAATTGAAATATTAAAGCTCCTTATTTAATCTAGCCCGCACGCACGCACACACACACACACACACACACAACCGGTTAACAGGGGGAAAAATAAAAGGGAGTATTGTTTACAGCTGTTACAAAGAAATAGAAGGAATTTTTAAAAAACGCTTCAGCTGAAAAGAATGTATAGAAGGAAGTTCTTTGCTTTGGTGAGGTGTCCCAAAGGCGAATAGACAGCTGTCAATGGGATCTTCCTGGAACAGTTCTACCAGGCGATGTTGATGATCACTTTGGGTAGGCTTCCAAGAGATGCAGCTACAGAAGACTTCAGTCAGGTCTTAAAGCAGAAATGCAGCAACAAAGGTTTCAGTTCCACACATTTGACATGCAAGTTCTTTAATCGTGCAGGCTTTCTTCAACTACAGGAGGAAACAGGAACACTCTTGATGCAGGATTCCTTTTCAAGAGAAAGATGGGCTGGTAGTCCCCTAGCAGGTCAATAAGCAAACTTCTTCTGTTTTAGGCCAAACACCAACAAAATGAAACTAAAACTTTTCCAGAAGTCGAGTCTCATGATCTCTATAAATCTTGGCCTATCACCTCTCTTCAAACATTCCTGCAACCCAAACAACCCCTGCTAGCTTTTTATTTGAAAACAGATGCCTTCCAGTAACTGTTTACAGTTCCACTCAGTCTCAACCATCTGGTAAAAAAAGCCACAAAGTTCAGCTTCTATGAAATTCCAGATGAATCATTGCCCAGAACATATTTTTAAAAAAAAGAAGTAATCTCATAACACAATAAAGACCAACATACCATTTGCCTACCAAAGTGAATAACTTCACGTTTTGCCACATTACATTCCATCTGCCATGTTCTTCTCCACTCACTTAGCCTGTCTAAATCCCCTTGAAGCCTCCTTGCATCCTCCTCACAACTCACATTCCTCCTAGTTTTGTGTCATTCACAAACTTGAAAATATTGCATTTGGTCCCCACATCCAAATCATTGATATAGTTTCTGAATAGCTGGGGCCCAAGCTCTGATCCTTGCAGTACCCCACTAGTCACAGCCTGCCAACCTGAGTTTACTCCTACTCTCTGTTTTCTGTCGATTAACCAATTCTCATTTCATGCCAGTATATTACCCCCCAATGCCATGTGCCCTAATATTACTTTCTAACCTCTTGAGTGGGACCTTATCAAAAGCCTTCTGAAAATACAAATACACACATCCACTGGTTTCCCCCTTATCCATTCTGCTATTTACATCCTCAGAAAACTCTAACACGATTGCCAAGCAAAATAAGTGATAGCCATTCGCTGGTTCATTCCTCAGGGCAATGCCTTGACCAATCAGAGTCAAGCTGCCTGGTTTAAATTTCAAGCAAAGCTTGGCAGTTAACTGTCAATCACTATAAACTGGTGCATTCTCCAAGGCAACGCCTCTGCCAATAGGAGATCACTTGCCAACCCATCAGCACTCTCTTCTCATGTGGTATAAGTCGTCGTTTTCCCTTACATTGGTTATTCTTATGTATTGTCCTGATGAGTGCAAGATGAAAAGCTTCCACAGCATGTCTCTATTTTCAGCAATCCTCAAGATCATAACCGATCTTCGATCTCAACTCCACTTTCCCATCCTATCCCTCAATTGAATATTTTCAATGAATGATTATCCACAGCTCCCTGGGGTAGAGAATTCCAAAGATTCATAACACACTAGTGAAGAAATTTCTCCCAGTCTTAATTCTAAATGGCTGACCCCTTATCCTGAGACTTTGACCCCTAGTTCTACACTCTCCAGCCAGTGGAAACAGCCTGTCAGCATCTACCCTGTCAAGCCAATTTTATGCGTTTCAGTGAGATCACTGCTCATTCTTCTTAACACTGGTACAAACCAGTTGGGCCTGTTTCTCTGCTGTAAACTCTATGTAATTCTATGTAAAAAGAAACATTTATGAAGTGGAGCCTACAGTAAATCAGGCCTTTTTTTTATCATGAGCCTACAATTCAGAAATCTCTTCTGTCACCAAAACTAACTCATCGTGAAGGTTGCTTTCATGTTTAATGCAAAGTGACACAGAAATGGACAGGCATGAAATTAAAGCCAGGCGAATGTTTTATGAAGCCCATTTCTCCGAGGAAGACACATAGTTGCACTCTCGTGGCCTTAGCCTCTGATGCAGGGAGGGACTTTAGGGTTGCCGAGTCTGCTGATATTTAGCCTAGAAATCAATGGGTGGAGACTGAACACACACTGACAGGTAGAGATCATGCTGTCGTCTACTGCTCAAAGATTTTTATGTTTTTGGGAAGCTGGGTGAAGGGTCATAGTGCATGACAACACTGAGGTTGGAAATAAAGACAGGTGAGAAAGAGCGTGCATTTATATAGCACCTTTCACAACCAAAAGGCATCCCAAAGCACTTCACAGCCAATGAGGCAGTTGTACTGTAGGAAACGTGGCAGCCAAATGGTACACAGCAAGCTCCCACAAACAGCAATGTGATAATGACCCGATCATCTGTTTTAGTGACATTGGCTGAGAGATAAATATTAGCCTCGTACATTGGCCAGAACACCTCTACCATTCTTTAAATTAGTGGCCATGGGATCTCTTATGAGAGGTTGGACAGGGTCTTGGTTTAAAGTCTCATCTGAAAGATGACACCTCCAACAGTGCAGCACTCCCTCAGTACTGCCACTGGGGAATGTCACCTTAGATTCTGTGTGCAAGTCTCTGCAGTGGGACTTGAAGTCACTGATTCAGAGGCAAGTGAGCTGCCCATGGCTGATCTTTGGGGGTGAATTTCCATAAGGCTCTTTCTCGCTCGTTTATTGTAAGTTGAGTTTCAGTTTGCTTCTTGAAGCTCTTCAAATGACTCCGCTGGTGCAGTCAATGAGTTCCTGAGCCATTCATAGTAGCAAGGTCCCTATTTCAATCTCTAGACTCTGCTGAATCAGTTGGACTCCAGCCATGGCATGGGTTAGAGAGTCCCATTGGCCCAGCACTCTTGATTTAGGGAGAAGTTTCAAAAAATCAGGTAGGGTTACTGCTCTGGATGGTTTGGAAGGTTCTTTTATATGGACATTGGGAGAGGACATGATTGGGTTCAGTCATGCTGATTCCCCCTCCCATGATCAAATAGCCAGTCATTGTCTAGGCTCACACATGAAGAATGCTTGGGTGGGGAGAAACAGGAAGGAAAGGAAGAATATAATGTGAGAAGAGGACATTTGTGACGACAACAACTTGTACTTATATAGCGCTTTTAATGTCGTGAAACGTCCCAAGGTGCTTCAACAGGAGTGTTACCAAATAACATTTGACACTGCCCCACATAAAAAAAATATTAGGACAGGAACTTGGTCAAGGAGGTAGGATTTAAGGAGCATCTTAAAGGAGGAGAGAGAGGCAGAGATGTTTAGGGAGGAAATTCCATGCTTAGGGCCCAGGCAGCTGAAAGCACTGCCACCAATGGTGGGGCAATTAAATTTGGGGTGCGGAAGAGGCCAGAATTAGAGGAGTGCAGAGATCTCAGAAGGTTGTAGGGCTGGGGTAGGTTACAGAGAAAGAGAGGGGTGAGGCCATGGAGGGTTTTGAACGTGAGGATGAGAATTTTAGAAACAAGTCATTCCTGGACCAGAAGTCAGCGTGCACAGTTACTTGGTTAGTCTCGTTTGTAACTTGCAGAATAGCTCTGAAGGTTTGGACCATTATCTGAGGCTGGAAGCTCTTTCAAATCTCCTAAATTTAGTTACAAGTGGAGGGCGTTGGCTCCCATTTGCAGCCAACATCTGTCATTGCGACGAACATTCATCACTGGAACCAGACATGGCCCTCCTTCTCCTGGGAGCACTTCCACAAAAGTGTTAAAGAGTTCAGATTACTTTAGAGGAGCTGCTTAATGACACATTGCCCAGCAATCAGCCAGCTCCGGGGCTGCCATTAACTTGCTCTGACGCCCTGCTGTCACCTTAATTTGTGTCTTGGCATCCTGAAGCTGATGAGGGAGGGATTGCTGGACTATACTAATGTGTCTTTCTGTACTTCACAGACAGTGCAGAATTGATAATAACTCTTTCAGTCTCTTTGATGTGGTGTTATAAATCAGGCCTGTTGGTGCTAACACTCCGCTCACTTGTAAGGCAGATGCTAATTTTGTGCGCATTCTTTTCTCACTTCTCTCTTTCACTTTACTCTCCAATTCCTTCCCATGTTGACTCTTGCTGGAGTGCAGATTTACAGATCCCAAGTACCTCGGCCCGAGGACCAGCCGTCATGTCTGTCTGAATTTCGGCAGGGTACTCTCTCATAGGACACCAGGGTATTAAATGTGTGTGCTCTAGCAGCAATCAGGACTGCCTCTGATGAGAGAGAGAGAGAGAGAGAGAGAATGAAAGTCAGAGAGAGAAAGAGAAATAAAGTCTTGCATTTCTATAGAACCTTTCATGACCTCACGACATCCCAAAGTGCTTTACAGCCAATGAAGTACTTTTTAAGTGTGGTTTCTGTTGTCACATAGGAAATATGAGAGTCAATTTGCACACAGCAAGCTCCCACAAACAGCCAGTTGAAAATGACCCGCTAATATTTTTAATAGTCGTGATATTTGAGGGCTAAATGTTGACCAGGATGCTAGGGAGAACCCACCTGCTCTGTTTCAAATAATACCATGGGGATTTTTAACATCACCTGAGAGAATGTCGAGAACCTGAGATTGTGTAGATTTGACATCTCATCTGAAAGACATAGCATCCAACAGTGCAGCGCTCCCTCAGCACTGCACTGGCAGCATCAGCCTGGATTATGTGTTCACACCTTTGGAGTGGGACTTGAACCCAGAATGTTCTGAATCAGAAGTGAGATTGAGTGGGGGAAGAGAGGTTTGGGAGAGACAGAGAAAATCTCTTGATCTCATACACCTATCTCTATGAAGTTTTGAATTCAGTGCTTCTGTTTTCCTATAAACTGCAAGAGATGCTGGATGTGAACCTTTCCATAACTCAAATTGGATTGGACATTTTCTCTGCCATTCTGAGATTAATTACTCACAGGGGCTGTGTACTTATTAAGATGAGAATTTCAATTGACTGAACAGTTCCCTGTTACAATTGGGCCTTCGAGGAAAGAGACTCTCCCAGATCCATCATTGCCTCTGCTGAAACACTAGAATTCCATTTGGACCCAATTAGATTGAATCTCACAAGATCTAAGCAGCGCATGTCAATATAAAATCCCAAACTATGCCTTAAAATAATTCATCTCTTTTGTGTCATTAGTGTCATGTTTTCTTCTATTTTTGGGAGGGGTTTAAATTGTGCAACTTTATAAATTGACTGCTTTTACTCCATAGCTCAGTTGGCTCTCTCATCCCTGAGTCTGGAGTCTATGAAGTTCAATGAGGGTTTCAGTTTATAATTTGGGCTGGCAGTCTCCTTGAAAAAGTTGTTTGTATATTTGCTCCTTTCCCTTTGGAAAAGAGTGTGAAGTGCTGGAGGGAGTTGTAGTTTGGCAGAGTGATGTTCTTGTTGTTTTCGTATCTTAACACTCTTGATGAACAGTATGAAGGGAGTGGAAGGATTTACAGAGTGATTAACAGTCTGACAGGCCATGACTCCTTCCATGACAGTAACCGTCTTTATCCCAGCTGATAGGTGGGTCTACTCTTGTACAGCGGGAGGGGTTTTATGCGCTCCCGTAACCCATATGATTAGAGGTGGCTGGACATCCAAACCTACCGGCCTCACGGATCCCAAGAATTCAGAGCCAGAGCTGCAATCTTGGCTCGCCAGACTGTCTAGAATGGACCTTCAGACTCTGAAGTATGAGTTACACAGAGAGTGTGACACAGAGAGTGTGACACAGAGAGTGTGAGAGTGACAGAGATGAGGGATACTACCATTGAGGCCAAAGTATCAGTCTATTTTGTAGGACGTTTTTTTTAAATTTGATCTTGGGATGTGGGTATCGCTGGCAACCTAGCATCTATTGCCCATCCCTAATTGCCCTTGAGAAGATGGTGGTGAATTGCCTTCTTGAACCACTGCAGTCCAAGTAGCGTACATACACCCACAGTGCTGTTAGGGAGGGAGTTCCAGGGTTTTGATCCAGTGACAGTGAAGGAACGGCGATATAATTCCAAGTCAGGATGGTGTGTGGCTTGGAGGACAACTTGCAGGTGGTGGTGTTCCCATGCGTCTGCTGCCCTTGTCCTTCTAGTTAGTAGAGGTTACAGGTTTGGAATGTTTGGAAGGACACTTGGCAAGTTGCTGCAGTGCATCTTGTAGATGATACACACTGCTGCCACTGTGCGTTGGTGGTGGAGGGAGTGAATGCGTAAGGTGGTGGATGGGGTTCTAAACAAGCGGACTGCTTGATGGTGTTGAGCTTCTTAAGTGTTGTTGGAGCTGTACCCATCCAGGCAAGTTGAGAGTATTCCATCACACTCCTGACTTGTGCCTTGCAGATGGCGGACAGGCTTTGGGGAGTCAGGAGGTGAGTTACTCGCCACAGAATTCACAGCCTCTGACTTGCTGTTGTAGCTACTGTACTTGAATGGCTGGTCCAGTTAATTTCTGGTCATTGGTAACCCCTGGGATGTTGATGGTGATAATCTTTAGGTTGCACCGTCTGCCTGTTCTGATGGATGTTGTGAATCCCATGGGAGTGTTTCGATGTAGAGCGGGAGGTTCTTCACGGTGTCCTGGCTGATATTTCTTCCTCAAACCACATCATTAAAACACCGATATACTGGTCACTCATCTTGTTGCTGTTTATGGGATCTTGCTGTGTCAAAAATAGCTGTCATGTCAGCTTACGTCAATACATTTCAAAGTAATTCTATGTGCAAAAGGCACTTAAAGATGTGACAAGGCACTTTATAGATACAAATCATTTTGATTCTCACTTACCCCTTCATGGTTTTGATTCCATTCTGAATTCTCCAGCTTGTGTAAACAAATGAACAGTATCAACCTGTTGTGTTGTTTTGGAGTCAGTTAAAAGCTTTTGATTATTACCACTGATTCACTGAGAGCCCTTAAGAAATCAGGAAGAAGGAAGGACTTTGTTTCTTAATCGATACAAGCTCCCTCTGTCTTTCTCCTAAATGATGCTCTGTTGCTAAGTGAGCAGGGTTGACTGGACTTACCATGTGAATGACTGTGCAGTGAGGAGAATTGAGGTAGATGCTCAGGGCAAAACACAGCGTCAGCAATGAATCATCCGCCTCAGTTCAAATTTACTGTTTTGTGTTTACCTCTGTCTCTTTCCTCCCCTTGTCACCCCACCCCCTCCTTCCCCCATCAACTCACCCCCTCCTCCCCTCCCCTTCTTCACCCCCTCCTCCCCTCCCCTTCTTTCCTCGTCTTCACTGTTGTTGAATCCCTTTTTGTTTTAGTTTGTTCCTTTCAAGGCCCCTTTTCAAAATGTCCTGTGAAGTCCTTTCACTATAAAGGTCGTGCAACCGAGACTCCACTGAGAAAGACAAAACATGGGTTGGACTGTTATTCATAGAGCCAAATTACGAGCAATGTCAGGCTGTCTGAATAGGCCACTTTTAAAACTGAATGATTAATACCTTCTGTTTTTTAAGAGGGTGAAGTGCAGTGGAAAGAAACCTCACACTTGTTTGAATCTGGCTTGCTAAAGGAATCCAGTATTGAGCATTTTCTTTTTAAATTACTGCCGAGCTCTGAATGGTAGCAAGATGCAGGCCCTCCACTTGGAGTTTTGAATTGTCGGCCTCTCTTGATTTTGAGGTCATCCCAATTGTTCAATGTATTGCACGCCTTTACTTTCAGGCAACTGTGCTGTTTCTTAAGTTGGTGCTGAGTTAGCCTGTCCAGCAGTTTGAAGAACAGGGAAAGGGTAAAAGGTCGCTGTCCATTGTACAACAGATCCATTCTTGCCAGATTCTTGGCTAGTGCTGAATCTGCTGATTTCAGCTGGAGCAGCAGTTTGGGTCCTGCAGTGGCCTCATGGCTCTGGGCTTGAGGGGAATGGGGAAAAACCAGCCAGGGTTTTGTTATTCCTGGTGTGTGCAGGCTTGTTGGTGTCAGGTGAGGGCATGCAGAAAGGGTTGGTTGTAAAAGTCCTTTGCAGACAAACAGGTTTATGACAGAGTGGGCAGATTGGGAGCATTCTTGAATCAGAAGGTCGTGGGTTCATGTTCCACTCCAGAGACTTGAACACAAAAATCCAGGCTGACACTTCCTGGTGCCAGTACTGAGGGAGTGCCGCCTTGTCGGAGGTGCCATCTTTCAGCTGAGATGTTAAACCCGTTTGCTTGTTCAGATGGACATAAAAGCTGCCACGGCCATTATTTCGAAGAGGAGTATGGAAATTCTCCCTGGTGTCCTGGACAGTAGCACTCAAGCAACGTGACTAAAACAGATTATTCACCCCCCCCCCCCCCCCCAACACCCCCCCAGTCATTATCACATTGCTGTTTGTGAGATCCTGCTGTGTGCCAATTGGCTGCCACGTTTACTATATTACAACAGCAACTACACTTCATTGGCTTTGGGACGACTTGACATTGCAAGTTCTTCCTTTCTCGGTTGAGGTACACTGCCTTTGCCTTGAGCCACACATTAAGAATGGCCGATCAGATGATGCACTGTGGACCAGATGCTCCTGTTGGGACAGTAGCCCTGCTCAAGTCAACAGCCAGAAGGGGAAAGAACAGTAAAGGGAGGGAAATTACAGGTGAAAAAAATCAGCTCCTATAACATAACTCCACAGAAATAAACCATGATCCCATCAAACAAAATATACATTAGGACCCAAGGGAGACAGGTGAATAGTGGCTTTCGTCTTGGCTGGCCATATTGTGGAGTAGATGTAAATGATACAGTGCCAAAAATAACTTTTATACTGAGCAACATCTCTTTTCAAAATGAGTTTCTTTAATAATTGGAGTCTTCCAAGAACAATATTCCCTTCAGTTGAAGTCATCTCAATCTCCACTTTCATTTAACCAAGTGAAGTACAGTCTACGATCCCATTCAAACTGTTCTCATCTCACACCAGCTCCTCTCTCACAGCTTGTTACGGTTTCAAGTCCTTTATCCTCACCATCCGGTGACAAGATCACAACTCCCTACCTCAGCAGCCTACTTCATGACCGGGTGCCCACTTGCACCCCAACACTCCAATGAGGCTGGCTACATCTGGCTGCCTGTCCCCTTCACACCATCATTGATGGGCAATCCCCCTACCCCTGTCAAAATCGCTCCACCCTCTACACTGTCCCATCAAACACTCCCAAGGCAGATACAGCAAAAAAAAATGGCGTTAGATACAGAGTAAAGCTCCCTCTGCACTGTTCCATGAAACACTTCCAGGACAGCTACAGCAAGGGGGCATCACATATACTAAAATTGGAACGATACAGAGAAGATTAGCATGGCCCCTGCGCAAGGATGACACGCAAATTCGTGAAGCGTTACATAAAAAAAAAAGGGGGTAGATTCAGAGTAAAGCTACCTCTACACTGACCCCATTAAACACTCCCAGGACAGGTAACAAAAAAAGAAAAAAGAGGGTTAGATACAGAGTAAAACTCCCTCTACACTGTCCCATCAAACACTTCTAGGGCAGGTACAACTCGGGTTAGATACAGAGTAAAGCTTTCTCTACACTGTCTCCATCAAACACTCCCAGGGTAGGTACAACACGAGTTAGATACAGCTCTGTCTTTGCTGTCGAGTTCAGACAATACTGTACGGTTCCAGACAACCTGCATGATATAATGAGTTTACCAAACCGAGACACGGCAACTTTTAAATTGCAAATATATCACGATCCTATTTTCTGTCTTTACAAAAGGTCACGGTAGCTACAAATAAAGTTGGGGCTTGAGCAGTGTTTCTGGAGGGTGTAAGATAATGGGATTTATTTTGGCAGTCAAATGCCTCCAAATGTCGGCTGACAGCCACCAGAAACAGAGAGGTTTTCCAGTAGTTTTATATTTTGGCTTCAGCCTTTGCTTTTCAGTTTAAACTCTGACCTCTCTCTTTCTCTGCCCCTGTCTATCTGTCTCCCTATCTGTTCCTCTATCACTTTCCCTCTCTGTCTCTTTCTCGCCCTGGCTTTTTCTCTCTCCCTTTCTCTTTGCCTCTCCCCCATTCCTTCTCTTGCTCTCCCTCTCCCTTTCTGACTATCTCTCCGCCTCTCTCTATACCTCCTTCCTCTCGCTTCCCCTCCTTTCTCTTGCCCCTGCTTTCTCCCCCTCTCTCTTCTCTATTGATAAATACAGTGTTTTATATTTAAATAATTTTTTTATGCATGTCCAGTTGATCGATGACAAATATAGGGTGCCACAAGGATGGATGTATTGGGCGACAAATGGCGGGAGTGTGGGGTGGGGCAGAGTTAAAATTGATGTGGGTGATCAATTCCGCAAATATTGCGGGGGGGTGGGGGGGGAGGCAGTAGGAAGTGAAAGGTCATGTGATAAAACTTCATGTGATGCGGCCAATCAGATTTGGCACCCCAAGCTGGAATATCTTATGATTTTATTTAGAAAACAACATGTTATTGTTCAACAACTTGTTAAGCAGTAATTTCCTGACCGCCATAGGCTCAGGTTAGCTCTGCCTTTCTGCTGGGCCATTTCATTGATGTTACTGATGGAGGAGTGTCTTTATTCGACCAGAATGGGCACCCGTGACTTCAGACTTGTCAAAGAGCTGCCTGAACTCCAATATCCGAAGCTTATTGTCTGAACTGCCACAAGCCTTTCCCTTCCCTTTAAAAAGAAAACTAAAATGACAGCCCATTGACATGTTATGCTGGAAGCTGTATCGAACCTTGGTTAGACCACACCCCAAATCACTGGAGATGGTGCAGAGAAGATTTGCATGGCTGATGCCAGAAATACATGGGGTACTGCCTGTGTGGAGTTTGCAAGTTCTCCCTGTGCCTGCGTGGGTTTTCTCCGGGTGCTCTGGTTTCCTCCCACAGCCAAAAGACTTGCAGGTTGGTAGGTAAATTGGCCATTATAAATTGCCCCCAGTATAGGTAGGTGGTAGGGAAATATAGGGACAGGTGGGGATGTGGTAGGAATATGGGATTAGTATAAATGGGTGGTTGATGGTCGGCACAGACTCGGTGGGCCGAAGGGCCTGTTTCAGTGCTGTATCTCTAAACTAAACTAAAACATATCTTGAAAGGATGAACAGGCTGAGTTTCTTCTCTTGACAAATGAAGGTTGAGGTGTGACTTAACAGAGGCCTTTAAAATTCTGAAAGGTTTTGATAGAGTGGATACAGAGAGAATATTTCCACTTGTGGGGAAGAGCATAACTGGAGGCCATCAATATATATCAATATAAAATATTCACCAAGAAATCCAATAGGGAATTCAGAAGAACCTTCTTTACCCAAAGAGTGGTGAGAATGTGGAACTTGCTAGCACAGGGAGTGGTTGAAGCGAATTGTATAGATACATTTAAGGGGAAGTTGGACAAGCATATGAGGGAGAAGGGAATAGAGGGTTACAATGATAGCTTTGATATCCAATGTATGTAAAATGCCAGTGTTGTGACTCACAGATTCATTATCAATGGTCTCATCTCATCAACTTTGCTTGTATCCCCTTGAGTTTTGAAGCTTTTGGGGTGATCTAATTGAAGTATTTAGAATGACTGAAGGATTTGATGGGGTAGGCAGATACAGAGAACCTGTTTCTCCGAAGCTCGGCCGTTCAGGGTAAAATCATTTCTTCACACAAAGAATAGTGGAAATTTGTGAATGCAGGGAATCAATTGAAATTTTCAAGACTGAGTTCGAGAGATTTTGGTTGGGTGAAGGTATCAAGGGATATGGAGCAAATTCAGGTAAATGGAGTTGAGGTACAGATCAGCCCTGATCTAATGGAATGGCGGAACAGGCTCAAGGGGCTGAATAGCCTCCTCCTGTTCAAATATTCCCCACAATCCCAGGCCGTGTGGAGCAGGAACACCCTCCGTTGTGGTTTCATGATAAGTTAAGGGAGTTAAGGAGCTTGAGGGGAGGGACGGAGAGATGGGAGAGGAGAAGAGGAAAATAGGAGGCAACGAAGGGAAAGAGGAGAGACAAAGGAAGGAGTGGGAGAGACAGAGGAGGGAAAGTAGAGAGAGGAGAGGAGGGAGCGAGAGAGGATGGAAGCAGAGTGTTGGAGGAAGTAGGGAGGAGCCAATTAGAATAAAAATGAAGAGGAAAAAGAGAGTTAACGAGAAACAAAAAAAGGAAAAGTATTAGTTCCTATTTTTCTATAAAAGAGGATAAATGTTTACATACTGTATCTAGAGAGATCAAGCTGGTTTGCAAAATAGCTCTGAACTGCCAACTACTCTCTCCCAGTTTCTCCCCTTGTTCACAACCTCTTCCTGTTCCCATTATGTTAACGTGAGGAGGTATAAGTCAGGTCAGCAGTGGGCAGAGGGGAGTGTGCGTGTGCAAGAGAGAGGGAGAGAGGGAAAAGAGAGGACTAGGCATCTGGAGAAACTGTGACACCTCCCCATTCAGACGGCTCTCTCCAGGCTGGTGTAGTGTTTCATCTAAAGTCTACAGTCAGTAAGCAATCCACCTCTTCCCAGAGAATGATACGGGTAATTTAGAAAAAAGAAATACAGTGTAATTGGCCTGCTCACGTGCCTGTAATGCAATGCCAGTACGTTTTCTCTTCCACATTAACCCACTCTGCACTGGCACTGAGAGGAGTTAATAATCCCCACAGAAAAGCATTATCGACAGAATAGTCAGTCCCTTCAGAAAATAATTTAATATATGAAAGTGACATGGTATACTGGTAACACTATCCTGTAGAACATTCTTCCCAAACTACTAAGCCAAACATGTCAAAAAAAAACAAAACTGATTCACGTTGACCCTGCTGTCAATTCAACTTCTTAGATTTTGGAATCTTATAGTACAGAAGGAGGCTAATTGGTCCATTGTGCCTCTATTGGATCTGTCCTCTCAGCTCCATTCCTTTACCTTTACCCACTCTACAAAGCAGACAGAAGGATATCAGCAGTTCCGCAGGTTTGAGATCCTGTTTTCAAAAGCAGTCCAAGTTAATCAGACTGGTTCTGATGAAAGGTCACAGACCTGAAACGTTAACTCTGCTTCTCTCTCCACAGATGCTGCCAGACCTGCTGAGTATTTCCAGCACTTTTTATTTTTGTAATCAGACTAGTTGTCAGCTGTGGCTCAGTGGAGAGCATACGTAATCCAGGCTGACAGCATTCGCAGCTTCCGTGTTCTGTTTGACCCCAAGCTGAGTTTCCACCCACGTATCCACATCATCAACAAGACTGCTTACTTCCACCTCTGTTAAATCGCTCCACTCCAGTACACACTCAGCTCATCTGCTGCAGAAACCTAATCCATGCCTTTGTACCTTGACTATTCCAATGCTCTCCTGGTCAGTTTCCCATCTTCCACTCTGCATCAATTTGTGTTCACCCAAAGCTCTGCTGCCCGTATCTTAACTCGCTCCAAATCTAATTTACCTTATCCTTGCTGACCTTCTCTGGCTCTCCTTCCAACAATGCCTCAATTTTAAAATTCTTATCCTTATTTCCAATCCCTCCATGGCCTCACCCCCTCCCTATCGGTGTAACCTCTTCCAGCCCTACAAGCCTTTAAGATATCTGCTCTCCTCCAATTTTCACCTCTTGCGCATCCCCAATTTTAATCACTCCACCATTGGCGCTGTGTCTTCAGCTGCCTGGGCCCTAAGCTCTAGAATTCCCTCCCTAAACCTCTCCACTTCTCCACCTCTCCGAAAAACCTATCTCCTTGACCCAGCTTTCAGTCATCTTTTTTGATTTTTCCTTCATTGGCTCAGTGTCAAAGAAATGTCAAAAATGTTTTTATTATAATTGCTGTCGTTGAGAGCCTTGGGAAATTTACTACGTTACATGCGCTATATAAACCTAAGTTTTTGTGGTTACTGTTGTTGACATTCTCAGGCCAGTACTGAGGGGGTGCTGCACTGTCGGAGGTGCCGTCTTTCGGGTGAGGCGTTAAACCGAGGCCCTGAGTGCCCTCTCCAGTGGATATGTAAGATCCCATTGCCACTATTTCAAAGAAGAGCAGGGGAGTTCTTCCCAGTATCCTGGGCAACATTTATCCCTCAACCGACATCACTTAAAAAAACAGATTATCTTGTCATTAACTCATTGCTGTTAGTAGGATCTTGCTGTGTGCAAATAGCCTGCTGCATTTTCTCCATTAGAACAATGACTACACTTCAAAAATACTTCATAAAATGTTTTGGGATGTCCTAAGATTGTGAAAGAGGAAATTCAAAGGCAAGTCCTTTCTTTCTTTACTTTTTTCTCTGTCAGAGGTTGACTCACCTGCTGGTTATTTCCAGAAAATTCAGTTGTTATTCCTGATTTTTCTTTTACTTTCAGTTCCTTTTGGTATTTTCCTGCCTGCTTTTTTTTTGAACTTGGTCCGTGCTGGTGACGTTATCAGGGCAGCTGGTGTATTTGTGTTGCTGGAGCAGCCTGTATGAGAAAGGTCGATTTAGCACATCCCTGTGCAGTAGCAGCACCACTGAATTGTCCCTTGGCTTTCTTGTACCCTTCTTGTACCCTAGTTGTTGAGCTCCCTCGCGTTGGAGCTCCTCCTGGCGAGAATCTCACCAATATCACTCTTCCCGGAGAGCCAAAATAATCTTGAGTCTGTTTGATTTCCTCCCTCACCCTCTAAATTCCACCCCCTCCCTTCCTGTCCCTTTAAGCAGCATCACTAAAACAGACGATATGGCCATTCATCACATTGCTGTTTGTGAGACCTTGCTGTGCACAAATTAGCAGCCACATTTCCCTACAATGCACCACCAGGTCATTCAAAGAGTCGGCAGAGGCATGAGGGGCTGAATGGCCTCCATCTGTGCTGTAAGATTCAATGATTCTATGACTCTTCTAACCCACCCCACCTTTGCTAACATTCATTTCTGTATAGCAGTGACTACACTTCAACTAAGTGTTTCATTGACTGTAAAGCACTTTAGGACACCAGGAGGTCATGAAAGGTGCTATATAGATGCAAGTTCCATCATTTTGCCGTGGCTTGTTTCCACTTTGCTATTTTTTGAACTGCAGATCTGGGCAGTTAGTGTTGGCACACTATTCTGTCATGGAACGCCTCACCGCACGCACATGCGCACACGTAGGATTCGCCCGACAGTTTGATAGTGATCAGAAACCAGATCCCTCACTGCACTATCTCTCGGACAAGGGTTACTGAGCCTTAAATCTGCACTTCAACTGCTGCTCCAGCTATACAGCCTCAAGATCAGGCTTGGGAACTCGACCTCATCAGTGGACCTCAGCTGCACACTGAATGAACTTGCCAAGCCATCAGAAATTGTATGACAAGGTGTTCCTTACCTGCTACAGTTTCTATAAATGTGGAGAATTACAGGAGCAGAAAGACTGCTTTAGAAAACTAAAGTTGAGCTTATATCAGAGATCAGATTACAGCTTTAAACTCAGTGAACAGTAACCATTGCAATCTCAACACACAGTGGCAAACCTACTTGAGCTGATTGTTAAGCCACTGAGTTATGCAGTTTTATTTTCAAGGTGCCGCAAAATATGGAAGCAGAAAGATATTGAATTTTTACAGCAGTGCATATATTTGTTGACAGTGAAAAACTCGGAAATTCATTGCTATGTGGATATTATCAGCTTATAGTGTAATAATGCTGATATGGCGGGCCGTGGATGGAGTAGCTGTTGGTTTTTCTGGACAGATGAGCTGCAGTGGGCTATGCTTCCATATGGGTCTTCTGATTTTATGAATTTATGACTGTCAAAAGCTCTGCGCCATTCCCTTTGGAGGCCACTATCAGCATCAAGCATCCCCAGATCAGATGTAACACAAACCAGATGTTGAGCAAATATTCTTCATTCTGTCCCAACACTGGCCTCCAACCCCAATCCTAGGAGAATAACTCCTACTGCGCCATTGGGACAATCACTTACCCCCACTCTCCCATTCCAACCATCCTCTGGCCTGTCTTTTACTACGTTAAAGGCACTAGCACTATATAAATGAAAGGTGATGTTGTTGAATGATGATGCCTATTAGGGGCAGTTTTGTGTTATGAGTAGCTGCTCACTATGAATTAGATTGCCTCAGCTCAAACACATTTCACCCAGGGGCCCCTACAGCCAGCAGACAGAGAAGATATTCATCCAGTTTCTCAGGGCTGGATTTGAACCCAGGATTCAGGGGTGAAAGACCAGTGTTTAGCCTATCCAGTTCCTACACGCCCATCCACAACCTTTTCGATAAGCAGTTGCTAACCCTTGCCAGCCATTATAATTTAATGAAACCGCACGTGATTATTGAAGTCAAAGTAGTCGATGTTTGCTCCATTATTTTGAGCTCATCCAAAACTTTGCTGCCTGTCTCCTAAAATGCATTGAGTCCTGTTCACCTATCATTGCCTTGCTTTCAGCTCTCTAGGCCCCAAGCTCTGGAATTCCCTTCCTAAACCTTTCTTCCTCTCTACCTCTCTCCATCCCCCTTCAAAATGCTGCTTAAAACCTACCTCTTTGACTAAGCGTTTGGTCACCTGTCCTAACATCTCTTTATGCGACTCGGTATCTAATTGTGTCTGATAATGCTGCTATGAAGCTCGTTGGGATGTGTTACAATGTTAAAGGTGCGATATAATTTCAAGTTATTGTTTTTTGTGCCTGGATGGGAAATTGAAGGAGTTTGGCATACAGCTGACAGGGAATTTTAAACAAGGTCCATAAATGTTTCGTTGTGAGGTGGTAAGCCAAGGCTCATGGTGTATGGCTCCAGCAAGTTTGGAAGGTCTAAGAGCCGAGATAAGGTTATGCGACACCGGTTTGAGTTTTTAACATCCTGTAAATTGTAGGAGTTGAGGAGTTCCACAGTTTTGAGGTCATGGGAAAGGTCAGTAGGAGACGGTACAATGAGTCTTGATTTTAACACAGTAAGGATGCAGAGAACAACAACAACTTATATTTTCATCACACCTTTGATATCATAAAACATCCCAAGGTGCTTCACAGGAGCATTATAAAACAAAATTTGACACCGAGCCACATGAGATATTAGGTTAGGGTTTCAAGTGTTGGGTCAAAGAGATAGATGTGAAGGAATGTCTTAAAATAGGAAAGCAAGGCAGAGAGGTTTAGAGAGGAAATTCCAATTTTGAAGGCCTACGCAACTGAAGGCCCAGTGGAGTGATTAAAATCCACCATGTTCAAAAGGCCAGAATTAGAGGAGCGCAGATATCTCGTAGGGTTGTGGGACTGGAGGGGATTAACCAGAAGAAGAGTATGTCAAAAGGGGGATTGAGAGCTTAAGAGGGACAAGAAAGGGAGGTTCAGTGGAATACTGACTATAATAGAGTTGATAAAATAGAGAAAGACAGGAACATTTGGGATGGTGAGCGCGAGAGAGAGTGAAAGAGGCTGAAATAGAGACATCACCTATTCAGCAATTTGCTTTTCCTTGTATTTTCCCATACCTCTAACTCTTATTGCATCACTAATCAAGCAACAGAGTCATTAAAGGAACAGCAACAACAACTTGCATTTATATAGTGCCTTTGACATCCCGGCAGGATAATGTTACGGACAGATGGAAAGGGGTGTGAGTGGTTCCCACTGTTCACTTCCCAACTGACCACAGTTGTGTTTTGTTAAAATAATGCGTTACCCTGAGTGACTTTCAGGTCAAATAAACAGCCAAATGACAGGTTTTCTCGTAGGTTCAAAAAAAAACTATTTATTTTACACAATTCCCAAAATGGTTGCAGCCTCACCCACACACACATTCACCCCCACACACATAGACAAGAATAGATAGAGAGAAAACAGTAGGATGTAGTTTAAAGTCCAAAGTGAGGTAAGTGTTCATGGTTTACAGTAAACCTGCTGCATCTTCTTAGGAGGAAAGTCTTTTTTAAAGGCCTGGTTCTTTGTAGTTTTGAACTTGTTGAGGTGTTATAGGTTACAACTCAGCACAAAGCTGGTGTTGTGGATTTTATTACCTTCACAGATGGAGAGTCTCAACGTTACTTTGTGATGTCTCTGCTGTCGTCACTGTTCTAGTTGTTGTTCAGCAGGGTTCTTCTTGCTTGGCTGGATCTGTTGCACAGCCTTTGGCTGGACTGGATTTCTGAGGTGTTGGGTTGATCTCCCCCTCTCTTTCCAGAGGGATACCTTTTTAAGGTAAAAATCTATCACATTAGAGTTTCTGTTAGGTGACATGTGGCCTTCTCCCCTGGTGTGACTACACAATGGATCAGAATAAGATAACCATGGCTGTCGATTGATGTCTGAATGGGGACTATTCTGTTGACACAGTGCTAATTCAGACCTATTCATTTTGGTTTGGGCTGAGTCAGAGAACCCTTTGTTAGTTAGTTCATGTCGGCAGGGGTCATCAATATGCAATGGTACTCTTTTCAATTTCAAAGGGGTTCGCCCCAGAGCTATTTCAGACAAGGTTAACGAGTTCCATCTTTGCAGACAGGTTTGTTTATCTCCAGTACAGGAGGAGTCATGTGACTGCTATTCCATTTTGATTGAGGTACAAGTGTCCATGTTCGTGTTGTTTTGTTGAACAGTTGACTTTTTAATTCATAATTCTTCCATTGCATTGTTTATTTCATCACGGCTCCTTCCGTGCATGACAGTAATTAGATAAGAAAAAGTTGATGCTAAGCCAAAGGAGGAGATATTAGGATAGATGATTAAAGCTTTGTCAAAGAGGGGTAGGTTTGAATGAGCATCTTAAAGGAGGAGAGAGAGGCTAAGAGATTTAGGGAGGGAATTCCAGACCTCAGGGCTGGCACAGCTGAAATCACAGGACCCTTTAGTAAATCACAGGCTTCGGCAGGGATGAGAAGTTTCAAATCTCCAAAGCTGTCTTCGCAGAGCAACCCTTGTGGAGGAGAGAGATAGACGCTGCTCCAATCCAGTCAAACCCTGCAGATGTGTAATAGCGTGATGTAAACTAACTTGCACAGACAGGTAACCATAGAGCAACTCCTGCTATCTGCTGATGAAAGATGCAGAATTTTAACTGCTATTCATAAAAATTCCTTTTGTTGTTTTGCTGAGGGTTGGCTATCTTCATTGTCATCTGCCAGTGCTTTTTCAGCAGTTCTTTTCACCTACTCTCAGAGAGTATTTTTTTTAAATTTTATTTTTGTATTTTTTTGCATCAGCTGCTTTGAGCTGGCAGTGGAGCCCTTTGCTATCTCCAAGCAACCGGCTGTCAACAGAATGTAATCACAATGCAGATAAACACCAACAGAAACGACAACCCCTTCCACAAGGCTGGAGGCTCAATGTCACAATTCTATCAGTTATCTTTTTCCGCTGCTGGCTGACGAACGACTGCAACTGACGAGTGGAGTGAGATCAGGGATTGCTCTCTCATTACCAGCTCGAGCGCAGGAGTCATTTGCTCACCTCTGTGGGCTGAGTGTAAGGGTGGGTTTGCCACCTCTGGCTGGGCTGGTTGTCTATCTGGAGGTTACACCAGACAACATCCTGCCTCCAATCATCCCACCCCTCTCCTCCCTGCACTCTCCCGCCATTGGTCACCGCACACGCCCATCTTTGCATTGCTCTGCCTTCCCTTGGCCAATCGAAAAGCCACCGGACACTTCATTTACCTGATTGGATGCTTCTTGAATGTCAGTCAAACTGTCTTTTCCCTTCCTTTGTCCAATTTTTTTTATAACTAGTGAACAAATATGTTCAAATAAAATACATTATAAATTCATTTTTATTGCCCCGATGATTTTTCTCCTCGGTGATGTCCTGGAGAATGATGTTTAATTCCTCGAGACACCAGGGCAATCCTGGACGCGTGACAATCCCAATATCCGGGGAAGAGCGGCAAGGGGTGTTGCAGGCCACCAGCAGAGGCCTTGTAAGAAATCGGTCCTTCCTGTCACCAATCCGTGTTGAGGGTTGAAGGGCACGGCTTAAAATTATCCTTCGCTCCCTCATTTCCCCTTCTCTCCTGAAAATTATGAGCCAAGGCTCCAGGATTTTGTTTTTCAAGAACAGAATTAAGAACTGTAAAGGGAGAGCTGAAGGGCTGTACAATTGTTTACATTTTGCCCACCTAGTGTAGAACTCGATTGGCTCTTTCTAAGCTCAGGCATGGGGGCACTCGAGCAATACCAAGACTCGAGACAGTTTAAATAAAGTACTTGCATTTATATAGCACCTTTAACATCCTCAGGATGTCCCAGAGTGCTTCACAACCAATTAAGTACTTTTGGAGTGTTGTAACAGAGGAAAATGCGGCAGCCAATTTGCGCACAAAAAGGTCCCAGAAACAGCAATCAGATAAATAATCAGATAATCTGTTTTTTTAGTGATGTTGGTTGTGGGATCAATATTGGCCAGATCACTGGGGAGAACTCCCACATTCTCCAGATTACTAGGCTGTTCCACTATCATACGCTGCAAGACAGTGGATAGAGGGGGTGGGAATTTTGAGATGCTGGGACTGTAAGATAGATATTGATTCTGAGCTGTCCTTGCCATCTCCTTTGGATGAAACATCTTGTGTCGTGCTGGAGACGTTGTAAACCCACAGCCCTATTTTTAGACGAAGCGCAGATGATTCTGTGGTGGCAAAGAATTCTCATATGGATTGCAAAATGCCTGGTTTTCTATTCCAAATGGTTGGTGACAATTTATCCTGTGACAGCTGATTTTAAGGAAGGCAGTCTCTTTTTCTTGTGAGGCATAGCTTCAAACAGCAAGCCAGCCAGTAATCTCCAAATTGCGGAGTAGGTCTCCATTTTACCTGAGGACTCCAGTGAACTTGAGAGGCCTAGAGAGATGTGATTTGCAAATTGTGTCAGGACTCCGAGATTCCCAGCTGCTGGTACAATAACAACAAGAATCTGTAATGATAGGTATTGTTGTCCAGGTATGCATTTTCACCAGCTGATGGGACCCTCCCATCAAGGTGTGGAACATTTGGGACCGCTCCAAAACATTTTATTTTTGTGTGTATTCTGAATTTTATGCTCACCAATGTGAGGGATGTTATTGGTGCATAATGGAAGACCTTCTCATTCATAGCACCCACTCTGCCATCAAACACTCCCAGGGCAGGCACAGCATGGGTTAGATACAGAGTAAAACTCCCTCTACACTGTCCCATCAAACACTTACAAATCAGATGCCAGAGATTGTCAAATTGGTGCCAAACTAGAGGGGGTTTGGTGCATTTGAGATTGTTTGAGCCTCAGAGAGCTGTGAGAGACCTTTAAAACTAACAATAATGCCGTCAGTCAGGGCTGGGGTTGGACTGAGTCCCAGGACTGAAGGGGCAGTGTCTAACCAATTGTAATGACAGTTGGGGTGGGATGACATGTCAGGCTTCAAAGCTGCAGCTGGAGAGTTATTATTGGCCATTTCCTTCCTTATTAGTGTGATTGCAATGAATGTCAATTACATTGTGCCAATGTTCGAAGCAGACAGTTAGCACATTCTCATATGCCATGTAATTAGCTGCCCCCTTATAACCTGTGGCATTTTAATATCTAAGCTTAACATCCCCTAACTATAGGGTTGCCAACTTTGGTTGGACGTACTCCTGGAGTTTTCATCACATGACCTCCAACAGCCCCACCCCCACACTTCTGTCATTGGTCTCCAGACGTGTCCATCCTCACAGTGCTCCAGCTACCCATGATAATTGGAAAGCAAATAGGCTCTTTGCTACCTGATTAGATGATTCTTGCCCGTTAATCAAGCAGACCCCCCCCCAATATTTTTATCATTAATAAGCATAAGTGTGAAAATGCCAAAATTCCCACATTTTTGAATGTCCTGATGATTTTATTTTTGGGTTCTGCTTGCAGCAGTGTCCTGGAGATTAGTATTTAATTCCTGGAGACTGCAGGGTAATCCTGGAGGGTTGGAGATCCTACCTAACCACAACACATTGATTTATCCAGTTTGAGATATGAATGCTGAGCGTGTTTGTCTAATCCCTCTCTCCACTGCTTGTGCAGAGTTAGTCCTTTTTTCCCCCAACGGGCTAGCATCTTTGTGCATGAGCATGTGATTTTTACCACTTGAACTGCAGGCATGTACCAGTTGAGATTGTGATTTTTACCAGTTCAGGTGGTATTTACCAGTTGGACTGGTCCCAGCAGCTAGACCAGTTGAATATCCCAGTTGGAATGTGACTAGTGGTGTTCCGCAGGGATCAGTGCTGGGACCTTTGCTGTTTGTAGTACATATAAATGATTTGGAGGAAAATGTAGCTGGTCTGATTAGTAAGTTTGCGGACGACACAAAGGTTGGTGGAGTTGCGGATAATGATGAGGATTGTCAGAGAATACAGCAGGATATAGATCGGTTGGAGACTTGGGCAGAGAAAAGGCAGATGGAGTTTAATCCGGACAAATGTGAGGTAATGCAGTTTGGAAGGTCTAATGCAGGTGGGAGGTATACAGTAAATGGCAGAACCCTTAGGAGTATTGACAGGCAGAGAGATCTGGGCGTACAGGTCCACAGGTCACTGAAAGTGGCAACGCAGGTGGATAAGGTAGTCAAGAAGGCATACGGCATGCTTGCCTTCATCGGTCGGGGCATAGAGTATAAAAATTGGCAAGTGATGTTGCAGCTGTACAGAACCTCAGTTAGGCCACACTTAGAATATTGCGTGCAATTCTGGTCTCCACACTACTAGAAGGACGTAGAGGCTTTGGAGAGGGTACAGAGGAGGTTTACCAGGATGTTGCCTGGTCTGGAGGGTATTAGCTATGAGGAGCAGTTGGAAAAACTCGGATTGTTTTCACTGGAACGACGGAGGTGGAGGGGCGACATGATGGAGGTTTACAAAGTTATGAGCGGAATGGACAGAGTGGATAGTCAGAAGCTTTTTCCCAGGGTGGACGAGTCAGTTACTAGGGGACATAGGTTTAAGGTGCAAGGGGCAAGTTTAGAGGGGATGTGCGAGGCAAGTTTTTTACACAGAGGGTGGTGAGTGCCTGGAACTTGCTGCCAGGGGAGGTGGTGGAAGCAGATACGATAGCGACGTCTAAGAGACATCTTGACAAATATATGAATAGGAAGGGAATAGAGGGATATGGGCCCCGGAAGTGCAGAAGGTGTTTGTTTAGGCAGGCATCAAGATCGGCGCAGGCTTGGAGGGCCGAATGGCCTGTTCCTGTGCTGTACTGTTCTTGTTCTTTGGAACCGTTTGAACTGGTGATATAATCCATTACGTTAATACAGTTATCTATTATGTTCATTCGGTGTACAGCAGTGTACTGTATCATGATGTTCATTCGGTGTACAGCAGTGTACTATATCATGGTGTTCATTCGGTGTAGTATGGGTGTGATATAACAATTCTAACAGAATCTGAATTCTGCATTTGTCCAGATAAAACTCTCTGAGAATACAAGTTTGAGTAAAGCTGAACAAGTGTTACTGTGAAAGCTGAAATACATGTCTCCACAAATTCATTGCACTATTGGCTTCTTATTGAGATCCTGGATCTTCTCAGTTACGTAGCCGTTGAATCTCACAAGCTCTTGTTAGATAGCCTCCTCACCCAGCCCCTTCGTTTGTAGGTATTAGTGGAAACATTCTGAGAAGGGGAAACAGAGAGAAAAAAATTAAGCGGTGACTCATTGAGACCTACTCAAAATGTAGTAGAAAGGTACATTCAAGACGTATTTAAAAAAAATAGATCAGGAACATGGAACATCTACTGCAGAAATTTGCAATTTAAAAAGTGTTTGTAAGTTGTTACCTTTGACAGCTCTGAGTTTCCTCAGCGAGAGAGGGGTGTTCGCCAGGGGAGATGTACCACCGGAGCTGTCCCTCAACACAGTGGACCTGCACATGGCAACAGCCAGTGAGTCAACGAACAATGAATTGGCCCTCTGGCCAGTAATAGAGGTCCACTGGCGCTCAGGGATTTCAATCCCCCCCTGCAATTGCACCTGCAAGGAAAATCAGGGACATAGCAGTATCCTGTGTGTATGTTTTAGCAATGCAGACTGTAAATTACTGTACACGCTCGACATGAATACAGATGAAACATACGGTTCACACCATATGGGGTTGGATTCTATGGGCTCCCCGAGTCAGGGTTGGAGGCGGGGCTGCCCAAAGAATCGCGATGGATGGCGGGGGCGAAGGGCCAATCGCCAAGTGATTTTCCTGGGGGCGGGATGGGGGGGTCGGGGGGGAGTCCCTTGTTCAAAGGGGCAGTGCCTTTAGGAGGGACCAGACATCGGGAAGGGGGAGCCTGTTGAGAGGCAGCTCCTTGGCCTCTGGTAGGTGCAGCTACAGCAGCAGCCACCACCTCCATGGTGGCGCTGTAGCTACCAGCATCTGATTGGCCGGTGGCTCTCCAAGGGCGGGTCTTCCGGGGATGGGGTCCTTGATCCCGTGGAAGGCCCACTGCTGTCCACCTAAGACTGAATTAAGAATGGGGATATTGGCGTCGCATTTTCCACACATTGAGACCCCGCGCCACCAGGATAAATTCTGCCCAATGTTTCGAGTCAATCTTTCATCAGAACTCATGAGTAGTTAATTCCAAGTCTGTATTTCAAGCTAGAGGACAAAGGGGCTGCAGGTACAAAATGGTAATGGGAAAGTTCAGCGCTAATGCTTGAACACAACTAGTGATGGACAATAAATATCAGCAGTGCCAGTGATGCCCAAGAATGAATAAAAGTATGTGACCCAAGTGTATCACATGAATTACATTGTCTGTTTATTAAATACAGCCAGCTCCCACAAACTGTAGTGTTATATTTTAGTGATGTTGATTTTAGGACAAATGTTGGTGAAGACCAGGAGAACCCTCCTGCTCTCTCTCTTCCCCAAAGTGCTGGAGGATGTACTAACACCCATCTAAATCAGCTAAACAGGTAGACAATACTCAGTTTAACACCTGAAATGGAAAAACAGCACCTCTGACATTGCAGCACTCCCTCAGTATGGCACTGAAGTGTCAGCCGAGACTATAGCCTCAAATCCTGCAACAACAACTTGCAATTATATAGCACATAGTAACGTCCCAAGGCACTTCATAGCTGCATTATCAGATCAAATTTGACACCGAGTCATATAAGGCGATATTAGGACAGGTGACTAAAAGCTTGGTCAAAGAGGTAGATTTTAAGAAGCATCGTAAAGGGAAAAAAGGGTTTAGGGAGGGAATTTCAGAGCTTAGGGCCCATTCAGCTTGCGCTGATAGTGCTGCACTGAGCTCCGCAAAAGCGGATGAATACACAAGAGTAATTGAGCCAGAACCCTTCTGCTATCTCATTACCTTCAGTGGCGCTCCTTTTCCCGGTGTTTTGATATTTGGTTATGTCTCATTCCGCCTGAATTTGAAAGTGCGTGTCCCCAGGGAACAATTTTGACCTCTTTCGATTTCTCTCGTCGCATACCATTGAAAACCTGGGAGACTGCAGACTATGGAGAGGAGGGAGCCAGGGGGTAGCTGAACTAGAAACTCTCAACACAGATAAAAATGTATGAGGAGTTAGCATAACCCCAAGAGAGAACATCCTGAGCAAAGGCCACTATGGCCCTCCATTGTGAGAATATTTGTGATGCAATGAGAGATTAAGGAAAATCTAATGATTTGTAGAGCTGGTTTCCATTGGGGAATGAGTTTATCGGTTGCATTTTTCTCTGCGGTCAGCCTGAATTGCTGCTTGCATTTTTTTTGGTTCTCATCAGTTCTCTTCACTCCTCTTCTGAAGACACTGACTCCCTCTCAAGTATAAAGTCCCTAACCCTTGTACCTAACCAAAGTGGCCATTGTCTGTGTGTGAGCCGCTGCAGTGTGCCAACAACAATAACACTTACATTTACACACAGATTCGGATATGGGCAGCAGAGTTTTGGATGAGCTTAAGTTTATGTACAGGGGAAGGTGAGAGGCTGGGCAGGAGAGTGTTGCAATGGTCAACTCACGAGGTAACAAAGGCAGGTTATTCCTCCTGGGAAGGGACATTCCTATCAAGTCCATTTCTATTTTAGACCAATGTCTACATGCATTTGCTTTTCACAGGATGTGCTAATGTACTGGTTCTGTTACGGGACTAGTAATCTAGAGAATGTGAGCTCAGATCTCTCTCTGATGGCAATTTGAGAATTCTAGTTCAGTTTCAAAAATCTGGAAGTTAAAAGCTGGCCTCAGTACAACTGACAGCGAAATTGTCAGATTGTCGTAATAACCCGACTAGCATCCTTTAGAGAAGGAAACCTGCCGGCCTTACCTACAGGTGACTCCAGTACTGCACCAAAGTGGCTGACTCTTAACTGCCCTCTGAACCAGCCTGGCAAATGACTCAGTCGCATCATCGCCTTCTCCAGGTAACTAGAGATGGACAATAACAACAACTTGCATTTATACAGCACCTTTAAGGTAGTAAAGACTTCCTAAAGTGCTTGACGGGAGAGTGATCAGGCAAAACTTGACACTGATTGTGTCGCATAAGGATATATTAGGACGTATGACCTAAAGCTGAATCGAAGAGGTAGGTTTTAATGAGAGTCTTAAAGGTAGAGGTGGAGAATTTGAAATGCTGGCCTGGACAGGGGGAGATGGGCCTCGTCGTTAAGCAATTTTGATCTCAACTGAGTGGCTTACTAAGGTGGAGAGCATTTAAGAGTCTGGAGTCACATACAGGCCAGCGTGGGTAAGAACAGCAAGATTCTGAATCACCAGGCAACAAGTTAATCACCGTCAAAAGACTGGGAGGAACGAGGCCTCAAAATATGTACGGACGATTTTGCTCTGGGTCATGAGACTAAACAACACAAAGTATATGTTACAGTGAGAGAAAAAAAACACGTGCACATGTCACCACACAGCTAAAAGGCAGCAATCTAATCTCACGATTCAGGGGGCAGTTATAAACCAGTTAAGCTTTCTTCTTGGAGTTAATGATGTCATGAGAGGCCTCCTAGTTTTGCTCGTTGCGCTATAATCCCTCCTGGCTACAGAACAGCTCTCCCTCATCCCACACCATGTGTTGTCAAAATAAGCCGGGCCTGTGTGATAATATCACTTCCTGTTGAAATGGGCTGATAGCATATTAAAGACTGTTTCCAAAAAAATGTGAACTATGCATGTCTTTCAGATGCTCTGCTGATATGAGTCTACTGCCGAACTCAGGATTGTATGTTACCCAAAACGAAAGCTATGCCATCTACCCCCCCCCACCCCCACCCCCCCAGCTTGTCCTCCCCGCTCCTGCCAAGTGAACAGTTCAAGGGGCCTCCAGGACTGTTGTGGTGAGGCTTCCCAAGGCCGAACCTCCCTGCCCTTCACCTCCTCTACTCCTCGTGATCCCCCACCCTCCCCGCTACCACTACTACACCGTTCCCACCACCCACCAACACCACCCGTTCCCCCCCCCCCCCCCCACTTCCCCACAAGATCACCTCTGCTTGAGTGGCGGGGATCATTCCCTTGGTCCTGGCTGCCTTAGCATTAATATCCCGCCAACGTGCCCTTGCGCACAATGGATTCAGACTGGTACCCTGACTGAGGTGGGGTTAAAATCTCCCGGGCCCTCCCACCACGGGCTAGTTCACCCTGAGTTAAAATCAGGGAGCTTCCATTTCATATGAAACAGCCGGAACCTTCTCACAAGGTAGCTGCAACTGCCAAAGCTTCCTAATCAGTCATGTAAAATGTCAGGTCTGGTAGGTGTATTCCCAAGAAAAGGGCTTAAACAAAGGAGTTACAAGCATACAATGACATGAGAGAGAAAGTTGTTTAATATTCGTGTTGACAGAAAAGAACAAGGGATTAATCATCATGAATTAGCATTTTCATTGAGAAGGCTGAGTGAATCCCATGTTACAGTACGGAGCTTTGCAATTCTCATTTATCGTGATAGAACTGCTTTCCCTTACTGTCAGGATATAATGAATAATGAAACAGCTTCCTGGTTCTCTTCTGGATTTATCATGCGTGCTTGCTCTTTTTGTCTCCTACCAAATCAATCACATTTCCTCTCTATCCTTACTCCTGACTGTCATCTTCAACTGCACTTGCCACCTCCCCCCACCTCTGCCCCCACTCCTCCCAAAACATCAGCATTTTTCAATGGAAAGAAGAAAGTAATTTGCATTTGTATAGCGCCTTTTATGGTAACAGGACAACCCAAAGTGCTTTACATCCAACCAGATATTTTTGAAGTGTAGTCATTGTCGTGATGTAGCAAAAAGCAGCTGCCAATTTGCACAAAGCAAGCTCCCACAAACAGCAATAGGATCATGACCAGAACATTTGTGTTTTTCATAATGTTGGTTGAGGGATGAGGGCAGATGGGCCTTGATTTAACATTTCATCTAAAAGGCAGCACCTCTGACAGTGCAGCACTCCCTCAGTACTGCACTGGAGTGTCACCTTGGATTTTATGTTGGAGTCTCTAGACTGTGATTTGAACACCCTTGAGCACCCCAGTGACAGTGAAACTGTTTTAGCAATTTTAGCCCTGCCTGCTTGTCAGGAACCGGGTGGGTGAGCATGGAAAATTACTTGTGGTACTGGCCCATCAACAGCCCACAATAATTCAGCGGGCTATGATTTTAACTTGCTTTTCTGAGCAGGTGGATGAGTTACATGTCAGAAACTGGTAGGTAAGTCTTTGTACTTTTGTGTTTACTTTCCTCGTCTTTGCATTATCTGAGCTCCTCAAATTCCAGCCACTTGAGCATCCCCGATTTCCATCACTGGCCGCCTGGGCTCGAGAATCTGGCATTCTCTCCCTAAACCTTTTTACCTCTGTACCTCCCTGTTATCCTTTTACCCATTCCTTAAAACCATTTGACAAAGCTTTTGGTCACAGGTCCTAATATCTCCTTCTGGAGTTCCTTGTCAAATTATGATTGGTAACATATTCCTAGGAAAATAAGTGTCAAAATGGGGTGGAAGAGCAGAAGGAGCTGGCATACTGATATACAAATCACAGAAAGTGATGTGGGTAAAATAGCCATAAAAAGCAAACAAAGCACTGGGGTTCATTTCTAGTGGTAAAGAATTGAAAAACAGGAAAATTAGGTTGATGTCGTGCACAAGGACTTTCAAAAGGCGTTCGATACAGTGCCACACAACAGACTTGTGAGCAAAGTTAACATGGATACGTGAATTGGCTGAGTGACAGGAAACAAAGAGCAATGGTTAATGGATGTTTTTCGGGCTAGGGGAAGGTTTGTAGTGGAGTTCCCTAGGGGTCAGTTTTGGGATCTTTGCTTTTCCAGATATATATCAATGACCTAGAACTTGGCGTAAAGGGCACAATTTCAAAGTTTGTGGATGATATGAAACTTGGAAGCGCTGTGAACTGTGAGGAGGATGGTGTAGAACTGCAAAAGGACGTAGACAAATTGGTGGATGGGCAGTTGGTGGCAGATGAAGTTCAATGCAGAGGAATGTGAAGTGGTTCATTTTGGTAGGAAGAACATGGAGAGACAATTTAAAATAAAAGGTACAATTCTAAAGTGGGTGCAGGAGCAGAGGTACCTGGGTGTATATGTGCATAAGTCATTGAAGGTGGCAGGACAGGTTGAGAGAGTGGTTAATAAAGCATACAGTATCCTGGGCTTTATTGATAGGGGCATAGCGTACAAGAGCAAGGAAGTTATGTTGAACTTATGTAAGACATTAGTTTGGCCTCAGCTGGAGTATATATGTCCAGTGCTGGGCGCCACATTTTAAGAAAGGTGTGAGGGCATTGGAGAGAGTACAGAAAAGAATCACGAGAATGGTTCCAGGGATGAGTAATTTCACTTATGAAAACTGATTGGAGAAGTTAGGACTGTTTTCCTTGGAGAAGAGAAGGCTGAGAGGTAATTTGATAGAGGTATTCAAAATCATGAAAGGTCTAGACAGGGTAGATAGGGAGAAACTGTTTCCACTCGTGAAAGGATCGAGAGGGCACAGATTTAAAGTAATCGGTAAGAGAAGCAAAAGCGACATGAGGAAAAAGATTTTCACGCAGTGAGTGATTAAGGTCTGGAATGCACTGCCTGAGAGTGTGATGGAGGCAGGTTCAATTGAAGCATTCAAAAGGGAATTAGACTGTTATATCAAAAGGAAGAATGTGCAGGGTTACAGAGAAAAGGCGGGGAATGGAACTGAGGGAACTGCTCTTTTGGAGAGCTGGTGCAGACACGATGGACTGAATGGCCTCCTTCTGTGCTGTAACAGTTCTGTGATTTTGTTAAACTTGTACAGAACATTGGTTAGACCACACCTGGAGTACCATGAAGATTTCTGGATTTGATAGGGTAGATGTAGAGAAAATTTCTGGTCTCCATGTTATAAAAAGGATATAGAGGCATTGGAGGAAGTGCATGTTTTTTGCCAGAATGATACCAGAACTGTGAGGTTATACTTATCAAGAAGCATTAAACAACCTGGGGCTCTCTTTATCAAAGATCTAATTTCGGTCTTTAAGATTATGAAAGGATTTGAGAGGGTAGATGTAGAGAAGATGTTCCCACTTATGGGGGAGACCATAAATATAAGATAGTCTCTAATACATCCAATAGGGAATTCAGGAGAAACTTCTTTACCCAGAGAGTGGTGAGAATGTGGAACTCACTACCACAAGGAGCAGTTGTGGTGAATAGCATGGATACATTTAAGGGGAAGCTGGATAAACACACAAGGAAGAAAGCAATAGAAGGATATACTGATAGGGTTAAATGAAGTAGGGTGGGAGGATCTGTAATCTAATGGCCCGGCATATCCCCCACTCTACCATTACCATCAAGCCGAGTGAACAACCCTGGTTCAATGAAGAGTGCAGGAGTGCATGCCAGGAGCAGCACCAGGCACACTTCAAATGAGGTGTTAACCTGATGAAGCTACAACACAGGACTACATGCGTGCCAAACAGTGGAAGCAGCATGCGATATAGGTAAACAAACAAGGGATCAGATCTAAGCTCTGCAGTCCTGCCACATCCTGTCATGAATGGTGGTGGACAATTAAACAACTGACAGGAGGAGGAGGAGGCTTCACAAACATCCCCATCCTCTACGGGGGAGCCCAGCACATCAGTGCAAAAGACAAGGCTGAAGCATTTGCATCCATCTTCAGCTAGACGTGCTGAGTTGATGATCCATCTCGGCCACCTCCTAGATCCCCAGCATCACAGATGCCAGTCTTCAGCCAATTTGGTTCACTCCACGTGATATCAAGAATCGGCTGAAGGCACTGGATACTGCAAAGGCCCTGACAACAGTCCGGCAATGACTTGTGCTCCAGAACTAGCCGCACCCCTAGCCAAGCTGTTCCAGTACAGCTACAACACTGGCATCTACCCAACAATGTGGAAAATTGCCCAGGTATGTCCTGTACACAAAAACAAATCCAACCAGCCAATTACCGCCCTATCAGTCTACTCTCGATCATCAGTAAGGTGATGGAAGGGTTTGTCAACAGTGCAATCAAGTGGCACTTACTCAGCAATAACCTGCTCACTGACGCTCAGTTTGGGTTTCACCAGGGCCACTCAGCTCCTGACCTCATTACAGCCTTGGTCTAAACATGGGCAAAAGAGCTGAACTCCAGAGGTGAGGTGAGAATGACTGCCCTTGATATCAAGGCAGCATTTGACCGAGTATGGTATTAAGGAGCCCAGCAAAACTGGAGTCAATGGGAATCAGGGGGAAAAATCTCTGCTGGTTGGAGTCATACCTAGAACAAAGGAAGATGGTTGTGGTTGTTGGAGGTCAATCATCTCAGTCCCAGGACGTCACTGCAGGAGTTCATCGGGGTAGTATCCTAGACCCAACCATCTTCAGCTGCTTCATCAATGACCTTCCCTCCAGCATAAGTTCAGAAGTGGAGATGTTTGCTGATGATTGCACAATGCTCAGCAACATTCGCAACTCCTCAGATCTGAAGCAGTCTGTGCCCGTATACAGCAAGATCTGGACAACATTCAGGCTTGGGTTGATAAGGGGCAAGTTACATTCGCACCACACAAGTGCCAGACAATGACCATCTCCAACAAGAGAGAATCTAACCATCTCCTCTTGACATTCAATGGCATTCCCATCACTGAATCCTCCACTATCAACATCCTGGAGGTTACCATTGACCAGAAACTGAACTGGAGTAGTCATATAAATACCATGGCTATAAGAGCTGGTCAGAGGCTGGGAATTCTGCAGCGAGCAACTCACCTCCTGATTCCCCAAAGCCTGCACACCATCGTCAAGGCGCAAGTCAGGAATGTGACGGAATACTTCACTGTCGTTGGGTCAAATCCTGGAACTCCCTTCCTAACAACACTGTGGGTGTACCTACCCCACATGGACTGCAGTGGTTCAAGAAGGCATCACCACCACCTTCTCAAGGGCAATTAGGGATGGGCAATAAATGCTGGTCTAGCCAGTGACACTCACATTCCGTGAAAGAGTAAGAAAAAGGAGGCTCGTGTAGAGCATTAACTCTGGCACAGACCAGTTTGGCTGAATGGCCTGCTTCTATGCTGTCATTTCTGTGTAAAAGCACTTCTGGAGTGTAATAGGTTAAAGGCACTACATGAATGCAAGTTATCTGTACTGTAAACTCTTACTGGCTTCTCGGGAGACTGCCACTTGCTGTCACATTACTGGGCACTTTGGCATTAACTGTTTTAAAGTATCATGTATTTAATAAAAGAATACAGCATTGGTGTTTTTTCAGCTGAGAATGGGAATACTCTAGAATCGGGAGATGAAAGGAAGGGTTAACAGGACAATTAAGAGCCTGAACTGTTGAACAGTCCATGGAGAATAACACATGGATCTCCATGTGGAGTTTCAATTGAAAAACAATCAATTTGGGCGCATAAGGTCAGATTGCTGATAATGTTTGAGAGAGTGGATCAGACAGACTCTCTACAGTAGTGTACTAAAGGGTGATTGTGTTCTTTTCTCAGTGCAGTGATCCAAACAATTTAATTCATTTTCCTTGGCTGCAGAGAGGTAATGGTGGCTTTTCTGAGGTTAGTCCTTCAACTGGATGAATACATGAGGGAAAAGGGAATTGAAAGGCTGAAGCAGAATGGATGGAGGCTCATGTGGAGTATAAATACCTGCACAGGCTTGTTGGGCCGAATGGCTGCATATCCTCTGTAATTCTGTATGTAATTCTTGCTCATCTGGTCAGTTCTGTTATCATTCTTGTAAATCCTTTTTGCACTTCCTCCAGTGCCTCTATTTTGTAGTATTGAGACTGGACTCGAGACCTGCAGTAGGCCTTGAACCTACAGAGCCACATTTAGTTTTCTCCTGCACTTAAGGCCTCTGCTTCTAATCTCTGGGGTTGGGAGGGAAAAAGTTTATCTCTTGAACTGTACCATCACAACTCACTCTTCTGAAACAAAAACAGAAAATGCTGGAAATGCTCAGCAGGTCAGGCAGCATCTGTGAAGAGAGAAAAACAGGGTTAACTTGTATTCCTGTAAGCAGGAGCTATCATTAGGCTTTTCTCCCTTTTCTAGAAGTGTTTGGTTTAGAAAATGTATAAATGACAATACTGTAACTGTAACGTATAATTATATCAATTGCTGCATGGTGTAGTTGGCTTCTAAAAATAGGGGCTGTACATCAGCTGAGAATTCCCAGTCCTGGAAACCTGTGATTGTGTCTCCATGGTGTCATATCAAACACTGCAAATCTGAAAGGATTGCAAAACTCTTATTGGAATAGAATACAATTTCTAAGCCCCGAACACTTACCTGAGAGCCCCTCTCCATTTGTATAACCTTCATCTTAAATGCTCTATGTGATCGCAGATTTAATTGAACAAACATGGCAAGGGAGGTTGTGCTGTCGAATCTTATCTGCAATAATTTCATTAACACGTTCTGCAGTGCTAGTTCCTTCTAACAACTGTGGCTTTTCATGCAGAATTCATTCTTACCTAACTTGGATTGGCAAAGAAAGATGTATAGTGTGGCACTGTTCACAACCTCAGAATATCGCAAAGCACTTCACCGTTATGAAATGCATTTCAGTTGCACTGTTGTAATGTAGGAAAATGCAGCAGCCAGTTTGCACACAGGTAGGTCCTAGAAACAGCAATGAGATAAGTGATCTGATACACAGTTTTAGTGATGTTGGTCGAATGATAAATATAGGCCCAGGGCACTGGGGAGAACCCCCCTGCTGTCTTCGAATTGTGACCGTGGAATCTCTTACGTCCACCTGAGAGAGCAGACAGGGCCCTCGGCTTAACATTTCACCTGAAATCCTGCACTTCTGACAATGCAGCACTCTCTCAGTGCTGCAATGGATGGGCTGGATTTAGTGGAGCCGGCAGGGCTCCTGGCACCAGGCCGAAAAGGCAGTGGGAAACCGCCTTGGCCATTCAGAGCCCCCCTGGCTCTATTTAATGGTGCCTGGGCAATTAACAGCCCAGCACCAAGATCCCCACCCCTTTAAAAACAGTGATCCCTCCTCCCGGCCAGTCACAGGGCTGGCAGCTCAGTAGTATCGGCAGTGACACTGGGAGCAGTGGCCACTGCTGGTACTGCAGGAGGCCCTGGATCAGGCCCAGCGCTGGAGACCTGGACCCCAGGTAAATGAAGCAGGGTTTCCGGGGCCAGTCTGGCAGGCCCAGCAATTGGGAGAGGGAGGGTGGACGCTGAATGCCGGGCGGGGGGTTCAGGAAGGTGGGTTGTTTTCTGCCATGGGCATTCCATGGACCACAGATTTCCCACGGAGGAGAGCTCCCACACCAAGCCCATAGAGCGTTGCCTTGTTTTACTGGGTGACCTCCCTGCATAGCAGAGGGCCCCCCTACCCCCAACCCCTCCACCTGCCCCCCCCCCCACTCCGCCAACTACTGCTGGCTTAATGCCAGTGGTGGCCAGAAGAGGCCCATAAGTGAATGATAATAGGCCTGTTAAGGGCAGCAATTGGCCTCGGAGCAGGAAGGCCGTTGTTGCCCTATCCCACCCACAACTTAATTGTGGTGCGATGGGAAGGTGACGGGTCCTCTGCGCCCCACCTCCCATTGCAATTCTACAGGCCCCCACGCCTCCTAGCCGGTCTCCGAGGGGAGCCATTAAACCCAGCCCGATGTATCAGCCTAGGTTAGGCTGTTAGAGTGGGGCTTGAACCTTTGAGTGTTTGACTCAGAGGCACGAGTGCTACTACTGAAGCAAGATTGACACAGGAGGAGGTTGGAGGAACAGTTGAGGACTGATGATGCTTCACTTCTGATGCAAACCTAATTGAAACCGGGCTGTTGATCAAGTTCCAGGGCAAATATAGGGTAGTCACCAATAAATCCAGCAGAGAATTGAGGAGAAACTTCTTTACCCAGAGAGTGGGGAGAATGTGGAACTCACTACCACAAGGAGTGGTTTGGGTGAATAACATAGGTGCATTTAAGGGGAAGGTAGATAAGCATATGAGGGGGAAAGAAATAGAAGGATATGCTGATAAGGTGAAGTGAAATAGGGAGGAGGCCTGTGTAGAGCATAAACACCTGCTTGGGGCAGTTGGGCCGAATGGCCTGTTTCTTCTGTTAATTCTGTACAATTGCTGGAGAAATGCATACACCGTGGCAGGACCCATTTCAACCACTCTTTGGATGTACTCACAATGTAGAAATCAAAGGAAGATTTTTGCAACCCTTTTGGATGACACTGCAGTGCCACTGAGTTTTGGAGGTGCTAAATGAAAACCTGTCTACCTGTTCAGGTGGGTACCAAAAGATCCACAGCACCTTTCGAAGGAAAGCAGGGTCATTCTCTTGCGCTTCAATCTTCATCCTTCAATCATCAGTAAGAAAGCAGGTCATGGACGCAACTCACTGCCGCCGTGGGATCTTGCTGTGTGCACACTTGCTGTTGTGCAACAGTGGTTTTGCGTCAAAGTAGTGGGTCGCATGTGAAGCTCTTTGAGATGTTTCTGAGCTATGATAAGTCTGTGCTGATCTCAGATGTGGAGGTGGTGCGGTGGGAAGGGCTACTATTCTACCCCTGGATTGGTGAGGTGGGGAGAGAGTGAGATGGGGGAAACAGCAGAGAGGCCCAAAGTTTGGCTGGAATCAGGAGATGAGTCCGAAGTTTGCATCACACTTACACTAAATGTGAAAAGATTTGTGATAATTCGGCGATAAATGCAGGTTTAGGATTTCGGCATTGGGAACATTGGAACAGGAGGAGGCCATTCAGCCCGTCAAGCCTGTTCCATCATTCAGTGAGACTATAACTGATTTGTATCCTAACTCCATCCACATGCTTTTGCTCCCAATCCTTTAATAGCCTTGCCTAATAAAAAGCTATTACTCTCAGTTTTAAATTGATTAATTGAGTTCGCATCTACTGCTTTTTGTGGAAGAGAATTCCACACTTTTACCACCCTTTCCATGAAAAAGTGTTCCCTAACTTCTCTCCTGAGTGCCCTGGCTCTGATTTTAAGGCTTTGTCTCCCGGTCCTAGCCTGCTGCAAGCAGCAGAAAATGTTTCTCTCTATCTAGCCTTTCACTTCCTTTCAAAATCCGAAAAAACTTCAAACCTTCTTAACCTTCCAGGGAATACAAGCCCATATTTATGTAATCTTACTTTATAATCTAAACCTTGGAGCCTTGCAAACATTCTGGCGAATCCGCCTTGTTCTTCTTCCAAGGCTGGTATATTCTTTCTAAGGTGCAGTGCCCAGAACAATACAAAGTGCTCCAGATGTGGTCCAGCCAGGGCGTTGCAGCCTTAGCTGCCATTGTGACCAATCGGACATGACACTGGCTGTTGTGACATTGAACAAGGCCTGTTCTATATCCTCTAATTGGAAATGGATTCAATCATTTGGAAAATCCATAATAAATGGGTTACCATATCTGTACAATAAAATTGCAGTGTTTACTCTGAAATGTTGCTCTGTGTTACTGCAATTCTCAGAATAAAACATCAGCTATTTTTTAACTGTATTTTGAATGAAGAAAACCGCCTTTCATGACAGCAGGGAAAAGATCCAATTAAAGCTGGGGCCTGCGTAATGAACAAACAGCACAGACAAACCTAAATCATGCAATCAAAGATTCTTTCAGTGCAGAAGGAGGCCATTCGGCCCATCGTGCCTGTGCTGCCAGCTCTTTGAAAGAGCTCTCCAATTAGTCCCACTCCCCTACTCTTTCCCCATAGTCTTGCAATTTTTTTTTCCTTTTCAAGTATTTATCCAGTTCTCTTTTGAAAGTTACATTTGAATCTGCTCCCACTGCCCTTTCAGGCAGCGCTTCCCGGATCACAGCAACTCGCTGTGCAATAAAAAAAATTCTCCTCATCTCCCCCTTTGGTTCCTTTCCCAATTATCTTAAATCTGTGCCCCCTGTTTATTGACCCTCCTGCCACTGGAAACAGTTTAGGGGGGATATGCGTGGAAAGTTCTTTACGCAGAGGGTGGTGGGCACCTGGAACGCATTGCCAGCGGAGGTGGTAGATGCGGGCACGATGGAGTCTTTTAAGATGTATCTGGACAGATACATGAATGGGCAGGAAGAAAAGAGATACAGAAGCTTAGAAAATAGGCGACATGTTTAGAGAGAGGATCTGGATCGGCGCAGGCTTGGAGGGCCGAAGGGCCTGTTCCTGTGCTGTAATTATCTTTGTTCTTTTGTTCTTTATACTCTGCCAAATCCCCTCATCGGCTGGAATTTTACAGCCCCACCCCCACCCCCATGCAGGACCAGGTTGGAGGCGGGGTGTGGAGTAAAATTGTGTGGGAGGCGGGCGGTGCCTTTCCCATCGATTTCCTGCTCCCGCTGCAATTTTACGAGTGGCGGCAGCAGTGACAAATGGCCAGCCCACCCCAGGCCAATTAAGGCCCTAAAGTGGCCAATTAACTGCCACTTAAGGGCCTCCTCCCGCTGCCACTCCAGGAGGCTGCCGAGTAAAACCTGGTGGCCTCCTTGCTGGCTGGCGGTAGCCCTCTTGATCGGCACCCTGTGGCCCACGGAGGGCCCCCACCACGGCCCCCACTGAACTACACCACCCCCCCCCTTGCCCAGCCGACCTCCCCCTCCCCCCCCCAACCACCCCTTGCCTCACTGGGGCCCAGTTGATTGTCCCCAGTGAGGCCCGACAAACTTACCTTTCTTCCGGGGCCAGCGTCCCTCTTGCTCCTTTCCCTGGCTGCAGTCCCAGCAGTGGCCACCACTCCTGGAGCTCTTGAAGGCGGGTGGTCCTGCCTCAGAGGACGTTTGAGGTCCACCCGAGGCCAATTAAGGACCTGGGCCATGTAAAATCACAGCATGTCTTCCAGGCCTGGTGGAGGTGGGCTTGCCCCCGACTTTTTGGCCAGTGGGCGCGACCTCCCACCCAGCTTAAAATTCGCCTAGAATTTTTGAACAGCTCCCATCAAATCTCCTATTAATGCTTTTCTGCTCTAAGGATAACAAATCCAGCTTCTCCAGTCTCTCCACATAACCAAAGTCCCTCATCCTGGGAGCTACCAAAGCCTCTGCAAATGGCCTCATGGGTAAAGTTCCTGAGCCACACAGACCAGAAAGGCCTCAGTTTGAGTCCCCAGTCTGTGTTTAATCAACTGATGTAAGCAGAAGTAATACTGAGCCAGTGAGAGGGTAAATCTTCTTGTGTTTCTGCCCAGTACACAGTTATACCTATGCCCAGTCTCTGACTGTGTGATTGAAGGAAGGTCATTGATAAAGCAGCTGAAGATGGTTGGGTCTAGGACACTACCCTCAGGAACCCCTGCAGTGATGTCCTGGAACTGAAATGATTGACCTCCAACAACTACAACCATCTTCCTTTGTGCTGGGTATGACTCCAACCAGCGGAGAATTTTCCCCCTGATTCCTATTGAATCCAGTTTTGCTAGGGCTCCTTGATACCATACTTGGTCAAATGCTGCCTTGATGTCAAGGGCAGTCACTGTCAGCTCACCTCTGGAGTTCAGCTCTTTTGCCCATATTTGGACCAAGGCTGTAATGAGGTCAGGAGCTGAGTGGCCCTGGTGGAACCCAAACTGAGGGTCAGTGAGCAGGTTATTGGCAAGTCAGTGATGCTTGATGACACTGTCAATGACACCTTACAGCACCTTGCTGACAATCGAGAGTAGACTGTTTAGCCAGATTGAATTTGTCCTGTTTTTTGTGGTTGTACAAAATGCACACCATTGTCAAATAGCTGGTTCATGTCAAGGTTCAGACATGAAAAATGGCCATGAGGAACACAGATGCATGTGGTACTTATACAAATTAGGAGCAGGAGAAGGCCATTCAGCCCCTTTGAGCCTGAACTCAATATCCAAATTCAGATTTGAAGAATTTCCACTTAGGAAAACCCCTGAGGTGTGCCCCTTTAAGAGAGGTCAGCAATCTAATTGAAGGGAGAAAGCGGATTGGGGAGAGGAGAGAGAATGGAGGGAGGACAGAGGAGGAGGAAGAGTAATAAACAGCATGTAAAATTTCACCAAACGGAAAACAGCTTCAGTGATCTAATAGAATGGCAGAAAAGGCTTGAGGGACTGAATGGCCTCCTCCTGTTCCCGTGTAACAGGCTCGAGGGGCTGAATGGCCTCCTCCTGTTCCTGTGTAACATGCTCGATGGGCTGAATGGCCTCCTCCTGTTCCTGTGTAACAGGCTCCATGGGCTGAATGGCCTCCTCCTGTTCCTGTATTCCTAACCAGTTTTAGTTCCTTACATTTTTGAAAAGTTTTATTTTTTTCAGATGTTAATATCTGTTTTTAAAGACAATCAGAGAGTATCAAACAGACTGAAAGACTCAGAGAAAGGGATGGATGTATGAAGGGAGTGGGGTTTGGAGATGGGGTAGGGTGAGAGATAACGGTGGACTGATTATTTGACAAGTATACAGCTCCTGTTGCCGGACTAACAATGGAGAGGGTGGCTCCTTGAGGTCCTAACTGCTGTGAAAGTTGAACTCTCTTCACTGCAATGCAAGTCAGCCGATTATAGGCAGACAACACAACGACCCTGCATCACGATGTCTGTAACAAACAGAGCACCATTGCAAGTCACGTACTCAATCCAGACCCATTCTCCGCGGCTCCTACTGAAATACAATTAGCCATCGAACCAAGGAGTGTCATTGTGCTGACATCTGCTCTTGCTAATTTTCACAGAGAAAATTTTTACCAGATGGAGGCTTGAGATGGAAATGATCAGAAGGTGATAGATTGGAAAACAAATTGGATTAAAAGAAATTAGATTGATATAAATCAAATTCAGTCACAACAATTTGTGTATTTTCCTTACCAAGGGTACTGGATTACAGACTGACCCAATGTGTCAATGAGATAAGAGTTAATGCCCCTTTGATAGTTCATCTGGAAAGTTGTGGATACATAGTACATCACTTTCACAGTCCATTTGTCAGAGCACTTCATTCATTAACTTATGTAAGGAGGCCACATACCCCTTGGAAAATAAGAGTCTAAATGGGATAGAAAAGCAAAGGGGGTACAGATACACAAATCACTAAAAGTAGCACGGCAGGTTAATAAGTCCATAACAAAAGCAAACCAAGCACTAGGGTTTGTTTCTAGAGGGATAGAATTGAAAAACAGAGAAGTTATGTTAAACTTGTGTAGAACCTTGGTTAGTTCATGGAGTACGATGATCAGTTCGGTCTCCATATTATAAAAAGGATATGGAGGCACTGGAGAAGGGTCATCAATATAAGATAGTCACTAATAAATCCAACAGGGAATTCAGGAGAAACACCTTTATTCAGAAAGTAGTGAGAATGTGGAACTCGCTACCACATGGAGTATTTGATGTGAATGACATAGATGCATTTAAGGGGAAGTTAGATAATCACATGAGGGAGAAAGGAATAGAAGGATCTGTTGATAGAGTGAGATGAAGAGGGATGGGAGTAGGCTCATGTGGAGCATAAACACTGGCATAAACCTGTTGGGCCAAATGGCCCGTTTCTGTTCTGTAAATTCAATGTAAATTCTGTGTAATTGCTGGAGAAATGCATCCACCATGGCAAGACCCAACCCATTTCAACCACTCTTTGGATGTATTCAGAATGTAGCAATCGAAGGAAGATTTTTGCAACCCTTTGCCATTCCTGCTGGATGACACTCCAGTGCAGTGCTGAGGAAGTGCAACATTGTTGGTTGGAGGTGCCATCTTTCAGATAAGATGCTAAACTGAAGCCCCATCTATCTGTTCAGGAGATGGGATAGGATGGGAGATAACGGTAGGCCGAATGGCCTACTCCTGCTCCTATTTTCTATGTTTCTATGATAATGCTCCAGTGACATGCCTTAGGATGTTTTCCCACATCAAAGGTGCTATATAAATGCAAGTTATTGTTGATTAACTAGGTGAGATGAGAAGGCTGTCCCTTCCTGTCTCTTGTGTAATTAAATGCAATGAGGTAACATCTCAGACAATGTCCAGAATCCTAAGTCGTGCACCTTTGGCACACCTGGATTTGGACGTTCTCTGGTACACGATGTGTGAACACTCAAGGTTCACCACAACTGCTTCCCAATCTCAGCCATAACGGCAAGGGGGAGGTGGGCTAGCTGTTCCCCACAGGGAAAGAGGGCCATTCTCTCCTCAGCTGTAGGTCACAAGAATAACATTGACACAGAGATCGGTGGCAATTCATCAGCTCGCTATCAGGTTATAATAGAGTGTCATTGAAGAAATTAATTCAGGGGAGGCTATCAGTGGCTTTTGCAAGATGATATTTAAGGTAAAAGAATAAACCTTTGGAAGCATAAGATCAAATGCAGAAGGGTATGATTGACAAACGATTGTGAGGAAGGACCTTTACTTGGATGTTTCTAGGTACACGATGAGCAGTGGATAAAAAATTGAAGGTGACAGTCTTTGGAACTCTGCGCTTTGCTCACATATATGGCATACAAATCAAGTTTTAATATGTAAAAGGGCAAGCAGCAGGTTAAATGGGAGTTTAATATTAATTATGTCTTTCAATTTCAAATATTTATTTAACATGATGAAGTCTCTTTTTAAAAAAATGCTGGCTTGCAGCTAACATGCCAACAATATGATTTCAAAGTTTATTTATTTACCCATAACCCTCGATCATCCCATAATGCTTAACTATCCCATAACCATCTCAACCATAAATTACATATCCAGAAATAGAGGGTAACCTAAGGGCTAAAAAGAGTGAGAAAATTAAGGTAATTAATATCAGCAGAGAAAAATTATTGGGACTAAAATCTGACAAATCCCCAGGAACTGATGGCCTACATCCTCGGGTTTTAAAAGAGGTAGCTGCAGAGATAGTGGATGCAGTGGTTTTGATTTTCTAAAATTCACTAGATTCTGGAATGGTCCCAGCAGATTGGAAGTTAGCAAATGCGACACCACTATTCAGAAAAGGAGGGAGAGGGAAAACAGGGAACTACAGACCAGTTAGCCTGACATCAGTCATCGGGAAAATGCTGGAATCTATTATTAAGGATGTCTTAACAATGCACTCAGAAAATCATAGTATGATCAAACAAAGTCAACATGGTTTTGCGAAAGGAAAATTGTGTTTGACAAATGTATTAGAGTTTTCTGAGGATGTAGTTAGCAAGGTAGAAAAAGGGGAACCAATAGATTCTTGGATTTCCAAAAGGCATTCGATAAGGTGCCACACAAAGGGTTAATATGCAAGATAAGGGCTCATGGAGTTTGGAGCAATATATTAGCATGGATAGTGGATTGGTTAATGGACAGGAAGCAAAGGGTAGCGATAAATGGGGCATTTTCAAGTTGGCAGGCTGTAACTAGTGGAGTGCCGCAAGGATCAGTGCTGGGGCCTCAGCTATTTACAATCTATATTAATGATTTAGACGAAGAGTCAGAGAGTAATGTATCTACGTTTGCTGACGATAGAAAGCTAGGTGGGAATGTAAGCTGTGAGGAGGACACAAAGAGGCTGCAAAGAGATATAGACAGGTTAAGTGAGTGGGCAACAAGATGACAGATGGACTATAATGTGGGGAAGTGTGAGGATATTCACTTCGATAGTAAATGGAAAAGCAGAATATTTTTAAAAAGGCATGAAACTTGTAAATATTGATGTTCAGAGGGTACCTCGGTGTACTTGTACAAGGAATACAGAAAGTTAGCATTCAGTTACAGCAAGCAATCAGGAAGGCAAACTGCATGTTGGCCTTTATTACAAGGGGATTGGATTACAGGCGATAAAGAGGTCTTGCTACAATTGTACAGGGCTTTGGTGAGACCACACTTAGAGTACTGTGCGCAGTTTTAATTTCCATATTTAAAGAAGGATATACAGCAAAGGTTCAGTCGATTGGTCCCTGGGATGAGAGGCTGAGTAAATTGGGTCTATAATCTCTGGAGTTTAGAAAAATGAGATGTGATCTCATTGAAACATACAAGATTCTGAAGGGGCTTGATAGTGTAGGCACTGAGAGATTGTTTTCTCTGGCTGGGGAATCAGAACATGGGGACACAGTCTCAAGTTGAGGGACTGATCATTTAGGACTGAGAAGAGGAGAAATTTGATTCTTTGGAATTCTCTACCCCAGAGTGTTGTGGATGCTTCATCATTGACTATATTTAAGGTTGAGAGAAACAGATTTTTGGTCTCTTGGGAATCAAGGGATATGGGGAGTAGGCAGGAAAATGGAGTTGAAGCCGAAGATCAGCCATGGTCATATTGAATGGTGGAGCAGGCTCGACAGGCCATATGGTCTACTCCTGCTCCTATTTCTTATCTGCTTATTTATCCCATAATGGTTAACTATATACCCCAAACCATCCTATAATGCTTGACCATCCCATAATACTCAACTGCCCCATAACCCTGGACAATCCCGTAATGATCGGCCATTCCATAACACGCTACCATCCCGAATTGCCAAGCCATCTCATACCCCTCGACGATCCCATAGCCCTTGACCATCCCATATCCCTCAGCGGTCAGGACCAAGCTTGCTCCCTATTGCCCTCTGACTGTCCCAGCTGAGATCAACGAGCCCAACTTGGACCAAGGATCGAACTGGGGCCTTCTCCCAGTATGGATCAGTGGAGCCCCTCCCAGGCCATCACTTGTGATGCCAGTGGTCAGGTCCCCTGTACATCATCAATCTATGGCCTGGTCATAGAAAGGCTTTGGGCTGATACTGTGCTCTGCCTCTCCCAGTTGGAAAACAAAGTCTCAGGAAAGGGGCAGGAGTGGAGATGGATAGCTTAAAGATGATGAGAAAAAAAGAGGAAGGGTTGGATGGGAAAGAAAGACTCTTAGATACAACGTAACTAGAGGCCTCATTGCAAGGGGCTTGGGGTATAAGGGTAAGGAAGTCTTGCTGCAATTATATAGGGCTTTGATTCGATCACACCTGGAGTACCGTGTACAGTTTTGGTCTCCGTACCTAAGGAAGTATATACTTGCCTTAGAGGCGGTGCAACAAGGTTCATTAGATTTATTCCTGGGATAAGAGAGTAATCCGATGAGGTGAGATTGAGTAGAATGGAGTTTAGAAGCATGAGAGGTGATCACATTGAAACGTATAAAATTCTTAGAGGGCCTGACAGGGCAATGCAGAGAGGCTGTTTCCTTGGCTGGAAGTTTCGAATTGAGGGTCATAGGATAATTCTGTGATTCTGTGATCATCACAGGATAAAGGGTTGGCTATTTCGGACTTAGATGAGGAGAAAGTTCTTCTCTCAGAGGGTTGTGAATCTTTGGAATGCTCTATCCCAGAGAGATGTGGATGCTCAGTTGTTGAGTATATTCAAGGTTGAGATCCATAGATTTCAGGGCACTGAGGGAATCAAGGGGTATGGGGATAGTGCGGGAAGGTGGAGTTGCAGTAAATCAGCTCAGATCTGACTGAATGGTGGAGCAGGCTCGAAGAACCATATAGCCTACCGTATGTTCCTATTATGTTCTTTAAGCCGAGAAGAGATAGCCTTACTTGGTTTCATTTACTGTATGCTGAATCATCCTTTTTATCAGCAATATTCCCCTGTCCTAACCCACCGCCTCTACTTTATATTCAGTGAGGCAGATTGACTTCTGCACTATGACTCGTTTCCCCGGTGTCAATTAAATCAGCATGCAAAAATATGTCTTAAAATTACCCAAATAGATTTTCCGAGACTCCATGTGATGACTAGGCGGCACTTACCTGATCAAGCTGCTTAACCCACACTGAGTTCAATTCAAAGCCTCTCATAGTTTCAAATTTATTTGAAGAAGCATTGAGTGTTTGTCTATTCTGAATGAAATGAGCAGGTGGAATAGAATATTGAATATCCAATGAATGGTTTGCTATTGTTTGCCTGCTGTGCTGTTACACACAGCGTGACCTCAAATGTTCTTTATTAGTATATCCTCTCTCTCTCCCCACTCTAACATTCTCATCTCTTCTCCCAAATGATCTGAAATGGGATTCTGAGGGTGCATTCAAGTCTTCTGGTACTTCATCCGAGTCACCAATCTTCATATAGAAGGTTGCAGTACATGAGATGGCCATTCGGCCTGTCAGGTCTGTGCTGTCTCTCTGTTAGAACAATTCACTCTCTTGTCTTGTATCTTCTGCTACTTCAAATGTTTTTCCACTCTAGATCTCTGGGCTTGGTAGGATATTCAGCCTTGCAGGGGAGTCATTTGCAAACCCAGTCTTCACCTCACGTAATCTTGTCTTCATCTGATATCCACACGGACACTTTTTCAGTCGGGGTCACTGAGCTGACCAGCTTCTTAATCATCTTTTGGATGAGATGTTAAACCAAGATCTCATGCCACTATTTCGAAAAAGAATAAGGGAGTTCTCATTGGTGTCCTGGGCTAGTATTCACTCGTTAACCAACATCACTGAAAAACAGATTATCTGGCCATTATCACATTGCTACGTGTGGGAGCTTGCTGCGTGTAAATTGCATTTCCCTACAGTACAACAATGACTCCACTTCAAAAATTACTTCATTGGCTGTGGAATGTCTTGAGTTTGTGAAAGGTGAAAGATCTTTTTTGAAGTGGAAGACAAAGCATTAGGTTCTGAGGAGGTTTTTGAGGAGAGGGGAATGGGATTAGGGGGAGAGTACCAGAGCTCTGGGCCTTGATACTTGAAGCTTTTGACACCAGGGTGTCAGAGGGAGGTGTCTGTGGATACGCAGCAGTTCTGACGCTGAAAAGCAGAGGTATGTGAGCTGGGACCGAAGGAGGAAGGAGGCTTGTTGCAGTGAGGCTGTGAATGGATTTGTTGGTGAGTAGATGGAATTTGACTGTGACACCCGAACATAGAGCAAAAAAACTCTGCACACACCATGGACTGAAGGGGAGAACCTTTCTAGGGCAATGGGGAAAGAACAGAGGGAGGAGTTGGGCTGATTAGATAGCTCTTACAGTGAGCCAGCACACACACTATGGGCCGAATGGCTGCCTTCAGTGCTGTAAGGTTCAATGAACTGGGCCTGTCTGGTCTATTTCGACCATACATTTAGCCCCAAGCTAAACTAACACAACACGTCCTGAAACACTATTTTATTTGGGTGCAGAATGGTTGTGCAGGAAGTTCAGAATCGCTGAACAACACTATTTGTACAGGGGAACACAGAGGACTGTGTCTGAGAAATTCCAGTCGGATGTTCTGGGGATTAGGAGGAAGGGAGGAGGGGGGACATCAGCAATAGTTCCACAAACCACAATTTCTGGCAGTCACTCTGTGAAGATCAGTCTCCCTTTAATTTGGTGTTCTTGAGACCAATTAAAACCAGTTGGAAGGGTTGAGTTTGCAGGTACAAGCTGCAGCAGATATAAGGGTGCTTTCATATAATCGTTGCCAGAGCTGAATCACTTAGTAAATGAGGTGAATGCAGTGAGGTCATTGTACATAGTTAGTGCACGCAAGACAACCCTGATTTACCATGAGATATACAAGCTTTGGTGTCGACATTGCCGCTGTACAAGAAACCAATCAAACCACCAGTAGCAACCTCGGAGCACCTCATCTCCCTGTGGTTATCATCCAATGGGGGCACAGTCAACATTGTATATGTCTACACACCAACTCTGAACGCCAGCATCTCAGATAAAGAGCATTTCTATCACTCCCCAGATGACGCTCTGAGGAACATCCCAACTGGCAAGAGGCTGCAGCCTGGGTGATTTCAACGCACGTGTTGAGGCAGACAGTGATTCATGGCCAACGTGCCTTGGTCGTCATGGGTTGGAGTAAGATCAATGAAAATAGACAACAACATCTTAAGCTTTGTGCCTTGAATGAACTCTGCATCACTGACACCTTCTTCCTGGGTAGACATCGCCACAAGGCATCATGGCGTCACCCAAGGTCTGGTCATTGGCACCAACTAGACCGAGTCATCACGAGGAGGTGCGATCTGCCCAGTGTTATTCACACCCGCACCTACCATAGCACAGATTGTGATATCGACCACTCTCTTATCAGCGGCAGAGTGAAGGTGAACCTCTGAAAGTTCCAGAGCTCCAAACACGACAGCGTGCCACACATCAACATCGCTTGCACAAGCAGTGATGTCAAATACCAGCATTTCACACTGTCACTAGAACGCTTGTTACCCACCAAAACCCTAACGGGAAACACCGATGCCGGCATTGATGAAGCTTGGAAGTCACTAAGTTCAATCATCTATGAAACAGCAGAAGCATCATTTGGTAAAGGCTGAGATGATATCCATCATTGATGCAAAAAACAAAGCCTATATGATGCACAACCTAAACCCAACAGCTAAGACACTGCATGAGCTGAAAGTAGCCAAGACAACCATGCAAAGGAGAGGGAGTACTGCGCAAACACTGGATCAGTTTGTCAAACATCCAAACTGCATGTGACAAAGGAAATCTATGAGATATGTACGAAGGAATCAAGAGGGCGTTTGGCCCTGCCATCACCAAAGTTGCTCCCCTGAAGTCGGCAGATGGTGAAGTATTCACTGACAGAAGTAAACAGATGTCCCACTAGACTGAACACTATTGTGAGTTATACTGCTGTGAGTCGGACATCACCCAGTCTGCGCTCGATGCTCTCCCGCAACTTCCTACCATACGACCATATGACCGTACAAGTTAGGAGCAGAAGTAGGCCATTCAGCTCGTCGAGCCTGCTCTGCCATTCAATAAGATCATGACTGATCTGTTTCTGTCACGAGTTCCACGCTCCCATCTACCCCCAATAATCTTTGAATCCCTTGCCGAACAAGAATCTGTCCACCTCCGCCTTAAAAATATTCAATGACCCCACCTCCACCACCTTCTGAGGCAGAGAATTTCAAAGTCGTAAAACCCTCTGAGAGAAAAAATTTCTCCTTGTCTCTGTCCTAAAAGGGTGGCCCCTAATTTTAAAACAGTGCCCCCTTGTTCAGAACTCAACCGCAAGAGAAAAAAATCCTTTCCACATCCGCCTTGTCAAGACCGTTCAGGATCTTATATACTTCTATCAAGTCTCCCCTCACTCTGCTAAACTCCAGTGAAAACAAGCCCAGTCTGTCCACATTTCTTCATAAGACAACCCGCTCATTCCAGGTATCAATCTAGTAAACCTCCTCTGAACCGCCTCCAACACATTCACATCCTTCCTTAAAAACGGAGACCAAAACTGTACACAGTATTCGAGATGTGGTCTCACCAATGCCCCATACAACTGAAGCATAACATCCTTACCTTTATTTTCAATTCCTCGCGTAATAAAGAATCGCATTCCATTAGCCTTCTTTATTACTTGCTGTACCTGCATACTATCTTTTTGTGACTCATGCACCAGAACACCTAGATCCCTCTGTACCTCGGAATTCTGCAGTCGTTCCCTGTTTATGTAATACTGTGCTTTTTTATTTTTCCTGCCAAAGTGAACAACTTCACATTTTCCCACATTGTACTCCATCTGCCAGATTTTTGCCCACTCACTCAACCTATCTATATCAGTCTGCAACCTCCTTATGTCCTCTTCACAACATACTTTCCTACCTATCTTTGTGTCATCTGTAAATTTAACCACCACGCCATCGCTCCCCTCATCTAAGTCATTGATACAAATTGTAAACATTTGAGGCCCCAGCACAGACCCCTGCGGGACTCCACACGTCCTGCCAATCAGAAAAGGACCCATTTATGCATACTCTCTGTTTTCTGCCATACAGCCAATCTTCTATCCATGCTAATATGTTATCCCCTACACCATGCGCTCCTACTTTGCGCAATAACCTTTTATGTGGCACCTTGTCAAATGCCTTCTGGAAATCCAAGTACAGTACGTCAACGGGCTCCCCTTTATCCACAGTGCATGTGACTCCTTCAAAGAACTCCAATAAATTGGTTAAACATGATTTCCCTTTCCTAGATGAGTTAGATGAAGAGCCCTCATCACTGGAGCTCGAGAAGGCCATAGACCACTGAGCGAGCAGAAGCACATCCGGCAAGGTCGGAATCCCAGCCAAAATCATCACACTTATACAAAAACAAAGGTGACCGAGGAGATTGCAGCAACTACAGGGGCATCTCACTTCTTAGCGTCAAGGGGAAGATCTTTGCTAGAGTCGTACGTAAAAGACTCCATTTGCTTGCAGACCGAGTGTACCTGGAAGCGCAGGTGTGGTTTCTGTGTCAGCAGATCTACTGTGGATGTGATCTTCTCCAGCTACAAGATAAGTGTAGGGAACAGAGTATACCCCTTTACCTTACTTTTGTAGATCTCACTATAGCATTCGACACCATCAGCAGAACAGGGCTCTACAAGATTTTGCTAAGCTTCTCAGTCTCATCCATTCCTTCCATGACAACATTCACTGCACTCTACAGTTTGATGGTTCCATTTCCGACAGTTTCGGAGTGAAGAGTGGAGTGAAACAGGGTTGTGTCCTGGCCTCACTCTGTTTGGCATCTTCTTCTCCATGCTCCTGACCTTTGCCTTCCCTGCAGATATGGAAGGAGTCTACTTGCACACTAGGTCAGACAGCAAGCTCTACAATCTATTGAGGCTGAAAGCGAAGACAAAAACACGTCGTGCCCTGATTAGAGAACGCCTCTTCGCTGATGATGCTGTGCTAGTCACTCTCGCAGAAACTCAGCTACAAAGACTCATGGACTGTCTCTCCCGTGCCTGTAACTTGACTTTAAGCCTCAAGAAAACTGTGGTCATGGGACAATATGTTGCATCTCCACCCCTGATCACACTAAATAACACCCCACTGGAAGTGGTTAACAAATTCTACTTCCTTGGGTCCACGGTGATAGACAATCTGTCCCTTGATGCAGAGCTTGATACATGCATAAGGAAAGCAGCTACCACTTTTGACCAACTCATGAAACACGCATGGGATAACACTGACCCTTCGGACCAAGCTGATGGTTTATAAGGCCTTTCCGTCTGTCTGTAAAACATAGGCAGCTTACAGCTACCAGGAAAAGAAACTGAATAATTTCCGTCTTCGCTGTCCACGGTGCATTATGGGTATATCCTGACAGGACAAAATCACGCATGTGGCAGTCCTCTCAAAGGCAGAGCTCCCAAGTGTGTTGGCACTAATCAAACAGAGGCGCCTGGGTGGATTGGACACATCCTCAGGATGGAAGACAGTTGCATACCCAAGGACCTTCTGAATGGTGAGGTTAGCCGGGACCAGATGACCAGTGGGGTGCCCAAAGCTCCACTTCAAGGATGCTTGCAAGTGTGACATGAAGGCCCTAAATGTTGACTATCGCACCTGGGAGTCACTGGCTGACGAAAGAGGGAAATGGAGACACATCCTGTGGACTGGTGTGCACTACCACGATGACCAGTTGCTACAGCAGCTTGGCAACAGGCGCCAATGTCAAAAACAACAACTCACAGCGTCATTTGGCAGCTTCACGTGGAGCACCAGTCTCTCAAGGATTGGTCTTCACAGCCATCAGCAAAGGTGCAGCAAGAGAAGACACCCCAGTTAAATGGATTGTTTGCTGCGTGTTCATCATCTTTCACAAATAGAAGGATACCAACCTTGAATTGTGCATAGCTTTCTCCCTTGCTCAATGCATTTACGAGTGCTTTTCTGGGACACTGGTATCGATGGAACCTGATTTAGACAGAGGTTGGAGTTGTTTAAAATCTGGCATCGCTGTTTAAAATGCTGCACTTGGGACTTCTTAAAAAAGCAGTCAAAGAATATGTTGCAGGGACGGTTATCAGATCTCAGTTTGTATGTGCATTGCCCTATAAGTAAGAAAGACTTGCATTTCTCTAGCACCTTTCACAACCTCATGATGTCCCAAAGTACTTTACAGCCGGTATTTTTCTGAAGTGTAGACACTTGTTATGTAGGAAACATAGCAGTCAGTTTGTGCACAGGAAGCTCCTCCAGTCAGCACTGTTACATTACATTACATAATCTGTTCTATTAGTGATGTTGTTTCAGGGATAAATGATAATCCATGACACCAGGGAGAACTTCTGCACGTAGTGGCTGTTGGATCTTGTACATCCATATACGATGGCCTTGATTTTAATGTCTCTAACGAAAAATGGCATTTCCAACAGTAGAGCACTCCCGATGTGCTGCCTTTGTGACAGTGCAGCACTCCCTCAGTACTGACCCTCCAATAATGCACCATTCCCTTAGTCCTGACCCTCTGACAATGCCACACTCCCTCAGTACTGATCTTCCAACAATGCAGCACTCCCACAGAACTGCCCATCCAACAGTGCAGCACTCCCTCAGAACTGCCCCTCCAACAGTGCAGCACTTCCTCAGTCCTAATCCACTGACAGTGCAGCACTCACTCAGTACTGCCCCTCTGACATTGCAGCACTTACTCAGTACTGACCCTCTGACAGTGCAGCACTCCCTCAGTACTGACCCTCTGACAGTGCAGCACTCCCTCAGTACTGATCCTCTGACAGTGCAGCACTCCCTCAGTACTGACCCTCTGACAGTGCAGCACTCCCTCAGTACTGACCTTCTGACAGTGCAGCACTCCCTCAGTCCTGACCCTCTGACAGTGCAGCACTCCCTCAGTACTGACCCTCTGACAGTGCAGCACTCCCTCAGTACTGACCCTCTGACAGTGCAGCACTCCCTCAGTACTGACCCTCTGACAGTGCAGCACTCCCTCAGTACTGACCCTCTGACAGTGCAGCACTCCCTCAGTACTTCACTAGGTGTGCCAGCTTGAATCATGTGCTCAAATCCCTCAAGTGGATCTTCTGACTGAGAGGCTACCTGCTGAGCCATGCCTGATACGTGTTACTGGCCTGTAAAGACTGGGGTTCAATCCCTTGTCTGTGCTGTGTTAACTGATCTCAGGAAATGTTCACACTTATCGCCTCCATCTAGTGACTCCCTGTAATTTGCTCCCCCTTGCTGGAAAGCATGTGTACGTGGAAAGGTTTGGGATTGACTGTGATTCTCTCCCTGGTTGAATGGCCCACTGGTGGTCTGATGATAAATTGGGAAGAAGAGGAGTAAAGATAACTGTCTCGACTGAACTGTTCTTACAGTTAATTGTTTTGAGAAGTTTAGATCTAGCTGTACAGAAAGATCCCAGTGCCATGCAGCAGTGAGGTGTCACTCGTATTTGTTTTATATTTGTCCAAATCATGACTTGCAACTAGTCCCATTCACCGATCACGCCTGTGCTCACTGACCTACACTGGCACATCTTTAAGCAACACCTCGACTTTAAAATTCTCATCCTAGTGTTCAAATCCCTCCATGGCCTCGCCTTTCCCTATCTGTGTAATTTCCTCCAGCCCCACAATCTCCGGGATCTCCACACTCCCCCAATTCTAGCTTCTTGTGCATTCCCGATTTTAATCGCTGCACCGTTAGCGGTCGCGCCTTCGGCTGCCTCAGCCGTAAGCTCTAGAATTCCCTCCCTAAACAGCGCTCTCCTCCTTTAACCTTCAAAACCTACTTCTTTTGGCCAAGCTTTTGGTTGCCTATTCTAATATCTTCTTGTGTGGCTCGGTTTCAAATTTTGTTTGGTGATGCTGTTGTGAAGCACTTTGCGGCATTTTGCTACATGAAAGGCTCCATATAAATGCAAGCTGTTGTTCTTGAAGCAGTGGTTTGATGGGCCTCTTCAGAGGACTGTTGAGAGTAATGTGAGATCAGATAATTCCGTGAAGCACTCCAGTACCGGATGGGGATGTGGTAGGGAATATGGGATTCATGTAGGATTAGTATAAATGGGTGGTTGATGGTCAGCACAGACTCGGTGGGCCGAAGGGCCTGTTTCAGTGCTGTATCCCTCGATGACTCTATGACTATGACTCTATAACTGAGGGAGTGCTGTGTTATGGGATGTAATATGTGGGCATTGCTGGCAAGACTGGAATTTATTACCCATCCTTAGTTGCCCTGAAGTCTGGCTTGCTGGCTAACTTCAGAAGGCTGTTGAGAGTCAACCATGTTGGTGTGGGCCTGGTACATATCGGCCCAGACAGGGTAAGGGTAGCATTTCCTTCACATGGGACATTAATGAATCAATTGTTCTTTTTTTTTTAAATGACAATCTGACAGCTTCATCATCACTTTTATTGACACCAGCTTTTTTATTTCCATTTCCTTTAAAAACTGAATTCAAATTCTTAAACTGTCATGGTCAGATTTGAATTCATATTCTCTGGATTTAGTTTTCAGTATCATTACCATAACACTGCCATACCCTATTTAAGCCAATGTTTACAGATGAGATAATGTCTAGTGGACATTAACGATTCGATGATCAAAGTGTCCTGGGGAAAATTCCTCTTCCCTCCCTCTACTCCCCAGTCAGAACTACCAAGAAACAGACTAACTGATGGTTCATCTCATTCGGAGTATGCTAACCTGGAGGTTATGGTACCAGTCTGGAGATCAAGAGTTCAAATCCCACTGTGGCAAATTCAGCAATTAAATTCAATTCATCTGGTAATCTGTGCAGCGTGACCATGAAAATTGTCATAAAAACTCAACTGGCTCACTCATGTCCTCCAGGGAAAGGTAGCTGTTGTCCTTACTTGGTCTGACCCTACATGTGACTCCAGTTCTGCACCACTACGATGAGCTCTTAATACTCTTCAGAATGTGTAATGAATACTGGTTTGCCAGTGTGGCCCACCTCTCAAGAATCTAAATGGCCACTGTGTTTGCCGAGGTCTCAGTAGTTACTTCCAAAGCTTTTGGATAATTCTAAAAATGGGGAAGTTCTGCCCTTCTCTCTCACCATCCCGTGAAAGCATCATTGTGCTCCAAAAACTGTGTGTGAGAGGTCGCAGACGTGAAGCCCCCAGCCGCCGCCCCCCCCCCCCCCCCACCCCGCACACACACACACACATCTCCATTTTATTTCCTGAGTGATTAGCTGCTGCATTTTCTGCATTGCATAGTTGCATAGTATTTACAGCACAGAAACCAGCTGTTCAGCCCATCTGATCCATGCTGGTGTTTATGCTCCACGTGAGTCTCCTGCCAACCCTTCCTCATCTCAGCCTATCAGCATGTCCTTCTATTCCATCTTCCCAGACGTGTTTATCTAGCTTTCCCTTAAGGCAACTATGCTATTCACCTTAACGACTCCCTGTGGTAGCAAATTCCACATTCTCACCACTCTCTGCGGAAAGAAGTTTCTCCTGAATTCCCTTTGGCTTTATTAGCGACGATCTTACATTTATGTCCTCTGGTTTCGGTCTGCCTGACAACTGAAATCATCTCTCTTTCTATTCTGTTGTACACTTGGCTAATCTTAAAGACCTCTATCAGGTCACCCTCAGCCTTCCCTTTTCTAGAGAAAAGTTCCCTAGCTTGCTGAATTTTCCTGATCAGTATAACCTCCCAGTTTTGGTAACATTCTAGTAAATTTGTTTGCATTCTCCCCAGTCCTTCGAGATCATTTTTATCCTGTGGTGACCTGAACTGTTCACAGTGCTCCATGTGTGGTTGAACCAAGTTCCAAAAGAAATTTGACACATTTTAATATAAGCCTAAAAACTGGATGGCCTGTATCACATAATAAAATTCTCTCGCTCTCTCTCTCTCTCTCTCTCTCAGGATCCCGTCTTCGGCAGGAGGATTTCCCACCCCGGATTGCGGAACATCCCTCCGATCTGATCGTGTCCAAGGGGGAGCCGGCCACTCTGAACTGCAAGGCCGAGGGAAGGCCGAGCCCCACTGTTGAGTGGTACAAGGATGGGGAGCGGGTGGAGACGGACAAGGATGACCCCCGCTCCCACCGCATGCTGCTGCCCAGTGGCTCCTTGTTCTTCCTGCGCATCGTGCACGGGCGGAGGAGTAAACCCGACGAGGGAAGCTACGTCTGCGTGGCCAGGAACTACCTGGGAGAGGCTGTCAGCCACAACGCGTCGCTGGAGGTGGCCTGTAAGTACCGTCCTACTCGCATTCTTGCCCTGTGTTGTTTACTGATCACGCCGGAGATTGTTGCCCCTGTGTTTCCCTTGGTGCCATTTACATTAGACATTCAACCCTGTTATAATCTCCAAACAGGTTACCTCAAATATGGAAGAAGTCTCATTGCTGCACAGACACACTGTGGCTTAGGGGGTACCAGGTTGTGTGTCAAAGTTTGTGGGAGGCCCGTGAACACTATGGGGTTTGCACATTTTACAGTATCTATTGGCCTGCTAGCTTCTTGGGGGGGAGCTTTATATTCTTCCCCGCAGCAGGTTTGGAGGTGGGGAGAGCATATAATCGGGTGGGATGGTGGCAGGGGGGATCTCAGCCACCTTCCCACCTCCACCCAAATTAAGACCAGGGCGGGAAGGCCTGTAAACAGGCCCTTAAGTAGGTAATTAAAGCTCAGTTAAGGGCCTCAACCCACCACCGCTGGAATTAGCCCAACAGTGGGCAGGCTTGTTGCCACACGGGCAGCACACCAGGGAAATCTGTGCAGGTTGCTTGCCAGCTGCAGGGTGGTGGGGGTTGTGGGAGGGGGAAATCCCTCGTTAAAAGGCACTTAGTACCTGAATGAGCGACCCGGCATGGGGAAGTGGGAGGGTGGGGGGTTGCCGCTGAGAGCCACCACCTGCCCATGCTGCCGAGCCCCCTCGGTCCCTCGCGGCCCCCACCCCGTGAAACCCCGACTGCCCTGACTCACCTCTGGCCTGGGTCCCTCGATGGTCCTGGGCCTCGGGTAAGTCCAGTACTGGTAGCAGTTACCTCCTCCGGAGTGGCACTGCTCAGTTGAAGAGTTGCCAGCCTCTGATTCGCCGACAACTCTCATCCTCAGAGTCCTTGATCCTGGGGAAGGCCTGCCGCTGTTTACTTAAGTGCCTAATCGGCACTTGATCCGGTGGGCCTTACCCGGAGGAGTCGATGTGAGGCTCTTGCTGGCGCTTTTGCCGGTGGTTGTGACCCCCGTCACCCAGATAAGGCAGTCTGTTTCTGAGGCTGTATGCTAATTAAAGGGGCAGAAAGTCTTTCTGCAGTGGTTCTCCTGTGGGTAGATTGTGCTGTCTTATGGATGTTAGAGGAAGGAGTTCCTTGGAGAGAGTCAATATTACAGGCATCGCAAGGAGTGAGGCAATATTTGAAGGGACACACTGGGAGGGCGTCTCTTTTTACAGGGGTCTCTGGGAGTGTGTCTGTATTTACAGGGGTCTCTGGGAGTGTGTCTGTATTTACAGGGGTCTCTGGGAGTGTGTCGGTATTTCCAAGGGGTCTCTGGGAGTGTGTCGGTATTTACAGGGGTCTCTGGGAGTGTGTCTGTATTTACAGGGGTCTCTGGGAGTGTGTCTGTATTTACAGGGGTCTCTGGGAGTGTGTCGGTATTTCCAAGGGGTCTCTGGGAGTGTGTCGGTATTTACAGGGGTCTCTGGGAGTGTGTCTGTATTTATAGGGGGTCTCTGGGAGTGAGTCTGTATTTACAGGGGGTCTCTGGGAGTGTGTCTGTATTTACAGGGGACTCTGGGAGTGTATCGGTATTTACAGGGGTCTCTGGGAGTGTGTCGGTATTTACAGGGGTCTCTGGGTGTGTGTCTGTATTTACAGGGGGTCTCTGGGAGTGAGTCTGTATTTACAGGGGATCTCTGGGAGTGTGTCTGTATTTACAGGGGTCTCTGGGAGTGTGTCTGTATTTCCAGGGGGTCTCTGGGAGTGAGTCTGTATTTACAGGGGTCTCTGGGTGTGTGTCTGTATTTCCAGGGGGTCTCTGGGAGTGAGTCTGTATTTACAGGGGTCTCTGGGAGTGTGTCTGTATTTCCAGGGGGTCTCTGGGAGTGAGTCTGTATTTACAGGGGTCTCTGGGAGTGTGTCTGTATTTCCAGGGGGTCTCTGGGAGTGAGTCTGTATTTCCAGGGGGTCTCTGGGTGTGTGTCTGTATTTCCAGGGGATCTCTGGGAGTGTGTCTGTATTTACAGGGGTCTCTGGGAGTGTGTCTGTATTTCCAGAGGGTCTCTGGGTGTGTGTCTGTATTTACAGGGGTCTCTGGGAGTGTGTCTGTATTTCCAGGGGGTCTCTGGGAGTAAGTCTGTATTTACAGGGGTCTCTGGGAGTGTGTCTGTATTTACAGGGGTCTCTGGGAGTGTGTCTGTATTTCCAGGGGGTCTCTGGGTGTGTGTCTGTATTTCCAGGGGATGTCTGGGAGTGTGTCTGTATTTACAGGGGTCTCTGGGAGTGTGTCTGTATTTCCAGGGGGTCTCTGGGAGTGTGTCTGTATTTCCAGGGGGTCTCTGGGTGTGTGTCTGTATTTACAGGGGTCTCTGGGAGTGTGTCTGTATTTACAGGGGATCTCTGGGAGTGTGTCTGTATTTCCAGGGGGTCTCTGGGAGTGTGTCTGTATTTCCAGGGGGTCTCTGGGTGTGTGTCTGTATTTACAGGGGACTCTGGGAGTGAGTCTGTATTTACAGGGGACTCTGGGAGTGAGTCTGTATTTACAGGGGGTCTTAGGAGTGTGTTGAAGATTATGGGGTGATTTAAGTGAGATGTTTAAGATGATTGAAAGGATTTGATAGGGTAAATCGAGAGAAACTATTTCTTGTGGTGGGAGGAGTCCAGAACAATTAAAAGTCGAGCCAGGCTGTTCAGGGGTGATGTCAGGAAGCACTTCTTCACACAAAGGGGAGTGGAAATCTGGAACGCTCTCCCACAAAAAGCTGTTGATGCTGGGGGTCAGTTGCTGATTTCAAACCTGAGGTGGAGTTTCTTGTTAAACGAAGGGATTATGGAACAAAGACAGTTAAATGGTGCTGAGGTACTGATCAACCACCATCTTATTGAATGGCAGCAACAGCTCGAGGGGCTGAATTGCCTCCATGTGTTGCTAGGCATGTAGCTTTTGTTCTGTCCTCGTTCTCACATAAAATCTGCTCTCTGCTTGACCAGTCTGATTGCAGATTAATAGAGTCGCACCCTCCAATCACTTTACTCTTTCTATCTGGTGGAGAATAGTTTTCTTCACCTCTGGTCCCCCTTCTCCCCCAAATCCCCGCACTCCCATGACCCCAATATCCAATTCAACTTACACTGATGTTTTCTACAGCAATTTTCAATAAATCTCGGGTTTCCTGTGGGTCAGACTGGGGTTCGATGTGAAGCTGCTGCAGCTGGTGGGAGGTCAGGCTTGAACCAAGTCCAATAAGGGGAAAAATTGCAAAAATAATAAGAGTGGGTCTCAGCTCTGGGACTTGGTAAATGCAATCAGAGGGACCAGTGAAATCTGAGATTTAAAAGCCAGAGACCTCTCAGCTCTTAAAACAACTCAGCATCCAACCTGACACTGCCTTCTCAGTTTATGTTTTTTTTTGTGGCCACAGCTGATCAAATATTCTCTGCTTTTTGTTTGTGTTGGGGAAGGGTTCCGAATACTAAAGTTTTCTCTGTGGTTCCTTGCCTGCTCAAAGATAGGTGGTGCCTCTGTGCTATAAGTGGTGGATGTGAACGATCTTGTGGGTTCTGTTTGAAGAGCATGCGGCTCTCTCCCAGTGTGCTCACTAAAAGCAGACTAAACCTCATTGCTGGTCCTGGGATCTTGCTGTGTTCAAAATGGCTGCCGACACTCTCCGTGCTTCGTAGCATTTTGTTACATGTGAGGAACTCTGGGATGTTTCTGAGAGACGGCTGCCATATAATTTGGGAGAATTAAACTCGAAGTAACTGTGAACTGTATCAGACCGAGTTCACATAACCAGCAATGATTAGCTTCCGCTGTAAGATGATCACAGAAAGAAAAAGATTGGAACAATCTCTTTCAACAATTGATGGTGCAGAGAAGGTCAATTCTTCTAAAAGATAAAATGATAGTTGCTTGGATCCTTCACTTTTACATAGAGCACTGTCATTCATCCACCTTCTCCCAATATCCCTCAATCCCACCTACCCACCTTCTCCCAATATCCCTCAATCCCACCTACCCACCTTCTCCCACTATCCCTCTATCCCACCTACCCACCTTCTCCCAATATCCCTCAATCCCACCTACCCACCTTCTCCCAATATCCCTCAATCCCACCTACCCACCTTCTCCCAATATCCCTCTATCCCACCAACCCACCTCTCCCAATATCCCTCTATCCCACCTACTCACCTTCTCCCAATATCCCTCTATCCCACCTACCCACCTTCTCCCAATATCCCTCAATCCCACCTACCCACCTTCTCCCAATATCCCTCTATCCCACCGACCCACCTCTCCCAATATCCCTCTATCCCACCTACCCACCTCTCCCAATATCCCTCTATCCCACCTACTCACCTTCTCCCAATATCCCTCAATCCCACCTACCCACCTTCTCCCACTATCCCTCTATCCCACCTACCCACCTTCTCCCAATATCCCTCAATCCCACCTACCCACCTTCTCCCAATATCCCTCAATCCCACCGACCCACCTCTCCCAATATCCCTCTATCCCACCGACCCACCTCTCCCAATATCCCTCAATCCCACCTACCCACCTTCTCCCACTATCCCTCTATCCCACCTACCCACCTTCTCCCAATATCCCTCAATCCCACCTACCCACCTTCTCCCAATATCCCTCAATCCCACCGACCCACCTCTCCCAATATCCCTCTATCCCACCTACTCACCTTCTCCCAATATCCCTCTATCCCACCTACCCACCTTCTCCCAATATTCCTCAATCCCACCTACCCACCTTCTCATAGAAACATCGAAAATAGGAGCAGTAGGCCGTTCGGCCCATCAGGCCTGCTCCGCCATTCAAAAAAGATCATGGCTGATAGTCTAATTCAGTACCCTGTTCCTGCTTTCTCCCCATATCCCTTTATCCCTTTGGCATTAAGAAATATATCAGTCTCCTTCTTGAATATATTTAATAACTTGACCTCCACTGCCTTTTGCAGTAGAGAATTCCATAGGTTCATCACCCTCTCAGTGAAGAAATTCCTCTTCATCTCGGTTCTAAATGGCATACCCCATATCCTGAGACTGTGACCCTGGTTCTGGACTCCCCAGCCATCGGGATCATCCTTCCTGCATCTAGCTTGTCTCGTCCTGTTAAGAATTTTATAGGTTTCTATGAGATCCCCTCTCATTCTTCTAAACTGTAGTGAATATAGGCCTAGTCGACCCAATCTCTCCTCATACGTCAATCCTGCCATGCCAGGAATCAGCCTAGTAAATCTTCTTTGCACTCCCTTCATTGCAAGGACATCCTTCCTCAGATAAGGAGACCAAAACTGCACACAATACTCCAGATGTGGTCTCACCAAGGCCCTGTATAACTGCAGTAACACATCCTTGCTCCTGTACTCAAACCCTCTTGCAATGAAGGCCAACATACCATTCGCTTTCCTAACTGCTTGCTGCACCTGATGCTTGCTTTCAGCGACTGGTGTACAAGGCCACCCAGGTCTCGTTGCACCTCCCCCTTTCCCAATCTATCACCATTCAGATAATAATCTGCCTTTCTGTTTTTACAACCAAAGTGTATAATTTCACACTTATCCACATTATACTGCATCTGTCATGCATTTGCCCACTCACTCAACTTATCCAAATCACATTGGAGCCTCTTTGTATCTTCCTCACAGCTCAAATTTCCGCCCAGCTTTGTGTCATCTGCAAACTTCTCCCCATATCCCTCAATCCCACCTACCCACCTTCTCCTCATATCCCTCAATCCTGCCTACCCACCTTCTCCCCGTATCCCTCAATCCCGCCTACCCACCTTCTCCCCATATCCTTCAATCCCGCCTACCCACCTTCTCCCCGTATCCCTCAATCCCGCCTACCCACCTTCTCCTCATATCCCTCAATCCTGCCTACCCACCTTCTCCCCGTATCCCTCAATCCCACCTACCCACCTTCTCCCCATATCCCTCAATCCCACCTCCCACCTTCTCCCCGTATCCCTCAATCCCACCTCCCACCTTCTGCCCATATCCTTCAATCCCACCTACCCACCATGTATTTCTCATCTCTCTCCAGAAATCCATCTAATTATCTCGTGATCCCATTTCTATAGTCTGCTTTAATGTCATTCCCTGGTAACTTATGTCACAGATCTGTTAACCTTTGAGTGACCTCCCTTCTTGCTCATTATAAATAAAAACAAAAAATGCTCGAAAAGCAGCCAGTCACTCAGCATAGCTGGAGAACACAAATGGGTCAACATATGTATCCCCGGGGTTTGAACCGTTCACCTCAGCGAACAACGTCTCGAGATTAAGTTCCCTTCCTGATCTTGGAAACCATGTCTGCTTGCAATTGTTCAATGAATGCACTAATGTTTTGATGTCTGTCTTGGTGAGGCCTTCCTCTGCATGTTGTTTTCAACTATAGCTACTGAGATTACTGAGTTGTTTTTAAGGGTGGCCCATTAATTCAGCACAAGAGATGCATTAAAATAAAATAATGCCTCCCACAACCTCAGGACTTTCCAAAACGCTTTAATGAAGCATTTTTAGGGCTGTATTTTATGGGTTCCCCTGAGGTGAGGTCGGAGGCAGGCTGGCACATAAAATTACGACGGGAGGCGGGGGGGGGGGTTTGGTGGCAGCACGGAGGGCCCGTCGCCGCCCCATCGCAAAACAATTTCGTTGAGGGACGGATAGGCCGACGACAGCCTTCCCACCTCGAGGCCAATTGACGCCCTGAAATGGCCTATTAACAGCCACTAAAGGCCTCTTCACCCCCACCGCTGGAATTTAACCAGCAATGGGGGGTGGGGGTGCCTCTGCCATGCGGGGAAAGCGTCCAGTAATACAAGGCACCTTCCCTGTGGGCTTGGGGTGAGGAGACCCTCCTCTGTGGGCAATCTGTGTCCCAACCCTCGCCAGAAAAAAACTCTACCTCCCTGGAACTCCCCTCCTCCTGCACTACACGCCCAACCTCCCATCGCCCCACCTTGCTAGGGCCTTCCGGAATGGCCCTGGTGACCCCGCCTCACTTACCTGAGGTCTGGGTCTCCAGCACTGGGCCTGGATCAAAGGCCTCTGTAGCACCGGCAGTGGCCACCACTCCCATTGTTGCTGTCGATACCGCCGAGCTGTCAGCCCTGTGATTGGTCAGCAGCTCTTGAAGGTGGGATTCCCCCGCCTTTCAGCGCCAGTGTTGGGAGCCCCGTTGGTGCCACAAAATACAGCCATTAAATAGCAGTCACTTGTAATGTAGGAAACTCTGCAGCCAATTTGCACGCAGCAAGCTCCCACAAAACAGCAATGAGATAATGATCAGATAATCTGTGTTTTGTGATGTTGGTTGAGGAAGAAATATTGGCCCAGGACCTCAGGGAGGACTGTCCTGCTTTTCTTTGAAATGGGAGGGCAGACGGGGTCTCGGTTTGATGTCTCATTTGAAAGGCAGCGCCTCCAACAGTACAGCACTCCCTCAGTACTGCACTGGGAGTGTCAGGCTGGAACTAGCGCTCAAGTTTTATTTTTATTTTAGAGATACAGCACTGAAACAGGCCCTTCGGCCCACCGAGCCTGTGCCGACCAACAACCACCCATTTATACTAACCCTACACTAACCCCATATTCTCCACAATTCTCCTACCACCTACCTACACTAGGGGCAATTTACAATGGCCAATTTACCTATCAACCTGCAAGTCTTTTGGAGGTGGGAGGAAACCGGAGCACCCGGAGGAAACCCACACGGTCACAGGGAGAACTTGCAAACTCCGCACAGGCAGTACCCAGAATCGAACCCGAGTCGCTGGAGCTGTAAGGCTACGGTGCTAACCACTGCGCCACTGTGCCGCCCCATTTATTTCAATGTAAGTGTTTAGAGTGGGACTCAAGCTCACAAATTCTGTGACTGAGAGGCAAGCGTGCTGCAAAGAATAATTGGACCATTAATAGAATGTTAGGCATTCTCTAAAGTAGACTGTAATACAAAGGGTTGGATTGTATGCTAGAGATACAGTTGGGATTGGCAAGGATGCGGGTGTGGTCGGTACTCATTAGCGATCAGGAAGGAACCTTGGCTGAGTATTTTCAGCTCTGTAATGCAGAGGTGCTGAGCCAATTATACTGCACCAGTTGACATCAGCCAAGGATCCAAATGGGAGAGTTTCTCTCACCATAACATCCCAGAACAGTGTGGCCCCTTTAAGAGATGGTATGTTTGTGAAGAACATTCTAGGCCCTCAGATCGATAAATTGAGTTTATTTTTCACCCCCTAATGAAAATACAAACAGAATCCCTGGCTCAATGGAGGATTGACTCTTACTGAACTTGTTAAGTGGATGGACCTCTGCTGGGAGTTGGAGCAGATCATGTTCGCTGAAATGGGAGCGAGGATTATATTTCAGGAGAGGGGAGGTGAGCTAGCCAGGCAGTTGTGGCGCCAACACTTTCAAGGAACAGAAGGGACATGTGGGCTCCGCAAGGAGGCCGAGCCTGCCTCTGATCTCTCCTGAGTCACTTGACACCCTCGGGGACCAAGATATAGCCCCAGGTGTTAAATATGTGGACAGCAGCTTGATCTATCGACTTAGTGGTTGGTGGCAGGAGGGGTCAGGAAGGGGGAGGTGTAGCGGGAGAGAGGGGTGATGGTGAGAAGTGGTGGAGGGGTGAGGAGAGGTTGGGCAGGGTGGTGGTGGGGGTGGGGGGGGGGGTGGTATTGCGGGCATTTGGACTTCAATGAAAGCTCATGAAAAATTGATGCAGTCCCTAGATTATTCCTTGCATCTGCTGCACTAGCTGAAGGATCAAATGAGGTGTTGAAGGCTACAGTGGTTAAGAGACTGGGGGGGTGGGGGGGGAGGAGGATCACGGGTCAAAGGGCAGGTAACAAACCGATCAGCTTTCCTCCTCTTCTAAAGCCAAAAAAGACCAATTGAAAATAAAGGAGAGAGAGGCTGTACAGCTTGTCTGGTAATGAACTGTTCCTTTCCCTGTCAGATGAGAGGACTATACCTGTTCAGGACTGGGACGAATATCCATGCAGGAAGGTTTGCTAGTGCTGTTGGGGATGGTTTAAACTAGATTGGCAGGGGGATGGGAACCTGAGAGCAGTCTCAGATAGGACAAATTCAGAGCAGGGAACAGGAGGCAGAAAATTAGCGAATGACTCTGAAAGACAGAAGAAGCAAAGGTTAAAAAGCACAGGAATTTGGCAGTGTTAAAAGATATTTATTTCAATGTCAGGAGTATAGCAAATAAAGCTGATGAGCTGAGGGCACACAATATCATTGCTATAACGGAAACTTGGCTTAAAGAGGGGCAAAAATGGCAGCTCAACATCCCTGGATATAGTTTTCAGGCAGGATAGAGAGGGGAAGCGGGGGGGAAAGGAGCCGGTTTAGCATTATTGGTTAAATAATCTTTTACAGCTGTGAGGAGGGATGATATGCTAAATGAATCATCAAATGAGGCCATGAGTTAAGCTCAGAAATAAAAAAGGGACAGCTAGGGGTGTACTATAAAGCCCCAAATAGTGAGAGGGAGAAGAACAAACATGTCAGCAAATTTCTGAGTGCAAAAACTATAGGGCAATAATAGTTCGGGATTTCCACTACCCCAATATCAACTGAGATACAAACAATGTGAAGGGCACAGAGGGCACAAAATTCTTGAACTGCATTCAAGAGAACTTTTTTAGTTAGCACGTAACAAGCCCAATGAGAGGAGGCACAATTCTGGATTTAGTCTTAAGAAATGAAGTGGGGCAAGTGGATGAAGTAGCAGTGGGTGATCATTTTGGAGATAGTGACCATAATACAGTTAGATTTAGCATTATTCAGGAAAAGGACAAGGATCGTACAGGAGTAAAAGTTCTAAATTGAGGGAATGCAAATTTTACGAAGCTGAGAGGTGATCTGGCGAAAGTGGACTGGATACAGCTCCTTGAAGGAAAATCAGTGGCAAACCAGTTGGAGGCATTCAAAAGTGAGATTCTACAGGCATAGTGTAGACATGATCCCAAAAAGATAAAGGGTGGTACTGCCAAATCTAGAGCCCCCTCGTTCGCTAGAGGCATACAGGGTAAGATAAAGCAGAAAAAGAAAGCTTATGACAGTCACAAAAAACCTATTACTTTAGAAAGCCTAGAGGAGTATAGAAAGTGCAGAGGTGAAGTAAAAAAGGAAATTAGGAAAGCAAAGAGAGGATATGAAAAAATATTGGCAGGTAAAATCAAGGGAAACCCAAAGATGTTTTATCAGCACATTAAGAGCAAGAGGATAACGAAGGAAAGGGTAGGGCCTATCAGAGATGTACAAGAAAACCTCTGCATGGATGCAGAAGATGTGGGCAGGGTTCTTAATGAGTACTTTGTCTCTGTCTTCACAAAGGAGAGGGATGATGCAGACATTGTAGTTAAAGAGGAGGAGTGTGAAATATTAGATACAATAAGCATAATGAGAGAGGAAGTACTCGAGGGTCTGAGATCCTTGAAAATGGATAAATCACCAGGGCCAGATGGATTGTATCTCAGGCTGTTAAAGGAAGCCAGGGAGAAAATAGCAGATGCTCTGAGGATCATCTTCAAATCCTTACTGGATACAGGTGAGGTATCAGAGGACTGGAGGTCTGCAAACGTTGTACCATTGTTTAAAAAGGGTGCGAGGGATAGACCAAATAATTATAGGCCGGTCGGTCTGACTCAATGGTGGACAAATTATTAGAAACAATCCTGAGAGATAGGAAAAACTAGCACTTAGAAAGGCATGGATTAATCAGGGATAGTCAGCATGGATTTGTTAAGGGTAGGCCGTGTCTTACTAATTTAATTGAATTTTTTGAGGCAGTATCAAGGAGGATTGATGAGGATAGTGCAGTGGATGTTGTGTACATGGATTTTTGTAAAGCATTTGACAAGGTCCCACATGGCAGACTGGTCAGAAAACTAAAAGCCCATGGGATACAGGGGAATGTGGCAAGTTGGATCCAAAATTGGCTCAGTGACAGGAAACAAAGGGTAATGGTCGACGGATGTTTTTGCACATGGAAGGCAGTTTCCAGTGGAAACGCTTTCCTTTATTGGCCGAGGTATAGAATACAAGATAAAGCCTGGCTCGGGTATAAAGTTAAAACCCGACCCGGGCCCGACAAGACAACAGCCAACCCAAACCCCACCCGGGCCTGAGTCCTTTAATTTTTTTTTAATGCCTGACCTGACCCGAAAATAACAAACATATTATTGGAACAGATAAAAATCGTAGATTAAAACGAAAAGAATACGAGACAAAACAGTACAGTCCAGCCCGACCTGACCTGAGCCCGAATGCTGGGCAAAGAATACAGACCCGACCTAAACCCGACACATAGTCGAGTTTGGTCGGGTAGCCAGGCTTTAGTACAAAAGCAGGGATGTAATGATGGAATGGTATAAAATGCTGGTTGGACCACAGTTGGAGTATTGCGTACAGTTCAGGTCACCACATTACAGGAAGGACATAATTGCACTGGAGACAGTACAGAGGAGATTTACAAGAATGTTGCCAGGGCTTGAAAATTGCAGCTATGAGGAAAGATTAGATAGGCTAAGGTTGTTTTCCTTAGAACAGAGAAGGCTGAGGGGTGACTTAATTGAGGTGTACAAAATTATGAGGGGCCTTGACAGAGTAGACAGGAAGGACCTGTTTCCCCTAGCGGAGAGGTCAGTTACCAGGGAGCACAGATTTAAGGTGATTGTAGGAGGATTAGAGGGGACATGAGGAAGAACTTTTTCACCCAGAGGGTGTCTGGAATTCACTGTCAGGATCGGTGGTGGAGGCAAAAACCCTCAACTCATTTAAAAGGTACCTGTACACGCACCTGAAATGCTGTAACCTGCAAGGCTATGGACCAGGTGCTGGAAGGTGGGATTAGATTGGGCAGCTAGTTTTTTCAGCCGGCACAGACACAATGGGCTGAATGGCTTCTTTCTGTGCCGTACCTTTTCTGTGGTTTCTATGGACCAAACTTCGTTAGTTCTCTGGTGCTTATTTGATGGGCTAAAGTAACTGAGAAGAAGCCATCTTAAATTGAGGCCACAAAGCAGATGGAATTCCTCAACTTTCAGTGAATATGACTTCTCTTTCTCCGGCCCCTCTTGCTGTGAAAGGGAAAAACATCCCTGCATGATTTCCAGTGGGTATGTCATCTCGATGTCCCTGAATTATGTTACAAGTGCACTCTTCCCCTCATGAATTTATCTGGCTTATGCAATGTCATACACCACAGACTGACTCAGGTTATAGCAAAGAGTAACATCTCAACCTGAGGTATTAAAAAGTCTGAAGGTATCTATGTTTGCACTGCTTGTCTGCTTATCTCATTGCTCTGAAATCAGATTTCATCCCCGTTCCCCCCTGTCACCCTCCCTCTCCAGTTTTTCTGCATCATTGGCCAGAAATCCCCTGCTCTTCTTTAGTTAGTTAGACCACGAATATTACATACAATTCTGGTCGCCACACTACCAGAAGGATGTAGAGGCTTTGGAGATGGTACAGAAGAGGTTTACCAGGATGTTGCCTGGTCTGGAGGGTATTAGCTATGAGGAGAGATTGGATAAACTCGGATTGTTTTCACTGGAACAACGGAGGTGGAGGGGTGACCTGATAGAATTTTACAAAGTTATGAGTGGCATGGACAAAGTGGATCGTCAGAAGCTTTTTCCCAGGGTGGAAGAGTCAGTTACCAGGGGACGTAGGTTTAAGGTGCGAGGAGCAAAGTTTAGAGGGGATGTGCGAGGCAAGTTCTTTACACAGAGGGTGGTGAGTGCCTGGAACTTGCAGCCGGGGGAGGTGGTGGAAGCAGGTACGATAACGACATTTAAGAGGCATCTTGACAAATACATGAATAGGATGGGAATAGAGGGATACGGTCCCTGGAAGTGCAGAAGGTTTTAGTTCAGACAGGCATCAAGATCGACACAGGCTTGGACGGCCGAATGGCCTGTTCCTGTGCTGTACTGTTCTTTGTTCTTTGAAAAGGTAGCCATGGGTTTGAGAGATATGCTGAGAATGTGGAGACGTGAGATTGAGGGATATGGGGAGAAGGTGGGCAGGTTGCATTGAGGGATATGGGGAGAAGGTGGGGGGTAGGTGGGATTGAGGGATATGGGGAGAAGGTGGGCAGGTTGCATTGAGGGATATGGGGAGAAGGTGGGGGGTAGGTGGGATTGAGGGATATGGGGAGAAGGTGAGTAGTTGGGATTGAGGGACAAAGGGGAGAAGATGGTTTTGATGTTTCCAAAAGTGTTGTGTTTCTTGAGCATGTAACATTCATATTCTCAACTATTTTTAAGCTTTGGCAAAATCAAAGCTTGAATGAAAAGGAAATAAATTAGTGAAGGTTTAGGTCAGTAACTGAACCTTTGCTTACAGATTGCATCTAGCCCACTTTCTTCCCACATCAACTGTCCACCTTGTGCTGTCTGGATCAGTATTGTTCAATAGAAATTGCTGACTAGCAATTGTATAGAACCTTGGTTAGACTGCATCTGGAGTACTGTGTGCAGTTTTAGTCTCCTTACTTTAGGAAGGATATTATTGCCATAGAGGGAGTGCAACGAAGATTCATCAGACTTGTTCCCGGGATGGCAGAACTGTCCTATGAAGAAAGATTGGGGAAACTGGGCCTGTATTGTCTAGAGTATCGAAGAATGAGAGGTGATCTCATTGAAACCTACAAAATACTTAAAGGGATAGACAGGGTAGATGCAGCTAAGATGTTTCCTGTGGTTGGGGAGTCTGGAACCAGGGGACACAATTTCAAAATACGGGGGAAGCCACTAAGGACCAAGATGAAGAGATATTTCTTCACTCAGAGGGTTGTTAATATTTAGAATTTTCTACCCCAGAGGGCTGTGGAAGCTCAGTCATTGAGTATGTTTGACAGATTTCTAAATACCAATGACATAACGGGATATGGGGATAGTGTGGGAAAAAGGCATTGAAGTGGATGATCAGCCACGATCGTATTGAATGGCGGAGCTGGCTTGATGGGCTGAATGGCCTACTCCTGCTCCTATGTTCCTAGCCCTAGGTGAAACTACAGTGACACTGTTTTAGCCTCACACACTAACCTTAGTAGAAAACAACTCAGACACAACACAGGTACATGGCTCGTGTGTAAATTTCATGAATAAACTCCTCCCACAATTCAGTAACTAAGGGAATGAAACCTTCACTGTGGTCAAAGATATACCCGTGCGCTCTACTTTTCATCTTAACCTTTCTGTGCATTAACTGGTGAAATGATAACGTTCACATGCCGTGTGAATATGAGTATTGAGATCACGTGGCCAATGACAGTGTCTTATTACTCATTTATTATTTACTAATCAGGATTGCAATTATCCACATCTGGATTCTCAATTAGCCACATGTGGCTAACAGTGAACATATTGGGGAACACTGGTCTGGATTAAATCAGTTGCCTTCGTTACCACATCGCCAGACACTGATTGTTTGGGGAATATCTCTAAATATCACTGCAATCTCCAAGAAATATGAAACACTGACATTTGATGGAGAGCGGGAATGTCAATAAAAGTAGGACCTAAGGCTGTTCCTAAAAAAAATTGTGCTTAAAAATCAATGGATAAATGAGGTGTTTGTTGGGATTATTTGCAAACAGTAATTTTCAAGCTCTTTTGAAAGCTTTCACTGAAAGCCAGTGGACATGTACAAAAATAATTTAAAAGGCTAATGAAATATTGGCCTTTATCTCAAGGGGGCTGGAATACAAAGTGGGGGGAAGTTATGTTCTTATATAAAGCTCTGGTTTGGCCCCATCTAGAGTGCTGCTTTCGGTTCAGGGCACTGCAGTTCAGGAAGGATATATTCGCCTTGGAGCGGGTGCAATGAAGATTCACTGAATGATATTGGGGCGAAAAGGGTTCAATTATGAAGCCAGGTTGCATTGACTAGACTTTTATCTGTGAATGTAGAAGATTGGGGGGTGGTGGTTAATTGAGGTGAATAAAGGATTTGGTCGAATGGATGGAAACTATTTCTTCTGGTGCGGCGAATCCAGAACAAGGGGGCGTAATCTTCACATTGGAGCTAGGGGTGATTTCAGGAAGCACTTCAAACAAATGGTAGTGGGAATCTGCAACTCTCTCCCCCAAAAAGCTGTTGAGGCTGCAGGTCATTTGAACATTTCAAATCTGAGATTGATAGATTTTGTGAGGCAAACAGTATTAAGGGTTATGGAACCACAGCAAGTGTGGAACTGGCTCAAGGGGCTGTAAGGCCCTGTTACCTGTTACCTGTTTCAGTGTAAAAGTTATCCAGTGTGGAGGGCAGCTCCAGGTCCATTTCCACTCGTTCTCCCACACTCCGTGGTTGAACCGTGTGGTATAATGGGAATTAGTAATTTCCCCGATCCTGCTCGTGGCCATATTGCATCCTGGAGGAGTGCACCTTTGTAAATGTAACCTCTCCATTTGATCTTCCTCTCTCCTGGGGCCGAACTCAGGAACAGAACGATCTAGCCCATGGCTGCATAAAACGTTACATGTTATGAAACAAAGGCGGGTGGATGGATTTAAGCTGGAGCTTAACCATGGTCTTATTGAATGGTGGAATATACTCGTAGGGCCGAATGGCCTCCTCCTGTCCCTTTGTTCTGTTGACCTTTTATTGATTACTCGCTTTCTCTCCTCTTTCTGATCGCTGTGAATGTTTTTCTGCTCGTTTCCTTTCCCTTCTGTCTGAACCCTCTGTACTCACACAATAAAACCCCAGGGAGTGACAATTGCCATGACGTGTGTTTCATTGTGTTTCAGCACTGCTGGAAGTGATGGGCAATCGAGGCTTTTTTTTTTGCTGCCTTTTGTGTGAAGCTTGCACCCAGACGCCCCTCTTAATCCAGTTAACTGATAACTAGGTCATCACGAATGGTCATTAATCGGCAAGCAGCAAGTGCATAGTGAGACATGTACCGATAATCCGTAAATCTTTCAACACATGACTTGTTGTAAGCCACAATGTGCAGTTGGAAGTGAGTAACTTCACAGAAGTGTGTGACCTCATCTTCCCTCACCCCTGAAATTCAATCTTCTTTTAATCATAAGCAATTTAAGGGGTAAATTAAAAACTGGTTTTATTTTGATGCGGAGAAAAATGTTTAATTAGTCAGAGTTTATGAGGAATGAACCCCAAACTCTGGGAATAACTTCCTTTATGGTGATAATGTCTCTCTAGGATGGTCATCATGTTACCCTGACAACCTCTTGAGCAGACCAAGTAATTTTTCTTTATACTCAGGATGTGAGCTTCGTTTTATTGCCCATTCCTAGTTGCCCTTTGAGAAGGTGGTGATAGGCAATTTTCTTAAACCGCAGCAGTCCGTGTGGTGTACAAAGTGGAGAGATCTGAACATTCAAGGCTCCATCCCTGGCCTCTGCTGAGTTAATTGATCTTAGCTTTAGGAAGGATGTCCCAATATAGCAAAATAATAACGGGTGAGAGAGAGACAATGAGTTCGTGTCTAATTGGTTCTTAACGGAATCCGGGGCATTTGCCTCCACTACTCTTCTGGGCATCCACTCCATGTGGCAATCCCTTTCTGGTTGAGGAAGAACATTCCGATGTTAGTTCAAAATATCGGACAATGTGCCTTTAATCTAAACTAATGTTCAGGTGGGCATAAAAAGATCCCACAGCCACTGTTTCCAAGAAGAGATGGGGAGTTCTCCCCGGTACCCTGGGTAAACATTTATCCCTCGACTAACATCACCAAAAAACAGATGATCTGGTCATTATCACATTGCTGTTTGTGGGATCTTGCTATGTGCAAATTAGCAGCCACGTTTTTACCTTGCAACAGTGACTACATTTCAAAAAGTATTTTATTGGTTGTAAAGTGCTTTGGGATATCCTGAGGTGGTGAAAGATCATCTAAATGCAAGTAATTTCTTTACTCTAACCTCCAATGAGTATAAAGCTTGCTGATTATTTGAGATTTCTTTCATATAACCTAGCTTCTGAGCTGAGGTGACCGTGGTGGTGACTGATGCAGTTAATGAGATCCAGTGGCACGTTGACCCTTTGACCCCTGTTTCTCCCCTCCCCTCCCCCTCCACTTCTCCAACAGCCTCAGCTCCCTTCATTCATCTTTGTTGCCCCACAGGCTCAATGTCTGAGAACAGGATTAAGCAGGTGTGAATAAAGAAGTTCAAGGGGCTCTCAGTCATAGCTGAGAAGCAGAGGTAGTGGCAGAGTGAGACATCCATTTAAGAAGGGCAAACAGCTGGCTTTGAAGACAGAAGACAGTTGTTTCTGTGCTGTGTAGAATGGGCAGGTTTTTGCATCTGTTTGTGGTTTCTTTGAGCTAGTTTTCTCTCCTTTTGCTCTCTCACTTTCAACGTCGACTTCCCTCTCTGGTGCCTAACTTACAGATTGACACTGGCTTCTCTTTCACTGCTACCCGTCTCACATGACCATTATCTTTAGGCATTAGTATTTGACAGTGCGTTAATAGGGGAGATCACAGATCAACCCACCCACCCCCTCACCTGATGTCAAGACTTTACTTTCCGGCAAGGGTCATTAGACCAGATGAGGATAGACAATAGCAGCGACGTCGCTCCTTCACTCCGCCTCCCCAGTCAAGGAGCGATGGGGCTAATTGGCTCAAGGATTCAACAATAACCTTCCTGGTCTGTGGGGCTCAGCAAATTAATGGATAAACCCACTGAGACATCACAAATGGCGGGAGGATGGTGACATATGTGTGCTCCTCCAATTCTGGCCTCTTGCATGTCCCCGATTTCCATTGCTCAACATTGACGGCCATGCCTTCAGCTGTCTGGGTCCTAAGCTTTGCAATTCCCTCCGTCAACCTCCATGCACCTCTACCTCTCCTCTCTTAAGATGCTCATTAAAACCTAGCTGTTTGTCCAGGCTTCTGATCGCCTGTCCTAACATCTCCTTCTGTGGCTCAGTGTCAAATTTTGTTTGATAACATTCCTGTGATGTGCCTTGGGACCTTTTACTAAATTAAAGTTGCTATATAAATGCAAATTGTTGACATTTGAATTGAACCCAAAGGTGAATTGTTTTCAGTGCACAGTATTAATGTGTGGAGCAGCTTTTGAAATACACAGTGCACCAATACCAAAAGCTTTTCAAAACCATTTGAACATTTGAATACAGTAAGGCAGTTGTCTCATTTCGCAGGGAAAGACAAAAATAACTTGCATTTATATAGCGCCTTTCACGACCTCAGGATGTCACAAAACACTCTATAAACAGTTTAGACACTGTTATAATGTCAGAAACACGACTGACAATTTGTACACAGCAAGATCCCACAATCAGCATCCTGACAATGGTGATTGTTTAATTTAGTGATTTTGGTCGAGGGATAAATGTTTCCAGGACACTGGGGAGAACCCCCCTTGCCCTCCTTATGAGATGGTGGCCGTGGAATCTTTTACAGAAGGGGCCTTGGTTTGACGTCTCATCCAAAAGACGGCACTTCTGACAGCATAGCACTCCCTCAGTACTGCAAATGGGGGCGTCAGCCTGAATCTTGTACTCGTGTCCCTTAAGTGGGACTTGGACCCATGACCTTCAGTGACCTTCAGCGGCCTTCAGCAAGACAGTACTGTCCACTGAGGCACGGCAGACACTGAGACATTTAATCTGTCCTTTCTGTCTCAAAGACACTGATGAACCTGGTGTGTATCCCCAGCATTTTTTGATAAGCTGTGTATGGGAAAGGAGCTGCTTGTTCCAGTTGTCAGGACTTAATGGGAGATGGTCACAAATGACCAGCAGAATAACATTTCTACCCCATGTGCCATTTCTTAATGACCTGACCAGCAGGGCTTAACGTCTATTTATGCAGTTCACTGCATCACAGCCTTGGAAATGCTGAGAAAGTTACCAATGGATTTCACATCTAAACCTTGACCTTTGCTCTGAGAGCAGTCCATCTCCTGAAATTCTGGGAAGACATTTAGCCAGCCAATGACACGCTCAGCCACCTTGATAATCACAGCCCACATGGAGCCTGTGAGATCTCCGAATTGGCTTTGTAATTGGGGCCCTGCAGTCAAGTTCGCTCAGTCATACGTCGTGGCTCGTTGATAAAGTCTCTTACTACCCAGAAGTTTATTGGAGCTCGGCATGTTTAAAATTCTCATCCTTATTTTCAAATTCCTCCATGGCTCCACTCCCTCCCTATCTCTGTAATCTCCTCCAGCCCTACGCTGCGAGATCTCTGCCCTCCTCCTGTTCTAGACTCTTGCACCTCCTTCATTTCCATCACCCCACCACTGGCAGCCTTGCCTTCAGCTGACTCGGTCCTAAGCTTTGCAATTCTTTCCCTAAGCCTTATTGCCTCCCCCTCTCTGCTTTTTTAAGAAGTTTCTTAAAACCTATATCGTTGACCAAGCTTTTGGTCACCGTACCTAATGTCTCCCTATGTGGTTTGGTGTTGAATTTTATTTGATTGTCGCTCCTGTGAAGTGCCTTGGGCCATTTTTACTGCATTAGAAAATGCAAAAATGCTGTTGTTACCGTTGTAGCATGGACTGAACTTTAGGGAGATTGTTTCTTTGTGTATGTTATGCTTATCCCAAATGAGCAGTGCCAGTGTAGGGGAGTGAAACACTTCACACTTCAGAAACCAACAAAAAGAGAATGAAAAACTTACATAATAATAAAAGCAAAATACTGCGGATGCTGGAAATCTGAAATAAAAACAAGACATGCTGGAACCACTCAGCAGGTCTGGCAGCATCTGTGGAAAGAGAAGCAGAGTTAACGCTTCGGAACCGAAGAAGGGTCACTGACCCGAAACGTTAACTCTGCTTCTCTTTTCACAGATGCTGCCAAACCTGCTGAGTGGTTCCAGCATTTCTTGTTTTTAGATATGAAAAAACTTACATTTATATTGTGCCTCAGGACTTCCCAAAGCCGTTCACAGCCAGTGAAGCCATTTTTGTTCGGAGTGCAATCACTGTTGTAATGTGGGAGAAGTGACAGCCGATTTGCGCACAGCGAGATCCCACGAATATCAGTGAGGAAAATGACCAGATCACCTTTTTTCGTTAATGATGCCGGCTGAGGGATAAATATTGAACTCGGACACTGGGGAGAACTCCCCCTGTTCTTCTGTGGAAAATTGGCCAAAGCAGTGGGATCTGAGCAGGTAGTTGTGAGCCTCGGTTTAGCATCCTTTACAAAAGCAATAGGTACATGCCGGGATTAGAAAGCACGGCTGACTGCGGCACAAGGCCGACTAACGGAAGGATTCAATTTTACACTGAGTTTAAACCAGTAAGTTTGTTTTCTTACAGCACAAACATGTTTTAGCAATGACCTCCCTGCAGCAGGAGGAGGGAGCTGTGTTTGCCAAGCCACTGCTTTGGCAGCTCAGGCTTCCAGAGTTTGAAAATAAGTGCCAGAGGAGAATGGAAGGCCTGTTTCTGTGCCATCTCATTTAAAAAGCCAACCGAGAAGGAAGAAAACATTCCACGTTTCACATCTGTTGCAGGGAATACGAGCTCCATTAGTCAGTGTGATGCTTTCAGCCTTTAGAACCTGTCAGCAGCTCATGTGTTCAAGCTCCACTCCAGAGACATGAACACATCATCCAGGCTGATGCTCCCAGTGTAGCACTGAGGGAGTGCTGCACTGTCAGAGGTGCATCTTTCGGATGGAACATTAAACCAATGCCCTCTCAGGTAGATGTCAAAGATCCCATGGCATTATTTCGAAGGAGAGCAGGGGAGTTCTCCCCGGTGTCCTTGACCAATATTTATCCCTCAAGCAATATCACCAAAGGAGATTATCTGGCCATTATCACATTGCTGTTTGCGGGAGCTTGCTGTGCGCAGATTGGCTGCAGCATTTCATTCGTTACAACAGTGACTACACTTCAAAGAGTACATAATTGGCTGGAAAGCTCTCAGGGACATCCTGAGGTGGTGAAAGTTTTTCTTTCTTTCATCTACCACTTTGTGTGGACCTCTCCTCCTCTGATGATGGGGTCAACTCTTGTCAGGGTAATTCCCCCTCCCTACTATCTCCACCAAATTGTTATTCATCATGTGTTCAAAAACACCTCCAACAGCACCTCCCAGACCCATGACCTCTGCCACCTCGAAGGCCAAGGGCAGCGGGTGCATGGGAACACCACCACCTCCAAGTTCCCTCCAAACTCCCTGCAAATCACACACCATCCTGACTTGGAATACATTGACCATTTCTTCATTGTCGCTGGTTCACAATCCTGGAGCTCCTTTCCAAACAGCGCTATGGGAGCACCGTCACCACACGGGGCTGCAACAGTTCAAGATGACAGCCCACCATGACCTTCACAAGGAGTAGCTAGGAATAGGCATTAAATGCCAGCCTTGCCAATACTACCCACATCCATGGGTATTCCTCACGCGGGCATGGCAGGGTGAATTGTAGCCAAATCGCAGCACTTTCATTCAGATAGACAGTTCCAACAAAAATACTATTGTTCAATCCCCCACTATTAACATCCTGGGGGTCACCATTGACCAGAAACTGAACTGGACCAACCACATAAATACTATGGCTACAAGAGCAGGTCAGAGGCTGGACATTCTGCAGCGAGTAACTATCCTCCTGTCTCCCTGTCCACCATCTACAAGGCAGACGTCAGGAGTGTGATGGAATACTCTCCACTTGCCTGGATGGGTGCAGCTCCAAAAACACTCAAGAAGCTCGACACCATCCAGGACAAAGCAGCCCGCTTGATTGGCACCCCATCTACAAACATTCACTCTCTCCACCACTGATGCACAGTGGCAGCAGTGTGTACCATCTACGAGATGCACTGCAGCAATTCACCAAGGGTCCTTAGACAGTACCTTCCAAACACGTGACCTCTACTACCTAGAGGGACAAGGGTAGCAGTTGCATTGGAACACCACCACCTGCAAGTTCCCTTCCAAGCCACACACCATCCTGACTTGGAACTGTATCAATGTTCCTTCACTGTCACTGGGTCAAAATCCTGGAACTCCCTTCCTAACAGCACTGTCGGTGTACCTACACCACATTGACTGCAGCGGTTCAAGAAGGCAGCTCACCACCACCTTCTCAAGGGCAATTAGGGATGGGAAATAAATGCTGGCCGAGCCAACGACGCCCATATCCCACAAACAAATAAAAAGACCTGCATTTATATAGCGCCTTCAATGTCGCAAAATGGACCTTCACTAGTGTGTAAATTAGGCAAAGGTTGATACTCAGTCACATAAGGAGATATTAGGCAGAAATTATAGAGACTTTAAGGAGTATCTTAAAGAAGGCGAGAGAGAGAGACAGAGAGAGATGGGAGGGAATCCCAGAGCTTAGGACCCAGCCAGCTGAAGGCACGGCCGCCAATGAAGCGAGAGGGGAAGCACAAGAGGCATAAATTGGGTGGACGCAGATATCTGGGAGGGTTGTAAGACTGGAGAAGGTTGGAGAGATAAGGAGGGACGAGGCTATGGATAGGTTTGAAAACAAGGATGAGAATTTTAACATCAAGATGTTGCTTGACCGGGAGCCAATGTCGGTCAGAGAGCACAGGGGTGATAGGGGAATGGGACTTGTTGCCAGTTAGAGATACAGGCAGCAGAATTTTGGATGAGCTCAAGTTTTTAAAGGGTGGAAGGTGGGAGACCAGCCAGGAGAGCACTGGAATAGTTGAGTCTGGAGGTCTTCTTCTTCTTCTTTGGCCTCCTTGTCTCCAGAGACAATGGTTAAGCGCCTGGAGGTGGTCAGTGGTTTGTGGAGCAGCGCCTGGAGTGGCTATAAAGGCCAATTCTAGAGTGACAGACTCTTCCATAGGTGCTGCAGAAAAATTTGTTTGTTGGGGTTGTTACACAGTTGGCTCTCTCCTTGCACTTCTGTCTTTTTTCCTGCCAACTGCTAAGTCTATTCGACCCGCCACACTTTAGCCCCGCCTTTATGGCTGCCCGCCAGCTCTGGCGATCGCAGGCAACTGACTCCCACGACTTGTGATCAACGTCACAGGACTTCATGTCACATTTGCAGACGTCTTTAAAGCGGAGACATGGACGGCCGATGGGTCTGATACCAGTGGCGAGCTCGCTGTACAATGTGTCTTTGGGGATCCTCCCATCTTCCATGCGGCTCACATGGCCAAGCCATCTCAAGCTCCGCTGACTCAGTAGTGAGTATAAGCTGGGGATGTTGGCCACCTCGAGGACTTCTGTGTTGGAGATACGGTCCTGCCACCTGATGCCAAGGATTCTCCGGAGGCAGTGAAGATGGAATGAATTGAGACGTCGCTCTTGGCTGACATACGTTGTCCAGGCCTCGCTGCCATAGAGCAAGGTACTGAGGACACAGGCTTGATACACTCGGACTTTTGTGTTCCGTGTCAGTGCGCCATTTTCCCACACTCTCTTGGCCAGTCTGGACAGAGCAGTGGAATCCTTTCCCATGCGCTTGTTTAATTCTGCAGGTTACTGGTGATAGTTGAGCCTAGGTAGGTAACACGGGCATTAATAAGAGTTACAGCTGCAGATGAAGTGGAGACAACAACAACTTGTAGCATCTTTTTATGCAACAAAACAACTCATTTGAGGCAGGTGAGGTTATGGAGGTGGATGTTGGGATTGGAAGCTCACCTCAGGGTCATCTGTACTTAAAACTGAAGCATCCAACTCCGGCATTTTACAGGGAAGCACAAGTCTGTGCTTTGAGACATGGACATTACGGTGAAGTAAAGGAAGAGAAAGCGGGAGCAAAAGATAAACCCTGCCTGGAATTTGTCCCAGCTCCTAGTAACTGTGAGCATAGTGAGGGTGGACCTGGACCAGCATTCCGTTTGTCGCAATCAAAAACCAACCAAAGGTGAAATGTCCCCAACAGCTGCATGCAGTAAAGATGTAATGTGAGCGGTGTCTCTCGTTCTGTCTGTCTGGATATATCGTTTCCTCTGGTGTGTGGAAACTGATATTGTTGGCTTTGGTGGTGGTGTTTGGGGGGGGGGGTGGGGAGCGATGGAAACTAGAATTTGTTACAATCAGCTTTTGTTGCAGCCTGCCAGCAGTTTGCAGTTTTATCAGCGTAAAGGACATGGATCTTAAACTGAGCTGTTAATTTTTGGACAATCCTCCTTTAATGTAACATGATGTCCGTCTTAAATCTCTTTCCTCCAAAGCCCCTCTAGGTCTGTTGAAACAGATTGTAGTCCATAATTTGTACCCGTTTATATGTATATATTTTTAAGAAGCTTAATGTACCACTTCAGCATTCAAACTATCTCAGGAGATAAGGCGGTCCTTTGGTAACTCGGGGACCCAGCTAAGTATATTAAAGCCATTTCTTTCTGCCAGTGACTTGGCAATTCAACAGCACAGCAAATCAGTGGTATTGTGTCTCTGAGTCATTTCTGACAGCTAAGAAATGAGACATGAAAGTGGAGTAATTTTGTTCTGTTGCGCTCATTCTCTCTCGCTTGCTCTCTCTCCTCTTTCAGTTCAGTAGCCCAGGGCCATGTTACATCCAATGCATTATTATTATCGCCATTGCCTGCAGTCTGGACTTGTTTTTATTAACAAATTCCTTCTCAGCACTATGAGCCCCCATAGCCTGCTGAAGATTGTGGTATTAAAGGTAATTAGGAAGTAATCAAATATGTTGTTGGTTAGGGAGAGATGGGGTGTCTAAGCGGAAGACACACACACACACTGTGGCAGGTATCAATGGGGTGGGAGTGGACTGGGCTCAGAAATAACAACAAAAAGGCACAGCATCTAAAAGAACAATGAATTCAGACGTATCACTGTCTTCATTTGAAACTCAAACCTATAGTCTAGTCAAGGCCTGTTACCCGACCCGAACCCGATGGGACCCGACAATGTGTCTGGTTCGGGTCAGGTCGCTGTTCCAAGCCCGGCTTTCGGGCTCGGGTCGGTTCCGGGTCCGGGTCGGACACACACAGCAAGAAGTGTTAAAAGTAAAAAACTTACCTGAGCAGGGAGTTCGGGATGTCAAGGAGGGAAACTCTGAGTCTGCGCAGTGAGTGAGTGAGCATCTCTATGACGTCATCACGCTCACGCTGCAGCTTCCTGCAGATTGGGAGTCGCAAGGCAGGTAAAGGGAACATTCCGGTGGTCGGGTCGGGTCAGGTCGGGTGTGGGAAAAAATAGAGGGACTCGGGCCAGGTCGGGCTCAGGTCCGCTGTGGTTCCGTCGGGTTCGGGTCTGGTTTTGTTTTCGTGACCTGAGCAGGCCTTTACAGTCTGGTTACTGAGGGACTGTTGCACTGTCGGAGGGGCTGTACTGAGGGGTTTCTGCACTGTCGGAGGGGCTGTACTGAGGAAGAGATGTGCTGTCCGAGGGGCAGTACTGAGGAAGAGCTGCACTGTCGGAGGGTCAGTACTGAAGGAGTGCTGCACTGTCTGAGGTGTCGTCTTTCAGATGAGACGTTGAACCTGAGGTCCCGTCTGCCCTCTCAGGTGGAGGCATGAAATCCCATTGCCACTATTTTGGGGAGTTCTTCCTCATGTCCCGGGCTGCTATTTCTCACTCAACCAGCCCCATCACCATGATTTTAGCTCTTTGTACCCTCTGAAGTGGCTTTTGTAGCTACTCAGTTATGAAGCACAAGGGGAGCTAGGCAATGAATGCAGCCTCGCCAGTATCAACACAATGAACCATTAGCACAGTTGCTCTCTCCTCTTATATCAGTCTCTATTAAAATCGTGGGTTCCTGCCATTGGGGGAAGGGTAAGGGAGGGCAGTTCTCACCTTCATACTTGGTTCATGATTAAAGGTATTAACTTAAAACAACAAAATAAAGACTAATGGTGATTTTGGCACTCCCCCCTCACCCCAACTACTCCCTCCCCCATCAGCTACACCCTGAGTAATGTCCTGGATAATGTGATGATAGGAACAAAAAGCCTGTGGCCTACTCGCCCAGCACATCTTAAGTTTCAAGCAAATTGTTGTACACACAGGGGAGACATTTTGTCTCGGTATGTTTTTAACAGTTTACTAAGGTTTCCACTTTTATCATGGGAGTCTTTTCTGATTCTTTCAAGGGTTTTAGAAACTCTAGTTGCTGCCTCATATTTAAGGCACTCTGAGTGACCCTGCAGAGCCGCCATATTTATTTGCTCTTGCCAACCTCCCCTTGTCCCATCCTGAAGACTTCAACTTGCCCAGCCTAGTAAATCCTTGATGCCTCACCCAGCAGGTTGTCGACTGCTGACTGCATCGCTGCTGTATATAAGTTGTTACCTGCCCCTCTCCCCCACGGCTTCCTCTCTGCCACCACCCCCCACCCCTCACCCCCGACAACAATGTCAACAACTTATTAGCTAGGACATACCTAAAACTTTTTTTAGGCAGACTCCATGGATTGTTGAAAATCGTCCAGGGCATTTTTCAGGCCCTGTCTGGGCGAAAGAAGGCATACGGCATGCTTGCCTTCATCGGTCGGGGCATAAAGTATGAAAATTGGCAAGTCATGCTGCAGCTGCACAGAACCTTAGTTAGGCCACACTTAGAATATTGCGTGCAATTCTGGTCGCCACACTACCAGAAGGACGTGGAGGCTTTGGAGAGGGTATAGAGGAGGTTTACCAGGATATTGCCTGGTCTGGAGGGCATTAGCTATGAGGAGAGGTTGGAAAAACTCGGATTGTTTTCACTGGAACGACGGAGGTGGAGGGGCGACATGATAGAGGTTTACAAAGTTATGAGCGGCATGGACAGAGTGGATAGTCAGAAGCTTTTTCCCAGGGTGGCAGAGTCAGTTACTAGGGAACATAGGTTTAAGGTTCGAGGCAAGTTTTTTTACACAGAGGGTGGTGAGTGCCTGGAACTTGCTGCCAGGGGAGGTGATGGAAGCAGATACGATAGCAACGTTTAAGAGGCATCTTGACAAATACATGAATAGGATGGGAATAGAGGGATATGGGCCCCGGAAGTGCAGAAGGTTTTAGTTTCGGAAGGCATCAAGATCGGTGCAGGCTTGGAGGGCCGAATGGCCTGCTCCTGTGCTGTACTGTTCTTTATTCTTTGTTCTGCCCAAGAGTCTGCAGTGCCTAGTGGCCCATGCAGCATCACATTTCTTCCATTGCTGTCTGTCTAGAGAAAAATACTGATCTGGGCTCGGAGTATCATCTCTCTCCCACTTCCAGCAGATCGTGGTTCTCCTCGTGGTTGATGTTTAGATTTGCCAGTCTGTAAGAGACTCCTGTTGTCCCTGGGTATTTGTCTGTAGAGAAAGTTTTTGTTTTCACATAGCCAGGTTCTCAGTCTGACTTCCAACCCCTGGACCCGATTTCCATCGATCCAACATTGGCGGCCGCGCCTTCAGCTACCGACGCCCTAAGCTCTGTAATCCCCTCGCTAAACTTTCCTACCTTTCTCCCCTCCTTCAAGGTACTGCTTAAAACCTACCTCTTTGTCCAAGCTTTTGGTCACCTGTCTTAATATCACCTGATGTGGCTCGGTGTCAAATTTTGTTTGATCACGCTCCTGTGAAACGCCTAGGGATGTTTTGCTATTTTGCACAGCTCTTGACCTAAGGAAGGATATACTGTGCTGAGAGAAGGTGCCACAAGGCGTCACTAGATTGATTCCTGAGATGAGAGGACAGTCCAATGAGGAGAGTTTGAGTAGAGTGGGCCTATAGACTCTGGACTTCAGAGGAATAAGAGGTAATCTCATTGAAATGTATGAACTGCTTCGAGGGTTGGCAAGGGGGAGGCTGAGAGGCTGTTTCCCCTGGCTGTAGAGTCTAGAACTGGGGCCAGGGGTCACAGTCTCAGGATAAGAGGCCAGCCATTGAGGACTGGGATGAAGAGAAATTTCTTCACTCAGAGGATTGTGAATCTTTGGGAATTCTCTATCCCAGAGAGCAGTGGATGCTCAGTCTTTGAGTGTATTCAAGACGGAGATTGATAGATTTTTGGGCACGAAGGGAATCAAGAGTTGTGAGTTTAGGGTGGGAAAATGGAGCTGAGTGAGAAGATCAGTCATGATCACACCGAATGGCGGAGCTGGTTTGTGGGCTGTATGGCCTACTCTTGTTCCTATTTCTTAAGTTCTTACGTTAAAAATGCTATATAAATGCAAGTTGTTGCTTTTGTTTCGTCTGACTCCAACTTTTCAACCCGTCTGGCTTGGGTGGTCCTATCAGGAGTTCTACTTCCACCAGCTTAGCTCTCAATGTCACAGGAGCATGCAGGTCTTCCCAGCGCATCAAGGGGCAGTCACTGGCATGGGGCTAAGTTAGGATGGTGGTGAGGGCTGGAGATGGAGACTGAAGGCCACGAGGACTGCACAGCTCGGTATCACATACATTGTGAGGCCATTAGCAAAGCTGACGATGTTCTCCACTCTTGTAATGTATTCTGTTTCCTTTCTCACAGCACATTATTGTTGATCCATGACATTTGCTAAGTGGCATGTTTTTAATCTTAAACTTTCAAATTAGGCCCTAGTTCTGAGGGCCTTCCGTTGCTCCAAAGCACACAACACATTCAATCATTGACTGCGATTGTAATGAAACATTAAACTCACCAAACTGATCCAGAGCGTATTTTCAAGGCTTCATTTCAACTTGGAATAAATCACTTTGTACACTCAAAACTCTGTGAGCTTTTCAAACTGTTTCAGCTCAATTTATGCAAAAGATAAAACGCTCGCAGGCAGACATCGAAATGATGTACTTTTTTTTTGCTTCTTTTGTTGCGATGCTCATAAGCAGCGACATTCCTTTCTGGTTGTGGCATACTATCCGCCATGTCCATCGGTTGCCCGTCCTCCCCTCCTGGGAGAAATACTCCCCTCGGTTCTGGAGGGGCCGCACTGCATCTCCTGTCCAATATAACTTGTCCCTCTTCAAACGATTTCAAAACAGAATGACTTGAAAACATGGAAAAAAAGCATGAAATGAGAAAAGGACATTTCGCCCATCAGCCCCACGTTTTCCCCCAGATGCTGTACTCTCTATCCCACCCATTTAACCTCCTCTCACACGCCCTGGACATTCTATCCGATCATCCAGCACGGAGCCCAGGCCCACCCTGCGCCTCAAGAGGGGCCTCTCCCCGATAGCCAGGCTTTCCCCCAGGACCCGCGTGTAATCGCCCCCCCCCACTCGCCCCCCCGCCCCAGGATGTCCCAGAACGCTCTGAGGAAGTCCCGGAGTTCCGCAGTTGGGATGAGAGGAGACTCATTGGGAGGCATGAGGGAGTCCACCGTCGCACTGGCGATGGATTCAAGGTCGTCCTCCATGCCCCACACCGAGTCCCCATCCTCCTCCGGGTTGGCACTGCTAGTGGCTGACACACCCACCACACACTGTGGGCGCGGAAGTCCCGGCCGCGCCAGCTAGTCCCACCTCCATCGCGATCTCACCCCCCAGGATCAATGGCGGGGGGAGTCCTTTCTGGGTTCATCTACTTGACTGGTACCTATGGGCGCCGGCGGCACAGGAACCCCCTCCACCTCCGTCCCCAGGCCAGTGAGCAGCCCAGGGGAGATAGAAGTTCCTGACTCTGGAAATCCAGCCGGAGCTGAGACCGGAGGCAGAGAGAAGAGGCCATCTCCCGCTCTGCCAGCGCCCACAGATTCAGCACACGGGGAATTATGCAAATTGGCCTCAGGGTCGGGTACATCCTGGGTGGCAGCATCAGGCTGCTAGGAGGGTTGGCCCTCAAAGGACTCGCCCCCACCCAGTACACCCAACCCATCGGCCAAAGGGAGAGACCTCTCCCATGGGGTCCACAGGTGAGCCCTCTCCCTTGTCATTGGGAGTTACCAAATTTACAAGGGCTTTCCCCACTCCATCCTGAGGGACAGTGTAGGGCTCGAGGCCCCAATGGTGTTGGTGGTGTGGGAAGCCCGATGACCCGCATTAGGAGGTGGGTCCTGCAACTCCCGGCCCTCTTCAGAGGAGGGGGCTCCTCTTACTCGTATTCCAGGAGGGGCACGGAGGCTCAGAGACCTCCATCTCTATATAAGCCTCTGCTTCTGCCCCCGCACCCCCTTGCCCAGATTCCTTGGGCCCATGCTCAGCCGCGGTGCACGTGAGCTCCCCTGGATTGGGCCTAGGGCTAAGCTCATCCTCCAGTTCTCCGGTTGTGTCCAGGGGGCACGCCTTTGGGTGTTTCGATCTGCACCATGCCTTCCACCCTGAAAACCACGGCCTCCGGAACTGCCTGAGCGGTGATTGCTGTAGGTGTCGGAGGAGTAGGGGGCAGTGCAATGGCGCCACCCTGGGCTGCCGAGGTGGAGTTGGCAGACCGGAGGTTGGAGCAGCTCATCCGAACATGCCCCACCCCCTTGCAGGCTTGGCATGGCACCCCGTCCAAGGTCCAGAAGACACAGTAGAACTCCACATTAAACTGGCCCTCCGTAACCTCCTCCTGCAGCAACTGCAGAAGAGCTGGCAGCGGAAGGAGTATACATGCTAGAGGCTGTTCTCCCGAAGACCGAGCGGGACTGGGGTGAGCTCTGCCTTTACCTCCCCCAGATGGTGCAGGTGGGGAAGGAGGAGCTCACTAGGAATGAAGGGCGGGACATTTGACAAAATGACCCATTGTGCAGTGGTCTCCAGGGGGTCCACTGGCAGAAGGGTCTCGCCCAAGGTGACAGTGTAGCGAGAGCTTTACTCTGTATCTAACCCGTTTTTTTTGGGGGGGGCAGTGGGAGAGAGAGGTTGGAAACGTAGAACTGGAACAAGAAACCCAGTCCCTCGATGTCAGTAACTCCATTCATTTGACCAGGCTGGAAAATCAACCAGCTCAGGGGAGGCCGACAGCTCATACCTCACCATGAGGACAGCGTAGAGGGAGCTTAACTCTGTATCTTACCCTGTGCTGTATCTGTCCTGGGAGTATTTGATAGGACAGTGTAGAGGGAGCTTTACTCTGTATCTAACCCCGTGCTGTACCCACCCTGGGAGTGTTGATGGTGACACTTGTTGCCTGAAATGCGGAGTGTTTCAGTCTTCAGCACTGATGTCTCTCACCTCCATGTGTACAATGAAAATCTGTTTGTCTTGGTGCTAAATACTCTGGCACTTGGATAGTGGTGAGGCAGTGAGCATTGGTTGTTTGAGGGGCATGCTGTTCAAAAGTGGAAAATTAAATTATTCTACCTCACCAGTCTTGACCTGACCCCACACATGACAGTGCAAATGAATGTTCTTCCTTATATAATATAATTAGATGAGAAATATCTTGCTAATAAAGTTATGCACTCATTTAAAGATTGATGGCAATCCATTTAGTAGTTAGCGGGTTATTTGTGACAGACACACTGTATGTGCTGTTATTGCTTTCTATATGACTTTAAAACCACTGAAGGGAATTAATAACTGAGACTGTTAATTCTCTGTCCGTCCTCTGGGATGTCACAGCTTTAAGATTATTAGCTGATCTGTGAGGTTGGATTTTTTTTAATCTTAGGAACGCAGCCTGAGGCAGGAGTTATAATCTATTAGCATTAATAGCCATTGTTCTTGCAATTGCTTTTTTACGAGTAGACACCTCTCCACACAGAATGGAAAAAAATTCCCCTCTATCAGCGCAGTGATGTGATTTGCCCCCTCACTGACAGTGGAAAGATTAAGCATTGTGTGTAAGTATGAAAACAGGCAGAAGGGAAAATCCCAGCATCATTCACAAAAGGAAAAAGCTAGAGAGAACGAAAGGAATTGGAGGACCGATAAAAAAACACCAAGGGAAGGAGTGAGAAAGAAAGGAGGAGAAAGGAAAAAGAGAAGGGAGAAAGCGGAGGAAAGAAAAAAGGAAAGGAAGGGAGAAAAGAAAGACAGATAAAGGAAAAGACAAAAAGAGAAGGATTGAACAAAAGGGAGACCAAAAGAGAAAATAAGAAAGTCATAGGCAAACTTGGCAGCCATATTACACACAGTAGGATCCCACAAACAGCAATGAGCTGAATTATGAGTTCACCTGTTTGGTTGTGTTTGTGGAGGGAGAACACTGGGAGATCTCATTGCTTTTAGACAGTTCATCCGACAAAACAAGGGAAGACTTGTTTTGGGACAAAGTCATCAGATGCTGAACTCAAACACTTAATCCTGGTTTACGTTCTTCCTGAGCTGATGGCCAGGACCTGCTGTGTACTTCCAGCATTTAACCTTTCTATCTTAGATTATCTAGACTTTCCTTTCATTTGTAAAATAATGGTGAGTGTGTTACTGGAACGATGAAGTGTTAACCAAAATCAACAATAATAACTTGCACTTAAATGGCACCTTTAATGTTGTAAAACATCCCAAAGCTTTTCACAGGAGCGATTATCAAACAAAATCTGACACTGAGCCACATCAAGAGATATTAGGACAGATGAGCAAAAACCTCGTCAAAGAGGGAGAATTTGAGAAGCGACTTAAATCAGAAAAGAGAGGCAGAAAGGTTCAGGGAGGGAATTCCAGAGCTTGGGGCCCAGGCAGCTGAAGGCACAGCACCAATGATGGAGCGATTAAAATCGGGGATGAGCAAGAGGCCAGCATTAGAGGAATGCCGATATCTCGGAGAATTGAGGGGCAGATGGAGATTACAGAGATAGGGAGGGGCAAGGCCACAGAGGGATTTGAAAGCAAGGATGAGAATTTTAAAATCGAGGTGTTGCTTGATCAGGAGGCAGTGTAGGTCAGTGAGTACAGGGTGATGGGTGATGAGTACAGGGTGTTGGGTGAATGGGACTTGGTGCAAGTTAGGATCCAGAGAGCAGAGTTTTGGATAAGCTCAAGTTTAGGGAGGGTGGAAGATGGGAGACTGGCTGAAACAGTGATGGCATAGTCGAGTCCGGAGGTAACAAAGGCTTGGATAAGGTTGTCAGCAGCAGATGAACTGAGGCAGGGGTGAAGACGACGATATTACAGATGTAGAAGTAGATGGTCTTGGTGATAGAGAGGGTGGAGGTTGGAACCTCATCTCAGGGTCAAATAGTCAAACGATCCAGGTTTCTTGGAAGTAGCACCAAGCAGAGTAGGGAATAGATGCTTGTCTCTCAGTGCCTCGGTGTGTGAATGCATTGCGTGTCGTGTTACTGAGCAGTGCAAACTAGGAAGGTCCCATGTTTGATCTTCTGATTTAGTTAATCTTAGAGCAGGACAGCCATTGGGTCTCAGTTCCCCTGGGTTACAAAGGTTGGAAATCGTTCAAGATACCCTCACTCTTCCTCAGTGTCTATGGAACCTGATTGGAAAGTGGCAAAGAAAGGTAAAAATAGAATTGGACTTGGCTGTGATGCTCCTCTGGTCAAATAGTCCACAATCACTCACTGTTTAGGTTCACAGATGTAGAATAGCTACATAGCGCAGCTACAAAGGGGCACCAGGGGCTGAAATTTAGGAGCTCCCTAGGGATGGGAATGGAGGCGGGGCGCCCATAAAATTACATGGGATGGTGGGGTTGGAGTGCCGATCACCTTCCTGACGTCTTCGAATTTAGTCGGGCAGGGGAGGCAAACCTTCCCGCCCAGAAACCATTTGAGGCCCTTAGGTGGCCATTGCCCATAAGTAGCTAATTAATGGCTACCTAAGAGCCTATTCCTCGCACAGCTGGAAGTTTACTGCACTTGGAGGGCGGGCCCTCCTCCGTGGGCAATCTATGACCCACAGTGGGCCCCCGGCGGCAAAGTCTGCCCCTGTGGTATTACCCACCCACCTGCCCTCAGGAGCCCACCCTCCCTTGCCAAGGCCTGCCTGAGTGGCACTGTCGAGCCTGGCCGGGCTCCAGTACTGCTCTTCTTCAAGTGACTGCTGCAGTCCCAGCAGTGGCCACCAATCCCAGTGGTGCTGCTGGGACTGCTGAGCTGCCAGCCCTCTGATTGACCAGTAGCCCTTAAAGGGACAGGGAACCTGGCACCGGGCAGTTAATTGCCTGAGCGCTGTAAGATGCAGCTGGCTGCCCCGCAAATGCCAAGGCGGGGTTCCCCTCACCTTTTGGGCCCGGCATCAGAACCCCCGTCGGCTGCATAAAATCCGGCCCCTGGTGTGTGTGGAACTGGTCCCCTAAAAAATAGCCTACTCTTTTTGAATTATTCATTCATGGGATGTGGGCATCGCTGGCTATGCCAGCATTTATTGCCCATCCCTAATTGCCCTTGAGAAGGTGGTGGTGAGCTGCCTTCTTGAACCGCTGCAGTCCATGTGGGGTAGGTATACCCACAGTGCTGTTAGGAAGGGAGTTCCAGGATTTTGATCCAGTGACAATGAAGGAACGGTGATATAGTTCCAAGTCAGGATGGTGTGTGACTTGGAGGGGAATATACAGGTGGTGGCGTTCCCATGCAACGACTGCCTTTGTCCTTCCAGGTGGTAGAGGTTGCGGGTTTGGAAGGTGCTGTCCAAGGAGCCTTGGTGAGTAAATGATACACACTACTGCCACTGTGTGTCGGTGGTGGAGGGAGTGAATGTTTGTAGATGGGGTGGCAATCAAGCGGGCTGCTTTGTCCTGGATGGTGTCGAGCTTCTTGAATGTTGTTGAAGCTGCACCCATCCAGGCAAGTGGAGAGTATTCCATCACACTCCTGACTTGTGCCTTGCAGATGGTGGACAGGCTTTGGGTAGTCAGGAGGTGAATTACTCACCGCAGAATTCCTAGCCTCTGACTTGTAGCCACAGTATTTATGTGGCTGGACCAGTTCAGCTGCTGGTCAATGGTAGCTCCCATGATTTTGATAGTGGGGGATTCAGCGATGGTAATGCCATTGAACCTCAAGGGAAGATGTTTAGATTCTCTCTTGTTTGAGATAAGCATTAGCCTGGCACTTGTGTGGTGCGACTGTTACCTGCTACTTATCAGCCCAAGCCTGAATGTTGTCCAGGTTTTGCTGCATCTGGACATGAGCTGCTTTAGTATCTGAGGAGTCATGAATGGTGCTGAACATTGTGCAATCATCAGCAAACATCCCCACTTCTGACCTTATGATGGGGGGAAGGCTGTTGAAGCAGCTGAAGATGGTTGGGCCTAGGGCACTACCCTGAGGAACCCCTGCAGTGATTGACCTCCAACAACCATCTTCCTTTGTTCTAGGTATGACTCCAATCTGATCCTATTTCCTATATTTCTATGTTCCTGAATGGCCTAGCTCTAATATGTTCTAGACGCCCCCCAACATCCCCTCCCCCCCCCCCACCTCACCACCAGATGAAATAGTTTCTCTTTATCTGCCCTATCAACTTATTGAATCATTTTAAATGTTCTATTGCAGAAATCCAATTGGTGAAGGATAGAATTGGAGCCAAACTTTATACAATTTTATATTTATTTACAGTGTTACACATTACAAGCAGACACCTCCTAACCCAACCCCTGCAGTTTCTATCTGTGTCTATTTGTAGGGATTCAAATGAATCACCATTTAATGCCCACCTGCATATAACTAAACACAGTTAATATGCAATTAATATCAAACTCCTCAGTTACATCACCCATTATTCTAATCTCAACAGTATACAAGCCTAGTCTATGCAACTTGCCCTCCTAATGTAACCATTTTAGCCCCGATATCATTCCAGTGAATCTGTGCTGTTTCCCATCCATGGCCAATATATCCGTCTTGCGGAGCGGTGCCCAGAACTGAATGGAGTGCTCCAGATGGGGTCCAACCAGAGCTTTATACAACTGTAACATAACTTCCAACCCTTTGTATTCCAGCTGTCTTGAGATAAAGGCCATCATTCTATTAGTCTCTTCAATTATTTCTCGATAATTTTAGGAGAGGAGATAAATGGAATGAGTTGTGTGTCTTCACTTCAGCAAAGAAATCACTTGTTTAATAACACTTTAATAATCATCTGCCCTTCAATAGGAAGTTGCCTTATTGCATGTAAATATACTAATGTTGTTTAACATCTGTTAATTTGCAGTAAGTGTTGATCATGAGACATTTACAAATGTATTGATGTATAAGTTGCTTCCATTACACAATTCGAGCACTTCAGTCAAAGCACCTAGTGAGTTATTACAAAACCTTATTACTCAGCTGTAGGTTTTAGCTTGGAAATTAATAGGCAAACAGTTAGTCGTTTCCATGTGGCTGTCCCGTGGTTCAGTGAGTAGCAGCCTCGGCACTCAGTTAGAAAGCTGCTGATTCAAACTCCACTCCAGCACAAACGGCTGATACTCCTAGTGCAGTACTGAGGGAGTGCTGCACTGTCAGAGCTGCTATCTTTCAGAAGAGATGCTAGCTGAACTGAGGCCCTGTTTGTCCTTTTAGGTAAAGGTAAAAGCTACTGTGGCTGTTATTTTGAACAAGACTTCTTACCGATGTCCTCTTCCAATACTCAACCTTCAACCAACACCCAAAAATCAGATTATCTGATCATTTATCACATTGCTGTTTGTGGGAGCTTGCTGGGTACAAATTGGCTGCCTTGTTTCTCTACTGCTTTACAGAGTTGGTGGGGGGTCGGAGGATGGAGTCAGGGAGAGTTCAAATGACAGCGATCAAGAGTGGGAACTTTGACAGTATTTTCCCCCATGATTGCCCCGCCCCCCCCATCCCGTCCCACCCCTTCCCTCCCCTTCCCACCCCTTCCCTCCCCTTCCCTAACACGGTAGCATCCTTGTGCCTATTCTGCTTGAGCACAGAGCTTGGACCTTCCCAATCTGTAAACCTAAGCAGCAAAAGTAGCCAACGCCCCACGTTTCAGCTGATTAACAGGTGCTGACTGTCAACATGATCAGACGGTCACCAACGTAGACACAACTTTCCTCCAATGTCACAAGCTCATGATTAAAGGTGTCTTCTCTTAAATGCTTTTAATTATTTAAAGCAATTGATTACACCCTTATTAACAGACAATGCTCAAGTTACAGTTGGGAACATTAAGTTCTTGTTGAACATTAAGTGCTGATTGTTACCAGGCCCTTAAGGTGAAGTGTCCCATTGCATTTGAGATTCTTTTGTGCTCCCATCATTTTTAGTCTGACAGCTCTCCTAAAACACAGACATAACCACCCCCTTATACTGAGAAATACAGTAAAATGACTCCCCTCCCCTGCCTTCTGTAACTGGTTCTGAAAAGCAATCTGCGTTATTTACGGTTGCCAACCCCTCCAGGTTTGTCCTGGAGCCCCTAGAAATTAGCTGATGAAAGCTTAACAACTAATGGCTGCATGTCATCAGGCACAGAGATATGGATCTCACCTGTAAAAGCAGAGTTAATGTTTTAACCATGACTCAGTGGGGAGCACTGACACCTTGGAGGCAGAATGTCAGAATGCGGTGGCATTCCACAGATTTAAACCCATAATCTAGGCTGACACTCCAGGTGCCAGCACTGAGGGAGTGCTGCACTGTCAGAGGTGCCGTGTTTTGGATGAGACGTTAAACTGGTTGATGTCAAAGATCCCACAGCCACTATTTCAAAGAAGCAGGAGAGTTCTCCCCAAGTGTCCTGGCCAATATTTATGCCTCAACCAAAATCACTAAAAACAGATGCTCTGGTCATTTATCTCATTGCTGTTCAGGGTATCACAAAGCGCTTTGCAGCCAATTAAGTACTTTCGAAGTGTCGTAATGTCGGGAAACACAGCAGTCAATTTGCGCACAGCAAGCTCCCACAAACGGAAATGTGATCTTTTACGTTACCCCCGAGAGGGCATGCGGGGCCGCAGTTTAACATCTTGTCCGAAAGACATAGTCTGGTGGACAGCTCCGCCCAGTTCGCTGGACAAGCTGCCGGCAGTTTGGCCTCATGAGATAGTAATTTAATAACAGAAATAAATAAAAGAGTGAAGAGAGAGGAAAAATACCCTCAGCCCGAAACCATTGGCTGAGTAATCTACCTCCTCACATAATCAAGTCAGAACAGCCTGGCAGCCGAGCCTCATAAAGCTTAAAACGTCACTTTGCTCGATTAAGAGAAATTGATTTTGCTCCGCCACTGTGATAAATATGTTATCTCTGCCTTTGCTTCGGCCTCCTCACTGCCACTGCCCATTTGTTCTGATGCGTCTGAGTAGGCAGTCCGGAGACGAGGGCTTGTCATTAACTGCAGTCAGTGTCAGCAGTCTTGACAGCTCAGGAACTGGAGCGACTTTGATGGATCTTGGCAGCCTCGCGACGCAATTACACACTCCCTACAATCGGGCTGGCTCCCTTAAACACGTGAAAGTAAGCTGCCGTCATTTTATAATTGCACCTGTATTAATAAATTATGATTTAAGGCAGACAAAGCTGGACGGAAAGTTGTCACGCATCGTGAACTAGGCCAGAGGAAGGATGGAACGTAATGGATTTATTAAAGCTGCAGAACTCCTCCTGTGATTGTGTAGTGTGCTTTTAATAAACGGGAGGGACTCTCAGGACCTCCTTTTGAACTTGTTGTCCCCCTCTCCCCCTTCTCATTCTTTTGTCGCTTGTCCTATTTGCTGGTGGGATCTGGGTTGGGTACCTTGCTCCGAAGGCCATTCTTTATGTGTGATCTTAGATGGACAGGCTATTTGACCAGGATGGCAGTGAAGCAGAGACTGTCTGCAGGCTATTCCTCCATGAGGGGGAGAAGGAGTTAGAAGGGGAGGCGATGCATTGAGTCTTGCTTTCAATGTAGGATACAAGGAGGAGGATGAGGGGAACCGGGACTTAGAAACAACTAGAGAGGAAAGTTCAGAACTGACCATGGCAAGATTTATAATGTAAAGGAAAGATTAGAGTGGAGATACTGGTACTTAGGAGTGAGGACAGAATGACCCACCACACGGAGTGGAGTAGACAGGAGTCATCAGGAGTCATCAACTTGTGTAGACTCTATGTGTACAGGAGCTGATGCTGAGACACAGGCCGTACAGTACCAGATGGGAGTGAAATATCCCCTCTTACCATGTATGTATTAAACATGTACAGGAGCTGATACTGAAATGTACATGAATTGTACAGTAGTAGACATGACTCAATTGCCTACACTTTTGCTGGTGAACATGGTCCCTGCATTGTTGTTCCCCACTGACAATCAGACGACAGCAGCTGCTCGAAACGGTTCTTTTCTCTCACTGGCTTTGATAAGGTACCAAGAAAAGGTCAATCAATTTACCAGCCAGGCAGTGCCTGTCAGCCTCAAATGTCAAGGCCTGGCCTCGAGGTGACACCGCTGTCAGCAGCAACAGCAGCCAGGAAAGCCTTGCCTCTTTCCTGGGCTGTTGACAGGACCTGTGCCACACTTAAGTTAAGAAGGCGTGTGTGCTGTGAAACAGGGAACTAAGCATGATGCAAATCCCAGGATACGGGTAGGGTTGTCGACTCTGGTTGCTCGTATTCCTGGAGACAACGTCACATGACACACCCATCTCCGACCACGCTCCTGCCATTGATCACCTGGCATATCCATTGCCGCGGCACCCCACCTTGGCCAGTCGGAAAGCAAACAGACTTTTCATTATCCAATTGGATGATTCTCGACTGTCAGTCAAAGGACCTTTTCAGTCCCCTCTATCCATACTTTTCTAACTAATAAACTAATTCATTTAAAGGAAATGAAAAATAAACACCATTTTTTCAGCGCCCAGGTGATTTTTTTCCTGGGTGCTGCCCGGACCAGCATCTGGGGAAGTCATTCTTCAATTCCTGGAGACTCCAGGGCAATCCTGGAGGGTTGGCAACTCCTAAACAAGAAGATCAGGAATCGGAAACAGACCCAAAAGTATACAACAGGAAGAGAGATTGGTTCATGTTTCAGGCAATGTAACCCTTTGCAGACATCTGATTGTAGGGTCGCCAACTTTGATGGGACACATTCCTTGAGGTTTCATTGCGCAGTCGACAGCTTCCAGCCACCTCACCTAGTCGAATAGCCATTTCTTCCCCCATCTCCAATATTTTGATGATGAATAATTAAAAGTGTTTAAAGAAAATGATGAAAAGGAATAATTTTTTTTAATGAATTCTCTCGCATGTTTTGCTCGCAGCTGCATCCTGGAGCTTAATCTTTAATTCCTAGAGACCCCAGAACAATCCTGGAAGGGTTTGCCAACCCCTAAATCTGGTGACGGGTCCTTCATCTGAATTGTTTCCTGACGCCCGACTCTGCCCCCTGCCACAGCTCATCTGCTGAAATCCTCATCCATGCCTTTGTTACCTTCAGCCTCAACTATTCCAACACACACTCCAACACTGGTCTCCCATCTTGCCCCCTTTGGAACTTTCAGCTCCTCCAAAAATCTCTGCTGTCTGTATCCTAACACACCAATTTCTGTTCACCCATTTTCCCTGTGCTCGTTGACATTGGCTCCCAGTCCAGCAACGCCTCGATTTAAAAATTCTCATCCTTGTTTTCATATCCTTCCATGGTCTCGCCCCTCCCTATCCCTGTAATCTCCCCCAGCCCCTCAACCCTCCGAGATCTCTGCGCTCCTCCAGTTCGATCCTCTTGCATATCCCCGATTATAATCACTCATCAAATGATTTTAGCCGCTCCTCCATTAGCGGCAGTGCCTTCAGCTGCCTGGGCCCTAAGCTCTCGAATTCCCTCCCTAAACCTCTCCGCCCCTCTCTCTCCTCCTTTAAGACACTCCTTTCAACCTACCTCTTTGATCCTGTTTATGGTCACCTTCCTATTATCTCCTTATGTGGCTCAGTGTCAAATTTGCTTTGATAATCGCTCCTGTAAAGCACCCTGGGATTATTTACTGCATTAAAGGAGCTACATAAATAGGAGTTGTTGCTTGTTTTCTTTCTGAATTGTCCCTTGTTTGCCCTCTGACTCATGGTCTTCCCAAAGCTCCAGGCTGTGGAATCATGTGTTTCACCAGTTGTCTCATCGTGATGCTTAAACAAAATATTTTTGAGAACGAACAGCCTGGATCCATGAAAAGAAAATGCTGTACGGCCGCTAGCATCCTTGTCTCACCAATTTATAACAAATTCCTGGGCTTGTAATGGTCCTGACAGAACACTTCGAGTCTCGAGTGATGGATTAACCATGTCAATCTCTTTGTGCAGTAAACCTGATTTCTCTTGTACAAGGCACGCTAGATTCTATACTGTACACATTCAGGCTAATAGACCCCCAATGGCATAGTTGCAAGGCAGTGATTAGTGTTTTATTTATCAAATTCCTCTCCAATTTTCTTCCTCTAGTGTCTGAAGGCACTAACTCTCACACAGGGCACAGATCTAAACAACCCTCTGACATCTTGAAACTTGAACACATAATCTAGTAGGCTGACACTCACAGTGCCAGTACTGAGGGAGTGCTGGACTGTCGGAGGTGCCGTCTTTCGGATGAGGCGATAAACCGAGGCCCCCATCTGTCCTATTGGGTGGAGGTCGAGATCCCACAGTCACTATTTCGAACAAGAACAGGGGGAGTTCTCCCCAATGTCCTGGGCCAAAATTTATCTCTCAGCCAATGTCACTAAAAAAGCAGACTACTTGCCATTAGCAGATTACTGTTTGTGGGAGCTTGCTGTGGACAAATTAGCTGCTGTGTTTCATACTTTCCAACGGTGACCCCACTTTAAAAGTACTTCATTTGCAGTAAAATGCTTTAGGATGTCCTGAGGCTGTGAAAGGTGCTATGGAAATGCAAGTTCTTTCATTTTTGTCCAATTAGCCATTTTTCATATGCAAGGCTCAGAGAGCTGCCATGAGAATGATGGGCTGAATGGCCTCTTTCTGTGCTGTAAGATTCTATGATTTGCTGACCTTGCATGTCAAGCACTTGGATAGAAGAATGACCGACCAACGCTCAAACATGAGGAGAGTGCTCTGGGATAAGGTACCCACCCTTCATGACTTCCCCACTTGCAGCTCCACGGTCAGTGGACAAGAAGCGCATTTGCCAGAGACAGGATTGCAAAAGTCAGACTATTGCTCGCCTCCTCTCTCTGCTAACCGACCGCTCTTCCAACGAAAGCCAACAGAAAAGAAAAGAAAAGAGCAGATAAAGTCCTCGACCAGAGCGGGCGTTGTAAATAATTAATTATGAATACAATATCAGGAAAGGATTGACCACCACTGAATGAAGACAGCATGAGGGGAGGGGAAGGCATGGCAGGAATGCAGGCCATGTGGTATATGATGAGTGGGAATCTCAGTACATTACCCAGCGACAGGGAGACACTGTCCTTGCTCCTTCTCTCCACATGCCCACAGGGTAAAGCTAGGAGGAGGAGGAGGAGGGTGGGTGGTTTGGAGGTGGAGAATTTATCTGTGGCAAGCACCTCCAATATTTGCATTCACCATCCATCTGGTTGCTACCCCATGAGAAGCTGGAAAGCAGCATTAAATTCAATCGAGCCTGGCCTCCAATTCATCATCACCAACATCTCTCGCTCACCAGCGCTGCTGACTTCATATGTTACTGTCCCCCCGATGCTCCCCACCCCCAACCTGTCACTTTGTGCTGCGCTTTTTAATCTTTCTCCCTTGAATTACATTCCAAAAAGGTCACCACCATCCAATTAGAACCTTATCAAAGATGCACATGCAGGCTGCATTCAAGCTCGTTGACTCCCAGTCATAAATCCATAAATTGCACATCAGGAATCCCCGCATTATCATAATGAATAAAAGCGGTAGCAAACCACCTGTGTGTTTGCCAGAAAAATCCTCACTACAGCCCCCCCAACCCTCCATCACAAAAAAAATCCCCAGACAAGAAATTAAAGTAATGGAGGAATAATCATGGCTGCACTAACCAACTAAACTAACGACACATCAGGTGTATCATGCCCCATATTTGACTAGACTTTAAGGAAACTTTTCTTCCAGTGTTTCACTAATCATGCAAAGAAAATTCTCTCCTCGATTTATATTCACTTTGCAGATTATATCATGTTCATAATTTTATTTATGGGCGGGGTAGAGGGAGCTTTACTCTGTATCTAACCCTGTTTTTTTTTAGGTGGCCTTTATACCCCAGACCCCTTTTATATATGTTATGTCGAGGGGGCCTTTATTCCTCAGGCACCCTTTTTATACATTTTATAAAATAACTTTATTAAAATCAAATAAAGAAAATAAAACTCAAATTAAAATGGCATTCTCGGCCTGAATGATGCTCTCCAGTTCCTGCGGTGCCCACCAGTCGCGGAAGGCCTCAAGCGTACCGGTGGATACCGCATGCTCCTTCTCCAGGGACACCCGGGCACGAACGTAACCATGGAAGAGGGGCAGGCAATCAGGGCGGACGAACCCCCCCCCCACCCCCCCCCCCGACGGTCCACAGCCCGGACCTGTGAATTGCCACCTTGGCCAGGCCCAGGAGCAGACCGATGAGGAGATCCTCCTCTTGGCCAACGCCCCTCCGCATCGGGTGCCCAAAGACCAGGAGCGTGGGACTGAAGTGCAGCCAGATCTTGAGGAGCAGCCCCTTCAAATACTTGGATCTAACCTGTGCTGTACCTGGGAGTGTTTGATGGGACAGTGTAGAGGGAGCTTTACTCTGTATCTAACCCATTTTTTTTTTCTTTTTTTTTCCAAGGTGGCCTTTATACCCCAGGCCCCTTTTTTCACGTTGAGGGGGCCTTTATTCCTCAGGCCCCCATTATATACATATTTACAGATTTAAAATAACTTTATTAAAACCAGATAAATAAACAAAAACTCAAATTAAAATGCCATTCTCGGCGTCGACGATGCACTCCAGTCCATGCGGTGCCCACCGGTCGCGGAAGGCCTCATGCGTACCGGTGGGCACCGCATGCTCCTTCTCCAGGGACACCCGGGCGCGAACGTAACCGCGGAAGAGGGGCAGGCAATCAGGGAGGACGGACCCCCTGACGGCCCGCAACCTGAACCTGTGAATTGCCACCTTGGCCAGGCCCAGGAGCAGACCGACGAGGACATCCTCCTCCCGGCACACTCCCCTCCGCACCGGGTGCTCAAAGATCAGGAGCGTGGGACTGAAGTGCAGCCAGAACATGAGCAGCCCCTTCAAATACTTGTATCTAACCTGTGCTGTACCTGGGAGTGTTTGATGGGACAGTGTAGAGGGAGCTTTACTCTGTATCGAACCCATTTTTTTTTTTTTTCCCATTTTTTTTTTCTGGATCAAACCCAGTTTTTTTTTTGTAGAGGGAGCTTTACTCTGTATCTAACCCCGTTTTTTTTTTTTTTTCTGTATCTAACCCTGTTTTTTTTTTTTTTTACAAGGTGACCTTTATACCCCAGGCCCCTTTTATATTTTTCACATCGAGGGGGCCTTTATCCCTCAGGCCCCCTTTATATACATATTTACAGTTTTAAAATAACTTTATTAAAACAGATAAATAAACAAAAAACTCAAATTAAAATGCCATTCTCGGCGTCGACGATGCACTCCAGTCCCTGCGGTGCCCACCGGTCGCGGAAGGCCTCAAGCGTACCGGCGGACACCGCATGCTCCTTTTCCAGGGACACCCGGGCGCGAACGTAACCGCGGAAGAGGGGCAGGCAATCGGGGAGGACGGAACCCCCGACGGCCCGCAACCTGGACCTGTGAATTGCCACCTTGGCCAGGCCCAGGAGCAGACCGACGAGGAGATCCTCCTCCCGGCCCAAGCCCCTCCGCACCGGGTGCCCAAAGATCAGGAGCGTGGGACTGAAGTGCAGCCAGAATTTGAGGAGCAGCCCCTTCAGATACTCAAATAGGGGCTGCAACCTCGCACACTCCATATAAATGTGGAACACGGACTCGTCCAGGCCGCAGAAAGTACAGCTGGCCTGGGAGTCCGTGAACCTACTTAAAAGCCTATTGCACGGGACTGCTCTGTGCAGCACCCTCCACCCCAGGTCCCCGATGTAAAGGGGGAAGACTCCCGCGTAGAGAGACCTCCATCGGGGTTTCCCCTCGCCGCCAGATGGCAACGCGGACCGCCAGGGCGTGTCCGGCCGGCTGACGAGGGCGAGGAAGTGGAGAGTGTGCAGGAGCAGCCCGTACAGGAAACCCCTCCGCGCCGATTGGAATGGCACGGAGGGCATTTCCGAGAGGCGGCTCGGGTTGTGCGGGACCGGCTCCCGAGGAGGGTTTCGGGGCCTGGGTCCGATGAGCAGTTCCGGCCGAGCGGGGGTCGGCTCGGCCGGGATCGCTCCGCACTCCCGAGCCCCCTCGCCACCCGCAGTGAGGGGCGTCCCGGGGGTTTCGGCTACTCCTCCGCCCGCCGGACCGTCCCCGGAGTCGGCCGCCCGGACAGCCGAGGCGCTCTCCTCCGCCGGCGGGGGAGCGCCCTGACTGGAGGCGACCATGTTCCAGACTCGGAAAAGATCCCGGTAAAAGACAGGCAACTCCCTCAGAGAGGCGCGGCTAACGGACTCCACCGGGAGCTGCGTGTCGTCTTGAAGGCAGTGACACTGGCGGAAAAAATACGTCGCCAGCGCACACCATCTGGGAGGACGCTCGACGTACAGGTATCTCTGCAGGGTCCGAAGGCGGAGAGTCGCAGCCTGGGTGCGGACGCACACCAGCGACTGACCGCCCTCCTCGATCGGGAGACTCAGGACCGCGGCAGAGACCCAGTGTTTCCTCTTGCCCCAGAAGAAATCGACGAGTTTCTTCTGGATCTTGGTGGCAAATACAGGGGGCGGGGCCAAAGTGACCAACCGGTACCACAGCATGGAGGCCACCAGTTGGTTTATGACCAACGCTCGGCCCCTGTAGGAAAGCACTCGGAGCAGTCCTGTCCAGCGCCCCAGCCGAGCGGTGACTTTCGCCTCCAACTCCTGCCAGTTTGCCGGCCAGGCTTCCTCAGTGGGGCTAAGGTGGACTCCCAGATAGAGGAGGTGCGTGGTGCTCCACGCAAAAGGTGTCATCTCCTCCGGCAGGGAGTCCACCCGCCACTGACCAACCAGGAGTCCGGAACATTTCTCCCAATTGATCCTCGCGGAGGACGCGGCAGAAAAGGTCTGCTGGCAGTCGCGCATCCTCCGCAAGTCAACGGGATCTGTGATTGCGAGGAGCACGTCGTCGGCGTAAGCCGAGAGGACGACCCGCATGGCCGGCTCGCGCAGAGCCAATCCCGTCAACCTCCTGCGAAGCAGGCACAGGAAGGGCTCCACGCAGATGGTATACAATTGGCCGGACATGGGGCACCCCTGACGCACTCCTCTCCCAAATCGAAGGGGTGCCGTCAAGGACCCGTTAACTTTGACTAGACACTCTGCGGCGGCGTATAAAAGTCGGACCCGGGCCACAAAATGCGGCCCGAGTCCGAAAGCGCGCAGAGTCCCGAAAAGGTAATCGTGATCCACCCTGTCGAACGCCTTCTCCTGATCGAGGGAGAGAAAGGCGACCGACTGACCAGTCCTCTGGGAAAGATGGATCAGGTCCCGGACCAGGTGGATGTTGTCCTGGATGGACCGGCCTGGGACCGTGTAGGACTGGTCGGGGTGGATCATGTGGGCCAGCACGGAGCCCAGGCGGGTAGACATATCCCGGGCAAAGATCTTATAATCCGTGCTGAGGAGGGAGACCGGACGCCAGTTTTTAAGCAGGCGGAGATCGCCCCTCTTCGGCAGCAGGACGATGACCGCCCTGCGCCACGAGAGGGGCATCTCCCCGGTCGCCAGGCTTTCCCCCAGGACCCGCGCGTAATCGTCCCCCAGGACGTCCCAGAACGCCCTGAGGAACTCCACGGTCAACCCATCCAGCCCTGGGGATTTGCCCCTCGAGAGCTGGTGGAGGGCGCCAGTCAGCTCCGCCAACGTGAGCGGAGCCTCCAATCCTTCGGCGCCCTCCGGGCTGACCTGCGGCAGGTCCTCCCACAAAACTCTGCGCGCATCCTCGCTGGACGGATCCGGAGAGAACAACGCACTGTAATACGTCCGGACCAGGAGGCCCATTCTCTCCGGATCCGCGATGGAGGATCCGTCGTCGGCCAGCAGCTCGACGAGCTGCTTACGGACCCCCCGCCATTTTTCCAGCGAGTAGAAGAAGGGTGAGGCGCGGTCCAAATCTTCCAGGATCTGGATCCGCGACCTCACGTACGCGCCTCGGGACCCTATGAGCTGCAGGTTCCTCAGCGCGCCCTTCTTCTCTTTGTACGCCTGCCACAGGGCCGGGTCCGCGACGGCATGACCGAGGCGGGATTCCAAGTCGAGCACCTCCCTCTCAAGGCGCCCGACCTCGGCTTCCCGCCTCTTGGTCGACCCCTTCGCGTACTCCTGACAGAAGACGCGGATGTGAGTCTTGCCCACATCCCACCATAGCCTCAAGGAGGGGAAGCCCCCCTGCTTCCTTCTCCAGTCGGCCCAGAATCGACAGAACGAGTCCCGAAATCGCACGTCCTCCAGCAGCCGGTTGTTAAAGTGCCAGTACGCGGACCCCGCCCGCGTGCGGAGCGGAGTGAACTCCGCCCACACCAGGCGGTGGTCCGAGCACGGCACCAGCCGCATGGAGGCCGCCGAGACACGGGAGACGTACGCCTGCGAAATGTAGAGGCGGTCGATTCGCGACCCCCCTCCTCCAGACCTCCACGTGAAGGCGCTGGAGTCGGGATGGAGATTCCGCCAGACGTCCACCAAGTTAAGGGAGCTGATCAGTCCCCTCAACTTCTCCACCGACGCTTGGCCGCGCTGGGGACCGGAGCGATCCCCCACCTCGAGGGTGCAGTTAAAATCCCCCCCGAGGATGATGCACTCGCCGCTATCGATGGAGCTCAAGAGAGCGGACACTTCTTCAAAGAAGCGCGCTTGCAAAGCGCCGGGCCTGGGCGCGTACACGTTCACAAAGTGGAGCGGCACGCTACCCAGGCGAACGGCGAGGTGGAGCAAGCGGCCCGGCACTAGCTCCTTGACCCCCAAGATCTCCGGCTGAAAAGTCGGGGCCAACAAGATAGCCACCCCACTAGAAATAGGGGTGAGGTGACTCATGTAGACCCCACCCTGCCACTCCAGGAGCCAGGTGGCTTCGTCTCCCGGAACGGTGTGGGTTTCCTGCAGAAAGCTCACCGCGTATCTCCCTTCCCTAAGGACTGAGAGATTGTGAAATCTGCGGTGAGCCCCTCTGCTGCCGTTGATGTTGAGGCTGGCTATGGTTATCTTCATGTCAAAGGTACGTAAAACCCGTCACCAACAGCTCACTGTGAGGAGGGAGTGGAAGTGCACCTGGCCCTCCACTCCCCCAGCAACCCATTGAGGAACACATTAAAACTGCGCCTCTCAACCAGTTTCACGTCCGCGCGCTTGCCCGCTATCTTAAGGGCGGCACGGACGGACTGGATGATCAGCGCCAGATTCGACCAACGGTCGAGGGCCAGCTGAACTTTATTGCGGCAACCTCTGCAAGCCGCGAGGAAATCCCGGAGTTCCGCCGTGGGGATGAGAGGAGATTCGGTGGGAGGCACGAGGGACTCCACCACCTCACTGGCGATGGAATCAAGATCATCCTCCGTGCCCCGCACCGAATCCCCATCCTCCTCCGGGTCGTCACCGCCAGCGGCCGACACATCCACCACACACTGTGGGGCGGACGTCCCGGCCGCGCCAGCTGGTCCCGCCTCCGTCACGATCCCACCCCCAGGATCGATGGCGGAGGAGTCCTCTCTGGGTTCTATTGTGAAACTGGAGCCTGTAGGCACCAGCGGTTCAGGACCCCCCTCCACCTCCATCCCCAGGCCAATGACTGGTCCAGGGGAGACAGAAGTTCCCGACTCCGGGAAACCAGCCGGAGCCGAGACTGGAGGCGGCGAGAGGAGGCCATCTCCCGCTCCGCCAGCACCCACAGGCCCAGCAGATGGGGCAGCATTCTCAGTTATAACTGGGTCGGGTGTCTCCTGGTTGGTGGTGGACTCCGGCTGGGAGGCCCGGCCCTCTGGGGCCTCGCCCTCCCCTTCATTCAGGACACCCGACCCAGTAGCAGTGGCGGAATGGGCGGTTTCCCCAGGCTCCCCCACCACAAGCAGGGCCCCACTTACTCCTTCAGGAGGGGCCTCACGTACCGGGGCCATCCCCTCCCCTCCATCCTGAGGAATAGGGAGCACCTGCCCGGACTTTGCAGCCTTGGTGGTGGCGGTAGGGGGCACCTGAGGACCAGAAACAGGAGGCAGCTCCCCTCCAACAGATGGGCCCTGCACCTCAGGGCCCTGTGTTATTTCTGTGGAGGGGTGCCTTCTCCTCTTTTTCGCACTTGGGCGCGGAGACTCAGAGACCTCCATGTCATCAGAGGCCTCCGCCTCCGCACCCTTTTTTCCTTTTTTCGTCACCCTGGGCCCGAGCCCAGCCCTGGGACAGGTGGATTCCATGGGAATGGGCTTTGGGCTGAGCTCAGGCTCGGGTTGAGTCAAAGTGTCCAGGGGACGCGCCTCACGATGTTTCTTTTTTCCCCGCGTCTTCCTTCCGCTCGGACGGACGCTCCCCTCCCCGCCAGAGGCTGTGAAAACCACAGCCTCCGGAACCGACTGAGCGGTGTCTGTTGGATGTGCGGGGGGAGTGGGAGGAGGTGCTGTGGAACCACTCTGGGCCGCCGAGGTGGAGCTGGCGGCCGGGAGGTTGGGGCAGTTCTTCCGAACATGCCCCACCCCCTTGCAGACGTGGCACCGCGCCCCGTCCGAGGTCCAAAAGACGCGGTAGGCCGTCCCCTGGAACTCCACATTAAATTGGCCCTCCGTGTCCTCTTCCCGCGCCAGCTGCATAAATAACTGGCGGCGGAAGGAGTAGACATGTTGGAGGCTGTGCTCCCGAAGACCAAGCCGGACTGGGGTGATCCCCGACCTCACCTCCCCCAGATGGTGCAGGTGGGGGAGGAGGAGCTCACTGGGAATGAAGGGTGGGACGTTGGACAACATTATCCGATGCGCAGTGGCCCCCAGAGGGTCCACTGGCAGGAAGGTCCCCCCCACAGTGAGCCCTTTACTCAGGGCCAGGGACACCGCCCGCTCGGTCTTCAAAAAGAACACAGCCTTCCCATACATCTTTGAGGCCGCAACAATGGCCGAGGGGCCGACAACCACGGCCATTGCCTTAACGCAGGCCTCAATAGACATGTTGGGGTGGGGATAGCTCTTCACCCCATGGCTGCATGTCAATAATTTAAAGGGTGACGGGGCCACGTGGGCAGCCACAGAAGCTGCAGCTGCGTAGGTAGTAGAGGGCCCCGCCACCGGTGATGAAGGGCTTGCCATGGGTCCAAGAGCTAAACCCACCCCAAATTGTGGACTTGCACACTAAATAACAGATTCACAGAAAGATTTGAAAAGACAAACAAACAAACAACAGGTTAGTGGAGAGGCTGAGGTAAGAGAGGAGAGGCAAAGGCAGGCTGGAAGGGATGACTTGCTTTCTGGAGGTGGTGCTCACAGTACACTTAAAACAAACAGTCTTTGAAGTTGGTCTTCCGGTCTTCTGGTTGGGGGAGTCGTCTTCACCTGGGTCAGCTGAAGCTGCCCAGGCACTATCTATCCCCTTCCGTCTGTTTAGCTGGGCAGCTTCAGCTGACCCAGGCTTGGCAATTGGGGTGGGGAGGGAGCTTCCCTGTGTGCTTTTGCAGCAGCACAGACTCCTGTTGAATTGGCAGCCCCACCCCTTGTTGTTCCAGCCACTTGTTCCTCCCCCAACAGTCCAAAGTAAATTACTGGTGTTCAGCACCCACCTCCAGACAAAGCCTTGTTTCCAACAAAAAAAAGAATGTCACTTTCTTCTCTTTTAAAGGTGATTGTTGTTGGAGTTTTCCTCTGCTTGTTTGTAGAAGCTCTCCCTTGCTCAGTGTAGCTCCTCTCTCCACCTCTGCAACCTCCAACTGCCACCAGCACTCTCAGCTGCACCTCGTTGATGCACTCAGGCTCCCAAATCAGTGGGCAGCCAACCCCAGTGCTGTACCTGTCCTGGGGAGTGTTTGATGGGGGACAGTGTAGAGGGAGCTTTACTCTGTATCTAACCCATGCTGTACCTGCCCTGGGAGTGTTTGATGGGACAGTGTAGAGGGAGGTTTACTCTGTATCTAACCCATGCTGTACCTGCCCTGGGAGTGTTTGATGGGACAGTGTAGAGGGAGGTTTACTCTGTATCTAACCCATGCTGCACCTGCCCTGGGAGTGTTTGATGGAACAGTATAGAGGGAGGCCATTCGGCTCATTGTGCCTGAGCTGGCTCTTTGAAAGAGATATCCAATTTGTCCCGCTCATGTGCTCTTCTGCCCCATAACTCTGTAAAATTTTACTTTTCAATATTTATCCAATTCCCTTTTAGAAAATTACTATTGAATCTGCTTCCACTGCCCTTTCAGTCAGCGCATTCCAGATCCCAAGAACTCGCTGTCTAAAAAAAAGTCTTCTCAACTATGTCTTCTGCCAATTACCTTAAAATCTGTGTCATATGGTTACTGACCCTCCTGCCACTGCAGTTTCTCCTTATTTACTCCAACAAAACCTCCCCATGATTTTGAACGCCCTCTGGTAAATCTCCCCCTTACCTATGCCGCTCGAAGGAGAACAATTGCAGCTTCTCCAGTCTCTCCACAAAACTGAAGCCCCGTATCCGTGAGTCCCATTCTCATAAATGTCCTCTGCACCTTCACCAAGGCCTTGGCATCTTAAAGTGTGGAGCTGAGAAATGAACATAGTTCTCCTCCTGATGCCTAACTGGTGATTTCTGTTCAAGGTTCAGTGTAAATTCCTTGCCTGTACTGTTTTTACCTTGCATTGATGGAAGGGACATAAGCTTTTGTGGAATATCAAATAGTGAGGATGACAAACCTTGGCAGTGACGCCTATGCTGACAGTTAATGGATATTAAAAGCCAGCGTTGACAAGGTCAGAATCATGAATCTGCATCTCTCATTTTATTGCAAAAATAATGCAGCATTCCGCACTCTCTGCTCTCTAACCCCCCCACCACCACCCCCCCCGCCCTCCCCCGACCCATACGCCTTTCCACATGAACCTGTCTTGAATGACATCATGCTTTGCAGAAGACACTGGCAGGAGCTTGACCGAGAATCAGTCAATTGAGATCGTAAATTTTCCCATAAAGTTAAAACGACTTGGGATTTTAAGCTGTCATAATGTCACGACGTTAATCAATTGGCAGAATATGTCATTTCTCGCCTCCCTTGTAGCTGGGTTGCCAACCCCACCAGGATCCTGGAGTATCCAGAAATCTGGGACAAATGCTGCAAGCAAAACCCAGGAGAAAAACAAATCATAGGGTGGGTTAAAATAATGGTGTCCTCTTCCTCATGACATTGAGCATTTTTGTTTATTAGTTAGAAAAAAAATTCCAGATGGGAGAAAAAGGCCGTTTGACCGGGCGGCGCGGTTGGAGGAAGATCATGTGATGAGAGCTCCAGGCATCCCTCCAATCAGAGTTGGCAATCCCTGCCTCATAGTTCAGTGCCCCGATGGCCAAGTTTCCATCACTGATCTATGCAGGTGGCGCTGGTATTAGTTAGGCTCAGCGGTCAAAAAGCTATAGTTCAGCCAGCGGGTCGGGAGTGCAGTGAGGTAGGTGGGGGTGAAATCAGCTGCGGTTTTTGCTCATTATCATTGTTCAGTGACCCCACCCCAGATGGGTTGTTGGTCACTAACGCCATTGCCAGCTTTGCTTATTTATGTATATATAATTAAATCTCAGGATGTGGGCGTCACTGGCCAGGCCAGCATTTATTGCCCAATCCCTAATTGCCCTTGAGAAGGTGGTGGTGAGCTGCTTTCTTGAACCGCTGCAGTTCATTTGGTGTAGATAGACCCACAGTGCTGTTAGGAAGGGAGTTCCAGGAGTTTGACCCAGCGATGATGAAGGATCAGCTGATATCTTTCCAAGTCAGGATGGTGTGTGGCTTGGAGGGGAACTTGTAGGTGGTGGTGTTCCCATGTGTGTCTGCTGCCCTTGTCCTTCTAGGTGGCTGAGGTTGTGGGTTTGGAAGGTGCTATTGAAGGTAAAGGCCTGCTACCCGACCGGGTCCTGACGACCTATGTCGAGTTCGGATCGGGTCGGTTCGCACTTCCGGGTCCGGCATTCGGGCTCGGGTCAGGTCAGGCCGGATCAGACACTGTCCATCACCACCTCAAATAAGTGACTTTAATGTGAATTTACTTTTTGGACTTTAAAGGTGGTTTTGCTACAGTTGTTTTAAGCTTGTGCAGGTAAGAACTGAAAAGTCACTGACCTGAAACGTTAACTCTGCTTCTCTCTGCACAGATGCTGCCAGACCTGCTGAGTATTTCCAGCATTTCTTGTTTTTATTTCAGATTTCCAGTGTCTGCAGTATTTTGCTTTTATTTTAATAATATACAGGGACATGGGGCCAATGCTAGCTCAGTGAAATAAGCTTGGATTGTTAAAGAGTGTCACAGGGGTCGCTATCTCTGGTGGGGGATAATCCTGGAGGTTTTGTCATATGACATCCTGCCTCACGGCATCCTGCCCCCACACCCATCATTGGTCCATCCTCCGGGTACCATTGTTTACCTACAGCCAATTGGAAAAGCAAAAGACTGTTTATTACCCAATTGGAGTAACTTGGCTGTGTTTCAAACAGCCCTTTTTTTACTGTCACCACCTCCCCACCCCTGATATTTTTCTAACTAATAAATGAAAGCGCTCAAGTATAATGAGAAAAACACACAATTTTGACTTAATGCTTCCTCTGAGTTTTCTCCAGGGTTTTGCTCACAGCAGAGTCCGGGAAATTAATCCACAATTCCTGGAGGCTTCAGGCCAATCCTGGAGGGTTGGTAACCCCCTAGTCCCCTCCCACCCTGCCCAGTTATGAGAGGACCAGCGAAACGAGCCACTGATTCTTGTGATGTCCTTTGTCAGCTACGAGGGAAGGTGGTGGTGGGGACAAGGGGGCTTTGTGTGGAGACATCAGACTACCTGAGTCACTGGAGCTGGAGAGCTGAAAGGAAGATAAAAAAGCAAGAACTCCTCTCCCACAGACGTTCCCCCCCCCCCCACCCCCTCCCTCCCTCCCTCCATCCCAGCTGACCTCCCCCATTGTCTACACTTGTTCCTCTGCATTGATGATGACCAATCATGAGAGAGATACATGTGTTTCTCGTGCCTCCTTGGCCCCTCACTCTCCCTCCCTGCTCCCTCTGCCTGCCATACCTCTTTGCCTATGCATGAGCTCCCAGGTTCAGAGGGTCTGAAAGACACAGGAAATAGAAAAACTACTGCTTGCCAATGTCCTTGAGAGTGAGAGAGGGGCTGGGTGTTGGGGGAAGTTAGGACAGCACGAGGTAGACATCTGAACTTTAGATTGTTGGCTCACAGACGGCTAAGTGACACAGCAGAGCAAGATGATTTAGTATGAGTCTGGGTTGGGGACTCTTCATCCTTGTGTTCAAGTCCCTGCATGGCCTTCCCCTATCACTTTACTAGATTTACCAGAATGATACCAGAACTAAGAGGTTACACCTATCAAGAAAGTTTGGACAGGCCGAGTCTTTTTGCTCTAGAAGAGAGAAGGCTGAAGGGTGACCTGATAGAGGTCTTGAAAATTATGAAAGGGTTTGATTGGGTACAGAAGATACTTCCTGTTATGGCGAGACCAAAACTAGGGGTCATCAATATAAGATAGTCGCTAATTAATCTAATCAGAAATTCAGGAGAATCCTCTTTACCCAGAGATTGGTGAGAATGTGGCACTCGCTACCACAGTGAATGGTTGAGGCCAATAGCATAGTTGCAATTAAGGGAATCTAGATAAACACATGAGGGAAAAAGGAATGGAAGGATATGCTGATAGGGTGAGATGAAGCGGGGTGGAAGGAGCCTCATGTGGAGCATAAATATCAGCATAGACCAGTTGGGCTGAATAACCTGTTTCTCTGCTGTAGACTCGATGTAATTCTATGAATATTTTTATTCATTCATGGGATGTGGACATCGCTGGTAAGGCATTTATTGCCCATCCCAAAGCGCCCTGAAGAAGATGGTGATGAGCCAGTCCTTTGGAGAGGTTTGATACAACTGAGTGTCTTGCTAGGCCATTTCAGAGGGTAGTTAAGAGTCAACCACATTGCTGTGGGACTGGAGTCACATAGGCCAGACCAGGTAAGTACAGCAGATTTCCCTAAAGAACGTTGGTGAACTAGTTGAGTTTTTGCGACAATCTGCTCAGGAATGTCGTTATGGTTGAGGAGACAGTGGTCTGCACACAGAATGCCTTCTGTCTCATCGTTTCGTTCTCACTGCTTCCCCTTCCCCCATCTCATACCAGCTGAGCAAATGAGCAGGCTTGAACTTGTTAGAGAGTTAGAGAGGGGCAGGCAAAATGGATTGGCCATCACTGCGTGACTAATCTGATGTCAGCGTCCAGCTTTCTGTCCCATTGACTGGGAGGCTCTAATTAATGCCGGAAATAAGCAGCGACAGATGGACACAGAGCGACAGAACTCTCTGCAAAGGGATCTGAGTCGCTTAATCGCATCATTGGGAGTTTAACCCTTCACCTCCCTTCGTTTCCCCCCCCCCTCCCCAGAATTATTTGTATTGCAAAGCAGCTTTGATTTAATCACTTTTTTTTGCCTCATTTCTCCATTACTGAAAGGGCTAGGGCCTGACTCAACCAGTCCCAATCCTACCTTCCATTCACAGGCAGACACTTCCCTATCCAGGCCAACATCACTGGTTAATAATCAGGGGCCTTGGTTGCCTTGTGTCCAATCCTGGGCATCACGCTTTAAGAAGGATGTCAACCTCTTAGAGAGAGGGTGCAGAGGAGATTCACCAGAATGTTACCAGCGATGAGTGACTTCAGTTATGTGGAGAGACTGGAGAAGTTGGGATTGTTCACCTTAGAGTGGAGAAAGTTAAGAGGAGATTTAACAGAGGGGTTCAAAATACTGGGAGGTTTTGATAGAGTAAATAAGGAGAATCTATTTCCATTGGCGGTGAGTTGGGGGGGGGGTGTGTGTGCGGGGGGCGGTCAGTAACAAGAGGTCACAGGTTTAAGAATATTAAAAGAACCAGAGGGGAGGTGGAGAATTTTTTTTAATGCAGCGAGTTGTTGTGATCTGGAATGTGCTGCCGAAAGGGCAGTGGAAGCAGATTCAACAGTAACTTTCAAAATGGAATTGGGTGAATACTTGAAAAGGGAAAATGTGCTACGTGGAAAAAGCAGAGCAGTGGGACTAATTGGATAGCTCTTTCAAAAGCTGGCACGAGCACAATGGGCCGAATGGCCATCTTCTGTTGTGTACGATTCTATTTAATTGGCTGTAAAGTGCTTTGTGATGTCCTGAGAACATGAAAGGCGCTATGAGAATGCAAATCATCCTTTCTTTAGCCGAGGTTTCTTTGGGTCAATGGTAGCGATCCAATCAGCTGAGGTCAGCCAACTTCATTTATGAATTCTGAGTGTGTATAAAGCATAGTTTTTAAATTATATTTCTATGCTTCTTTGCACAGTGTCGAGCAACTTGAGAGCATGAGACAGCACGATGTGGGCATTGCCAGTTGCTCGGGATTGATGACCCCGAGTTTGGCTTTGAAAAGTCTATAGATTTTAGAGAAACAAGAGATTGCAAGAGGTAAAAGAAAGACTTACATTTCTATTACGACCTTAGGATGTCCCAAAGCACTTCACAGCCAATGAAATACTTTCAAAGTGTAATCACCTGTTGCAATGTAGGAATTACGGCAGCCAATTTGCACAAATTCCCATGAACAGCAATGTGATAACAGACAGATAATTTGTGTATGCAGCAAGTGTTTAGGGGTTGGTATGTAGACCTGAGGAGGAACAAGGAAACCCTTAGAGAAGAACTGATCACAGTATTATTGATAAAATAAGAAGAAACAAAAATAAATGTCATGACGGGCGAGGGAGAGATTGAAGACAAAAGATTTAATTGCTTCTCATAATTTAATTTCTTTGTGCATGATATCGAATAGTTTTAAAGAGCTAACATGATATGCCAAGAACACCAGACAATGCTGGGTAGGTGCTCATTAATATATTGTCTATTGACCCCTTAGCAGTTAAGGAATAAAGCAATATATTACACATAAGGCCTGATATATCTATTCATTATGCCCCAGATCCAGTTCCATTGTCTTCACTAATGGCCTCACTGCTCACGCCTGCTAAGATTGAAGAGTATTTCTGGTTCCTGGCAGAAACTATTGATGATTGCCATCAGTTTCTCACTCTGCAGTGTGATCTGTTGCAATACATTACTGCCTTACCTGAGCAGTCATGGCACCCGAGTAAGAAGAGAATGCTTTCGCCAGAGTGAAAGAAGGCCTCGTGTTCATTCTAAGAATAGAGGCCATTCAGCCCCTTTTATTAGAATAGACTGAGCTGTACCTCAATTTCAATTACCTGACTTAATTACATCACCCAAGCTGACTCTCCCAGTGCTGAACTGAGGGACTACTGCACTGTCAGAGGTGCCATCTTTCAGAGGAGATGTTAAACTGAGGCCCTGTCTGCCCTCTTCAACAGACACACACACAAACACCACACACACAAACACACAAACACCACACACACACAGACACACACAAACACCACACACACACAAACACAAACACCACACACACACAGACACACACAAACAGACAGACAAACATGTAAAAGATCCAACAGCCACTATTTCAAAGAAGTGCTGGGAATACTCCCCAGTGGCCTGGCCAATATTTATTTCTCAACTGACACCTACACTCATTTGCACATCCACATCCTCATTCACTCATATATGGACATTTATTTGCATATATTCACTCATTCATATATGTTCACTCATTCACTCACTCAAATACAATACACATATATGCCCACACATACTCAAGCATATACATATACTTACACACAGACACAACTCTGGGCACACACAAACATATTGACATATACACAAACGTATGACCACAAATACGGTCTTGATTTAATTGAATGGAGGAACAGGGTCGAGGGGCTGAATGGCCTCTTCCTGTTCCTATCTTTCTTCGAAAGCATTTCCTTCACTATGATGAAAGCATTCTTTTCTTAATCTGGTGCCTGACAAACATACATACAAATACACCCCCCCCGCCACACACACACAAACACACAGACACAGATGCACACATGTTACACGCACATTCATGCACTCACACACACTCGTGCATTCACACGCACACAGATACAAACACATTACACACTCATTCACACACTTACACATTCAGGCGCACACACATACACAAACACACACAGACGCAAACACATAGATACACACAGACATTACAGACTCATTCACACACTTACACATGTATTCTCATACACACCCTCCCACACTCACACACAGACGCACAAGCACACACATACACACATGTATACACACATACACAAAAACATATATACACGCATCTAAATAAAAATACATTAACAGACATCAACACACCATCTCCTCCTGTTCTGCTCTATTATCTCCTTTGTATTCTCCGTGAAGGTTATCCTTTAAATTACTCCCCCTGCCACCTCACCCCGCACTCCTTTGCTACTCTCTTCAAAGCTCAGGATACTATTTCCTTTCCTCACTTTACCCCCTCAAGCTTCGGAGAGATGGCGTCACGGAATTGTTGACTGTTAATCCTGCTGGAGCCGAGAGGGAGCGTACCCAGCGGGAGAAGTCCATCCTAGGCGGGCGATAAAGCTGCCCGGTGAACCATGCCCCTCCATATGAATAGCAAGGAAATGCAGTGGACTGGAACTGTGAGGCTTCATCCAGATTCCCTGCTGCAAAAACAGCAAAAAAAAATCAGAGAGAGTGCTTATAACGATGGCCTCCGCATGACCCTGCTTTTACTCTGCAGGAGCACCAGCACACTCAGAGTCTATCATTACTGTCTTTGACTGATACACTAAAGCACGCAGCGTGCAAATGCAATTCTCTTTGAACATTTTCTCCTGTAAATTGTTAACATGGACCAGTGCAGAAGGTCAAGGAAAGGAAAGGCAACCGTAGGAATTTCATTTTGCGCAGCGGAAAAAAGGAACTAGCAGTCCCCCTCGTACAATGAGACAGAACAGAAGGAGGCCATTTGGCCCATCGTGCCTGTGGCGGCTCTTTGGGAAAGAGTTATCCAGCTAGTTCCTCCGCCTCCCCTGCCCACCCCATTCTTTCCCCAGAGCCCTGTAAATGTTTCCCCGTCAACATCCCACATGCAGCTCATCTGCAGGAAATAGCGGAACGCGGAGGGTGGCAGGAAAAGCGAGGTGCCAGGTGGAAGGGTCAGTTCGAAGGAACAAATGTGAGGAATTGGCAGACCGGTTTCTCCCAGTTCCTGATGGCTGTGTGCACAGGTGTTGGGCGAGATGAGGGATTCGATGTGGTCACAGATCTGATAGGGGAGAGGGGGAGAGGAGAGTTGAAGTATTGTGTGTGGTGCGAGGTTTCGGAATGAAATGACTAGCTGATCAAAATAAAGGCCATGTGAAGATCCTAAGAGGTGAAAGAAACAGAAACAAGTGAAAATCTGGTCTGATGTTTTATGTTGTTTTGTTGCATTTATGTAACACCTTTAACATAGTAAAGCTCCCCGAGGTACTTCAGAGGAGTGCAAATAAAAGTGACACCAAGCCAAAGAAGGAACTATTAAGACAGGTGACTGAAACTTGGTCAAAGAGGTAGTTTTTTAAGGGGCTTCTTAAAGGAGGAGGGAGTGGTGCAGAGGCAGATTAAGGAGGAAATAACAGAGTTTCGGACCTCGGTGGCTGAAAACAAGGCCGCCAGTGGTGGGACGTTGAAAATCTTGGAGGGGCAAGAGGCTTGAATTGGAGGGGCACAGAGATCTTAAAGGGTTGTACAGACTGGAGGAGGTTACTGAGATTGGGAGGGCAAAAGGCCATGGAGGGAATTGAGTATAAGTTTTTTTAGAATTTTAAAATCAAGGCATGGGAGCCAATATAGGTCTGCGAGCAGAGGCTGTGATGATTAAACAGGACTCAACACTGTTGGAGAGGAGTGTAAAAAAAGTGGTGTGCACTCAAAATAAACTGGATTCTGTGAAAGCAAAACAGACAGAAGGACAACTAACGGGAGATATAAATGGCTAATTAATAGGGAGTATTCAGCAGGGAACGATGGAGTACTGTATTTATTCCGCATATTTATTCAGCACTCATAAAAGGCTTTCCTCTGGAGTGAATAAATTCTGTATTCCGCATGTTCCCCGCTGAGCATTTATAATAAAGCACCGAATAAATTAAGTAAATGACTGGGAGGTGAGGTAGTGTTTTTTTCACATGCGCTAGTTAGCAGGTATTTCATCTCAGAGCTCGGCACGCACCTTCACTCCGTACCTGTTGAATTTTGACAGTGGCATTCCTGTTACGATGCCCTCGGGACTTGAGTGGAGTTTAGCTGAGCTTAGGATAGGATATGAGGGAAAGACAGAGAGAAAAGGACTGGAGCAGGTGAACACAAAAGCTTCTCTTTTTATTCTGTTTTAATTTCACTTTCATTTTGCTAGCATGTATGTCCTACAGCGGTCTCTAGAGTACACAATGCAATTGCAATTTCAAAATACTACAACGCTTTCTTTCTTTGGCCTCCTTGTCTCGAGGGACAATGGGTAAGCACCTGGAGGTGGTCAGTGGTTTGTGGAGCAGCGCCTGGAGTGGCTATAAAGGCCAATTCTAGAGTGACGGATTCTTCCATAGGTGCTGCGGATAAAATTGGTTGTTGGGGCTGTTACACAGTTGGCTCTCTCCTTGCGCTTCTGTCTTTTTTCCTGCCAACTGCGAAGTCTCTTCGACCCGCCACACTTTAGCCCCGCCTTTATAGCTGCCCGCCAGCTCTGGCGATCGCTGGGAACTGACTCCCATGACTTGTGATCAATGTCACAGGACTTCATGTCGCGTTTGCAGACGTCTTTAAAGCGGAGACATGGACGGCCGGTGGGTCTAATACCAGTGACGAGCTTACTGTACAATGCATCCTTGGGGATCCTGCCATCTTCCATGCGGCTCACATGGCCAAGCCATCTCAAGCGTCGTTGGCTCAGTAGGATGTATATACTGGGGATGTTGGCTGCCTCAAGGACTTCTGTGTTGGAGATACGGTCCTGCCACCTGATGCCAAGTATTCTCCAGAGGCTGCGAAGATGGAATGAATTGAGACATCGCTCTTAGCTGATATACATCGTCCAGGCCTTGCTGCCGTAGAGCAAGGTACTGAGGACACAGGCTTGATACACTCGGACTTTTGTGTTCCGTGTCAGTGCGCCATTTTCCCACACTCTCTTGGCTACAACGCTACACCTGAGTTATCAGCCCACATTGGGAGTCAGGATGGGTTTGAAGCAAAAGCAGACTAGGCCGTGTTCTGACATCAAAGAAACAGCACACATTTCTGCAGCGCTTTTCACTACCTAGGATGGTCCAAAGCGTTTCACAGCCAATGCAGCATTGTGAAAGTGTCACTGTTGTAATGTAGGAAACACAGGAGCCAATTTGTGCACAGCAAGCTTCCACCATTAGCAGTGAGTTGGAGGATCAGACAAGCTGTTTTTCAGAGATGCAGTTTGCAGGATAAACACTGACCCAGGGAGAATGCCTCTGTTCTTTTACCAATACTGTGTTGGGGCCTTTTGCACCCACCTGAGAGAGCAGACTAGGCCTCAGTTTAACATCTCATATGAATGACAGCACCTGAAAGAGTGCAGCACTCCCTCAGCATTGGCACTGAGAGTGTTGGCCTGGAATACGGTCTTCTGTCTCGAGAAGGAAATTTGAACCCACAAACTCCTTACTGAAATGCAAGAGAGTTACCCACTGACTCACAACTGATAGCTGTGAAACGAAAGGCTGATGTACTGAGGGACTTTGTCACAGAGTAGTTGGTGCTAGTTGGGTGTCGGGCACATTGTTGAACACACAGTAAGTTCCTGATTTCAGCCAGATCACCCCCAGGTAAGGGGAGGGTGATGAAGAGTAGCAGGAAGGAATTGCAAGGGCAGGGAAGTGGGGTTGTGATGAGGAAACCTGGGCCCAGAGTGCTTCCAATGCATTCCTGAGCAGCTGGTTAAAGTGCAGTCTAGGAAACAGCCTGGGGAATGTCAGACTAGGAGTGGGAGGGGACGTAAAACTGCAGAGGCATTAACACAAAAACAATCGATGAGGGAGAATTTAAAAAAAAAGCAGACAATGGCAGAGTGATGACAGACACTTAACTGAGATTGAACGGAATTCAATAGCGGGGAGGAAAAGGACCAATTTAGTGATCAACATCCAACTGTCTCCTGAGAGGTGTCCAAAATGGCCACCAGCATGGCACAAATTAAAGATGGCCATTAGCAAGGCGGTAGCAAAACACTCGTCTTATTTCACAGGACTAGAGACGGAACTCGCTTCCAGACTGTCCTACAGTGCAGGACTAGAGACAGAACTAACTTCCAGACTGTCCTACAGTGCAGGACTAGAGACAGAACTAACCTGCAGACTGTCCTACAGTGCAGGACTAGAGACAGAACTAACCTCCAGACTGTCCTACAGTGCAGGACTAGAGACAGAACTAACCTCCAGACTGTCCTACAGTGCATGACTAGAGACAGAACTAACTTCCAGACTGTCCTACAGTGCAGGACTAGAGACAGAACTAACTTCCAGACTGTCCTACAGTGCAGGACTAGAGACAGAACTAACTTCCAGACTGTCCTACAGTGCAGGAATAGAGACAGAACTAACTTCCAGACTGTCCTACAGTGCAGGACTAGAGACAGAACTAACTTCCAGACTGTCCTACAGTGCAGGACTAGAGACAGAACTAACCTCCAGACTGTCCTACAGTGCAGGACTAGAGACAGAACTAACCTCCAGACTGTCCTACAGTGCAGGACTGGAGACAGAACTAACTTCCAGACTGTCCTACAGTGCAGGACTAGAGACAGAACTAACTTCCAGACTGTCCTACAGTGCAGGACTAGAGACGGAACTAACTTCCAGACTGTCCTACAGTGCAGGAATAGGGACGGAACTAACTTCCAGACTGTCCTACAGTGCAGGAATAGGGACGGAACTAACTTCCAGACTGTCCTACAGTGCAGGACTAGAGACGGAACTAACTTCCAGACTGTCCTACAGTGCAGGACTAGAGACGGAACTAACTTCCAGACTGTCCTACAGTGCAGGAATGGAGACAGAACTAACTTCCAGACTGTCCTACAGTGCAGGAATAGAGACGGAGCTAAGTTCCAGACTGTCCTACAGTGCAGGAATAGGGACAGAACTAACTTCCAGACTGTCCTGCAGTGCAGGAATGGAGACGGAACTAACTTCCAGACTGTCCTACAGTGCAGGAATAGAGACGGAACTAACTTCCAGACTGTCCTACAGTGCAGGACTAGAGACAGAACTAACTTCCAGACTGTCCTACAGTGCAGGAATAGGGACGGAACTAACTTCCAGACTGTCCTACAGTGCAGGACTAGAGACGGAACTAACTTCCAGACTGTCCTACAGTGCAGGAATGGAGACAGAACTAACTTCCAGACTGTCCTACAGTGCAGGAATAGAGACGGAGCTAAGTTCCAGACTGTCCTACAGTGCAGGAATGGAGACAGAACTAACTTCCAGACTGTCCTACAGTGCAGGACTAGAGACGGAACTAACTTCCAGACTGTCCTACAGTGCAGGAATGGAGACAGAACTAACTTCCAGACTGTCCTACAGTGCAGGAATAGAGACGGAACTAACTTCCAGACTGTCCTACAGTGCAGGACTAGAGACGGAACTAACTTCCAGACTGTCCTACAGTGCAGGAATGGAGACAGAACTAACTTCCAGACTGTCCTACAGTGCAGGAATAGAGACGGAGCTAAGTTCCAGACTGTCCTACAGTGCAGGAATAGGGACAGAACTAACTTCCAGACTGTCCTGCAGTGCAGGAATGGAGACGGAACTAACTTCCAGACTGTCCTACAGTGCAGGAATAGAGACGGAACTAACTTCCAGACTGTCCTACAGTGCAGGACTAGAGACAGAACTAACTTCCAGACTGTCCTACAGTGCAGGACTAGAGACAGAACTAACTTCCAGACTGTCCTACAGTGCAGGAATAGAGACGGAGCTAAGTTCCAGACTGTCCTACAGTGCAGGAATGGAGACGGAACTAACTTCCGGACTGCCCTACAGTGCAGGACTAGAGACAGAACTAACTTCCAGACTGTCCTACAGTGCAGGACTAGAGACAGAACTAACTTCCAGACTGTCCTACAGTGCAGGACTAGAGACAGAACTAACTTCCAGACTGTCCTACAGTGCAGGACTAGAGACAGAACTAACTTCCAGACTGTCCTACAGTGCAGGAATAGAGACGGAGCTAAGTTCCAGACTGTCCTACAGTGCAGGAATAGAGACGGAACTAACCTCCAGACTGTCCTACAGTGCAGGAATAGAGACGGAACTAACTTCCAGACTGTCCTACAGTGCAGGAATAGAGACGGAGCTAAGTTCCAGACTGTCCTACAGTGCAGGAATAGGGACGGAACTAACTTCCAGACTGTCCTACAGTGCAGGAATAGGGACGGAACTAACTTCCAGACTGTCCTACAGTGCAGGAATAGAGACGGAGCTAAGTTCCAGACTGTCCTACAGTGCAGGAATAGAGACGGAACTAACCTCCAGACTGTCCTACAGTGCAGGAATAGAGACGGAACTAACTTCCGGACTGTCCTACAGTGCAGGAATAGAGACGGAACTAACTTCCAGACTGTCCTACAGTGCAGGACTGGAGACAGAACTAACTTCCAGACTGTCCTACAGTGCAGGAATAGAGACGGAACTAACTTCCAGACTGTCCTACAGTGCAGGACTGGAGACAGAACTAACTTCCAGACTGTCCTACAGTGCAGGACTGGAGACAGAACTAACTTCCAGACTGTCCTACAGTGCAGGAATAGGGACGGAACTAACTTCCAGACTGTCCTACAGTGCAGGAATAGAGACGGAACTAACTTCCAGACTGTCCTACAGTGCAGGACTGGAGACAGAACTAACTTCCAGACTGTCCTACAGTGCAGGAATAGAGACGGAGCGAACTTCCAGACTGTCCTACAGTGCAGGACTAGAGACGGAGCGAACTTCCAGACTGTCCTGCAGTGCAGGAATAGAGACGGAGCGAACTTCCAGACTGTCCTACAGTGCAGGAATAGAGACGGAGCTAAGTTCCAGACTGTCCTACAGTGCAGGAATAGAGACGGAGCGAACTTCCAGACTGTCCTACAGTGCAGGAATAGAGACGGAGCTAAGTTCCAGACTGTCCGACAGTGCAGGACTAGAGACGGAACTAACTTCCAGACTGTCCTACAGTGCAGGAATAGAGACGGAGCTAAGTTCCAGACTGTCCTACAGTGCAGGAATAGAGACGGAGCGAACTTCCAGACTGTCCTACAGTGCAGGAATAGAGACGGAGCTAAGTTCCAGACTGTCCGACAGTGCAGGAATAGAGACGGAGCTAAGTTCCAGACTGTCCTACAGTGCAGGAATAGAGACAGAACTAACTTCCAGACAGTCCTACAGTGCAGGAATAGAGACAGAACTAACTTCCAGACTGTCCTACAGTGCAGGAATAGAGACAGAGCTAAGTTCCAGACTGTCCTACAGTGCAGGAATAGAGACGGAGCTAAGTTCCAGACTGTCCTACAGTGCAGGAATAGAGACGGAGCTAAGTTCCAGACTGTCCTACAGTGCAGGAATAGAGACGGAGCTAAGTTCCAGACTGTCCTACAGTGCAGGAATAGAGACGGAGCTAAGTTCCAGACTGTCCTACAGTGCAGGAATAGAGACGGAGCTAAGTTCCAGACTGTCCTACAGTGCAGGAATAGAGACGGAGCTAACCTCCAGACTGTCCTACAGTGCAGGAATAGAGACGGAGCTAAGTTCCAGACTGTCCTACAGTGCAGGAATAGAGACACCACTAGCTTCCGGACTGCCCTACAGTGCAGGAATAGAGACAGATAGAACCTCCTGACTGTCCTACAGTGCAGGAATATAGACGGAACTAGCTTCCGGACCGTCCTACGGTGCAGGAGTAGAGATGGAACTAGCTTCCGGACTGCCCTACAGTGCAGGACTAGAGACAGATAGAACCTCCTGACTGTCCTACAGTGCAGGAATATAGACGGAACTAGCTTCCGGACTGTCGTACAGTGCAGGACTAGAGACAGAGCGAACTTCCGGACTGTACTGAAGTGCAGGACTGGAGACGGAGCTAAGTTCCAGACTGTTCTACTGTGCAGGAATAGAGACAGAACTAGCTTCCGGACTGTCCTACAGTGCAGGACTGGAGACAGAGCGAGCTTCCAGACTGTCCTACAGTGCAGGACTAGAGACAGAACTAGCTTCCGGACTGTCCTACAGTGCAGGACTAGAGACAGAGCGAGCTTCCAGACTGTCCTACAGTGCAGGACTAGAGACAGAACTAGCTTCCGGACTGTCCTACAGTGCAGGACTGGAGACAGAACTAACTTCCGGACTGTCCTACAGTGCAGGACTAGAGACGGAACTAACTTCCGGACTGTCCTACAGTGCAGGACTGGAGACAGAGCGAGCTTCCGGACTGTCCTACAGTGCAGGACTAGAGACAGAGCGAGCTTCCAGACTGTCCTACAGTGCAGGACTAGAGACAGAACTAGCTTCCGGACTGTCCTACAGTGCAGGACTGGAGACAGAACTAACTTCCGGACTGTCCTACAGTGCAGGACTAGAGACGGAACTAACTTCCGGACTGTCCTACAGTGCAGGACTAGAGACAGAGCGAACTTCCAGACTGCCCTACAATAGAGGTTTAGGGTTTTGCTATTTCACTGATTTTTTGTGATACAGTATTTGAGGATGGGTTGTGTGGGGGGGTGGGGTACCAGTATTGATTTCAATCTCTGCTGGAAGTGGAATATCAGCCAGGATTCTCATTCCTGATCACTATCCAGTGACCGCTGTTGGAAACTGCATGTGTAAGCCGGTGTCAGGCATGTGCAGGGTGGGACTAGACTGTGATGCAGTCCTTGTTTGACTATCTTGCCGACAACCAATGTATGAGCAACTCAGGCAATGGATGTGGTAGGTGGAATGGGTGCAACCTTTGAACCTTAAGCTCAGCAAGGAGTTGGTGCCTTCAGGACTGGGCATAACACCAGGCATAAAACAAAATAAAGAACTTGCACATATATAGAGCATTTCACATCCTTACAATGTCCGAAGGCACTTCATGGCCAATAAAATAGGTGGTAGCCAATTTTACGCACAGCAAGATCCCACATACATCAGGGGGACAGATGAATTATTTTGGTGGGCTTGGGTGAGGGAGAAATGTTGGTCAGGATACTCTACGTCCATTGTTACATAGTGGGCCATGGGATCCTTCGCAGCAACCTGAGAGATGGTCCTTGGTTTAATGTCTCACTGACAGTGTGGCACCCCTTTGGTACTGGCAGCGCGAGTGCTATGGCTAACGTCACACTTGCAAGCCCCTGGAGTGAGGGCTTCTGACTCAGTGCTACCCACTGAGCTAAACCAGCTCTAAAGTTAGAATCATAGAATGGTTACAGCACAGAAGGAGGCCATTCGGCCCATTGTGTCCGTGCCATCTCTCTGCAAGAGCAGCTCAGCCAATCCCACTCTCCCGCCCTTTCCCTCTAGCCCTGCAAAGTTTTTCTCCCGATAATTATCCAGTTCCCTTTTGAAAGCCACGATTGAATCTGTCTTCACCACACTCTCAGGCAGTGTATTCCAGATCCTAACCACTCGCTGCGTAAAAAAGATTTTCCTCATTTATTTAGAGATACAGCACCGAAACAGGCCCTTCGAGTCTATGCCGACCATCAACCACCCATTTATACTAATCCTACATTAATCCCATTACCCTCTCACATCCCCACCTTTCCTCAATTCCCCTACCACCTACCTATAGTAGAGGCAATTTATAATGGTCAATTTACCTATCAACCTGCAAGTCTTTGGCTGTGGGAGGAAACCAGAGCACCTGGTGAAAACCCACGCGGTCACAGGGAGAATTTGCAAACTCCGCACAGGCAGTACCCAGAATGGAACCCGGGTCGCTGGAGCTGTGAGGCTGCGGTGCTAACCACTGCACCACTGTGCTGCCCCACTGCGCCCCTCATACCACCTTTCGTTCTTTAGCTAATCACCTTTAAATGAAGTCCTCTGGTTCTTCACTATTCAGCCAATGGGAACAGTTTCTCTTTATCTACTGTGTCCAGAACCGTCATGATTTTGAACACCTCTATCAAATCTCCTCTCAACTTCCTCTTCTTCAAAGAGAACAGCCCCAGCTTCTCCAGTCTATCCATGTAACTGAAGTTCCTCATCCCTGGAACCATTCTTAAAAATCTCTAAAGCCTTCACATCCTTCTTGAAGTGTGGTGCCCAAATTGGACAATGTACTCCAGTTGAGGCTGAACCAGTGTTTCATACAGGTTTATCATAGCTTCCTGCTTTTGTACTCTATGTCTCTTTTTGTAAAGCCCAGGATCCTGCATGCTTTATTAACCACTTTATCAACCTGTCCTGCAACCTTCAATGATTTGTGCCCATATACCCCCAGGTCCCTCTGCTCCTGCACCCTCTTTCGAATTGTTTCCTTTATGTTATCTTGCTTCTCCTCGTTCATCCTACCAAAATGTATCATTTCACACTTCTCTGCATTAAATTTCATCTGGCATGTGTCCGCCCATTCCACCAGCCTCTCTATGTCCTCTTGAAAATCTATCACTCGCCTCCTCACAGTTCTCAATACTTCCAATATGGTGGAAGAACAGTCCTCAGTCTAATGCCGGAGGTCAAGCAGGATGTCCTGCGATTAACTGATTTACTTCGGTCGTATCCAACTGAGAACAAACAAACAAAGGAGCATCATGAAATTGGTCCTTGCTGGAATCAATGAGAAGCTGATCGAACTTGCACTGCCCTGGCATTTGCTGGATTAATTATTTTCTGAAGCTCGCTGTTCGATTCTTGTATTTACACACATTTGATGCGCTGGATCTGTTCCTGATTTGTACCATGCGCCTGTCAGTTAGTTCCTCCAACACAGATAATCTGGTGTCAATTAGTTTTAATTATTTGTACAGTTTAAGTACAAAACATTTGAGGGAGCTTGCTACTTCTTGCAGATTGGTGAGTGATTCAGACTTCAACCAGCACGGGAAAGTGACGTAACTGAGCGTGAGTTACGGATGGTCAGGGGGTCTGTTTATAGAAAAAGATACCCAGGAATGAGTTACAGACTGGAATCTAATTGAGGGGTTTGGGTGGTTTATATATAGAATAACAGATACCTGGGAGTGAGTTACAGACTGGAATCTAATTGAGGGGTTTGGGTGGTTTATATATAGAATAACAGATACCTGGGAGTGAGTTACAGACTGGAATCTAATCGAGGGGTTCGGGTGGTTTATATATAGAATAACAGATACCTGGGAGTGAGTTACAGACTGGAATCTAATCGAGGGGTTCGGGTGGTTTATATATAGAATAACAGATACCTGGGAGTGAGTTACAGACTGGAATCTAATTGAGGGGTTTGGGTGGTTTATATATAGAATAACAGATACCTGGGAGTGAGTTACAGACTGGAATCTAATCGAGGGGCTCGGGTGGTTTATATATAGAATAATTGATACCCGGGAGTGAGTTACAGACTGGAATCTAATCGAGGGGCTCGGGTGGTTTATATATAGAATAACAGATACCCAGGAATGAGTTACAGACTGGAATCTAATTGAGGGGTTTGGGCGGTTTATATATAGAATAGCAGATACCTGGGAGTGAATTACAGACTGGAATCTAATCGAGGGTTCAGGTGGTTTATATATAGAATAACAGATACCCGGGAGTGAGTTACAGGCTGGAATCTAATTGAGGGGTTTGGGCGGTTTATATATAGAATAGCAGATACCTGGGAGTGAATTACAGACTGGAATCTAATCGAGGGTTCAGGTGGTTTATATATAGAATAACAGATACCCAGGAGTGAGTTACAGGCTGGAAGCTAATGGAGTTATGTATGTATGTGTGGTTGGGAATGTGAGATGATGAATCTGAGTTAAAATGCAGCTGAGAGAGAAGTGATTAAAGTCTCCACTATTAGGGGCCTGGGTCAATTCAGTTTGGACAGCCTCAATGTACTTCTATTCAGATCCATCGACATGTGGCCCTAATTTGACAGTGATTGTCAACCAAGGAAAGATTCACACTAGTATAGTAGGGAACAAATTTATGAGGTTGGTATTCAGACAGTAAGTTGGGCATTGTAGAGAAGCTTTACTCTGCATCTAATCTGTGCTGTACCTGCCCTGGGAGTGTTTGATGGGACAGTGCAGAGGGAGCTTTACTCTGTATCTAACCCTTCTCTTTTAGAGGGAGCTTTACTCTGTATCTAACCCCGTGTTGTACCTGTCCTGGGAGTGTTTGATGGGGACAGTGTAGAGGGAGCTTTACTCTGTTTCTAATCCCATTTTTTTTCTCTGTATCTACTGTGCTGTACCTGCCCTGGGAGTGTTTGATACTGGCAATGGTTGCCTGATAATGGAACGTATCGTGTTTTCCACAGCACTGACAACTCTCACCTTGATGAGCACAAAGAAGTGATTTGCAGCCCATTGTCTCTGTGCTGATTTATCCTCGGTTGTCAATTACTGTGCAGACCTTGCAGTTGTCCAGATTTGCTATCTTAGCAAAACCTAAAGACTGGCTTTTCTACACAAAACACATCCCAGCAGCTTGATCGGTAATACATGCTCATTCTTTTGAATGCCATTAAGGTTTATTGTGATGACAGGCTGCATCTCTGTGGACAATAATACTTGGCAAACCTTTTCTACCTCCAGTCAAGATTAGCTTTCCAGTACTCACTGAGTTTACTCAACCTTAGTTTCGCCTGCAGAAGGGATGGAGAATTGAAGCTTATTTTTTATGGTTTTCTACCTGTAAGGTGATAAATTTATCAGTAATCGATCTTGGTTGCAAGGAGCTATATATTCCTGTGGGTCACTAGAAGCTTGTACATTTCTCTAGAAGATTTACTTCTCTTGGCTGAGGGTGTTTAGCTTCACATTTGTAGCATTGCATCCCTTCTTGGCTCCTCTTGTCTACAAATATCTGTATGTATAAGGAAGGGTTAGGCAGGGATAAGGGGTGCAGTTTGAGTCAAAGGGCAGACAATAAAAAGAACGATAAGTCGACTGACTAGATATTGTAATGCCTTGCTCAGACCAAAGTGTAACCAGTTATCAATCACAGTGCTTTTCTGTCTCCTGCAACTTCATAGTTCTATTGATAGTCTTGTCCTCGTTTACAAATCTCTCTGTGGCCTCGCCCCTCCTTATCTCTGTAAACTCCTCCAGCCCTACAACCCGCCAAGATGTCTGCACTGCTCTAATTCTGGCCTCTTTTGCAGCCATTTCCCGTTGTTGCACCATTAGTAACCTTGTCAGTTACATAGACACTGAGCTCTGGAATTTCCTCCCCATGCCTCTCTGCACCTTTAAGATGCTGCTTAACACCTATTTATTAAACCAAGGAGTTGATTACCTGTCCTAATATCTCCTTATGTCACTCAGTAATAAATTTTTGTTTGATTGCACTCCAGTGAAGCGCATTGGAATGTTTTACTAAGTTAAAGGCGCTATATAAATGCATGGTGTAGTTGTTGCTGGGCCAACACTGGAGCATAAAATGACCGAATGCCAATGTTGTGGGAGGCCTCCTTGTCAGCTGGTTTCAATAGATGCCACTGAGAGCAAGGAGGTGCCATCAGAAAGGAAGCCAGCTGCCATGTGTCCAAGTGGTTATGCCTCCACAGTCAATAAGTTGTTGAAGTACTGGGATCAGGTATTGAGGAATTGGGATGAGGTTTAGGAATGAGGAAAGGATCAAGGATTCTCAAAAGGCTTCCATAGTACAGGGCTGGGGCTAGAGAAGCATAACAAGGCCAAATGCCACGCCTGCCAACATCTCCGGCCAACACATGCACAGAGAATGGAAGGGACATTCTCCTCTCCAAGTCACCCGGACAATATACTGGCCATTGCTTCATCATGGGATTAGGGGTAGTGTATTGCAATGGATAGAAAATTGGTTGGCGGACAGGAAACAAAGAGTAGGGATAAATGGGTCTTTTTCCAAATGGCAGGCAGTGACTCGTGGGGTACCGCAGGGATCGGTGCTAGGACCCCAGCTATTCACAATATACATTAATGATTTAGATGAGGCAACTAAATGTAATATCTCCAAATTTGCAGATGACACAAAATTGGGTGGGAGGGTGAGTTGTGAGGAGGATGCAGAGAGGCTTCAGGGTGATTTGGACAAGTTGAGTGAGTGGGCTAATGCATGGCAGATGCAGTATAATGTGGATAAATGTGAGGTTATCCACTTTGTTCGCAAAAACAGGAAGGCAGGTTATTATCTGAAAGGCTATAAACTGAGAGAGGGGAATATGCAACGAGACCTGGGTGTTCTCATACACCAGTCGCTGAAGGTAAGCATGCAGGTCCAACAGGCGGTAAAAAAGGCAAATGGTATGTTGGCCTTCATAGCGAGAGGATTCGAGTACAGGAGCAGGGATGTCTTGCTGCAATTATACAGGGACTTGGTGAGGCCACTCCTGGAATATTGTGTGCAGTTTTGGTCTCCTTATCTGAGGAAGGATGTTCTTGCTATAGAGGGAGTGCAGCGAAGGTTTACCAGACTGATTCCTAGGATGGCGGGACTGACGTATGAGGAGAGATTAAGTCGGTTAGGATTATATTCGCTGGAGTTCAGAAGAGTGAGGGGGATCTCCTAGAAACCTATAAAATTCTAACAGGACTTGACAGGGTAGATGCAGGAAGGATGTTCCCGATGGTGGGGGTGTCCAGAACCAGGGGTCATAGTCTAAGGATGCGGGGTAAACCTTTCAGGACTGAGATGAGGAGAAATTACTTCACCCAGAGAGTGGTGAGCCTGTGGAATTCACTACCACAGCAAGCAGTTGAGGCCAAAACATTGTATGTTTTCAAGAAGGAGTTAGGTTTAGTTCTTGGGTCTAAAGGGATCAAAGGGTATGGGGAGAAAGCGGCAACATGTTACTGAGTTGGATGATCAGCCATGATTATAATGAATGGCGGAGCAGGCTCGAAGGGCTGAATAGCCTACTCCTGCTCCTATTTTCTATGTTTCTGTGGTTGGGTCAATACCCTGGGCTTCCTGACTGAGCACCAACCTGGGTGTTCCTTCACCATATGGACTGTAGTAGTTCAAGAAGGAGCACTACTATCTTCTCAAAGGCAATTAGGGATGGGCAATAAATGGTGGCCTTGCCAGTGATGCCCAGCTCCCACGAAAATTTTCAGAAGTATGGTCTTTGGCTGATTTTTTTTTAGCATTCAGTGACTCCTAATTCCTACTTGTCAAGTTAGAAGTTAATCTTTTGCTTAATCGAGACAAATTATAAGGTGGGGAGTGACCATGAAGCTTTCGAACTGAACTCTGGGAGATAGCCCTTTCAGAAGAGGAAAGATAGAAAACTGAAATGCATAAAAATGAATGTCAAATGAAAGAAATATCCATATTTTTTTCACCATGTCAGACAGAATTGATTTGAAGTTTCTCCATGAGGCCCTGCTGGGGTTGGACGAGCAGGAATTAATTCAAAGCGGCAGATAAGGAACTGTAACCAGCTCATGTGGCAATGAGTGATGTGACAGCTCCTAGTTAAAACGTCTTTTGGTGGAAAATGCATGTGTATTAGTGACACAACTATCCAAGGTGCTGAAAAATGAACTTGTTTCCATTTGCGTTGAGCACAGAGGGAATCTTTAGATTAAGAACGTAAGAAGTGGAGGACATGACAGGAAGCTTTGCCTCTGACATGCCTTGTTTCACTCAGAAAAAGAAATGGGCACAGCTTTTCAAAGGGGGAAAGAAATTTGCACTGATGGGGATCAAATCTAACCTGGTGTCAGAAGTATTATTGCCAGCTATGTGTGCGCGTGTGTGTGCGTGTGTGTGTGTGGCCTCGCACCTCACATTCGGCACTTCCAATACTCCCCTAGTCAGCTGACCGTCGTCCATCCTCTGTAACCGTGAGCTGATCCACAATTCCGCTGTCTGTAGCCTAACTTTCACAGCTGTGTCAACAGGCCTATATTGGCTCCGAGTCCGACAATGCCTCAATTTTAAAATTCTCATCAAATCCCTCCATGACCTCATCCCCTTCCTATCTCTGTAATCTCCAACCCTCCAAGCCTCGGAGATATCCAATTCTGGCCTCTTGAGCAACCTCCATTTCCATCGTGCCACCTTTGGTGGCCATACCTTCAGCTGTCTGGGTCCTAAGCTCTTGAGTTCCCTCCCAAAACCTCTCTGCCTCTCTATCTCCCTCTCTTCTTTTCCGATACTCCTGAAAACCTACCTCTTTGACCTAGCTTTTGGCTGCCTGTCCTAATATCTCCTTATGTGACTCGGTATCAAATTTTGTTTGATAACGCTCCTGTGAGGTGCCTTGGGATGTTTTGCAGGATGAAAAGCACTATCTAAATGCAAGTTGTTGTTGTGGTTATGTGTGTGCATGCATATGTGTGGCTTTTAGCATCTACCTGCACATCTGTATACACTTGTGCTTTGTGGGCATGCTTGCATGTGTGTGTATGTTTCCGTATGTAGGGTGACTGTTGTGTGGATGTGTCCACAGTGTGTTCCCATGTGCTTGTGTGCATGTGTCTGTTGTTTTGTCCTAGTGATTCTATGAAAGTAGCATTTGTTCTCCACTGTTAAATTCTACTCAAGGGAATCTGCCTCTTCTCTCTTCAATTGGTGTGTTCACAGTGGTCGAAGCCATGGATCAATGTCTCTGGTTTCATCCAGTCTAATTATCAGAGTCTTCTGCGATTGTTGCCATTCCTTTCCTGACTCCTTGCTCCTTGACCCCGACTCCTCTGTTCCCCAGGTGCCCATCAACCACCCCGCTGACCTCACCCCCATTATTTTTGAAGTTGTAATCTCAGGTGGATGTAAAAGATCCCACAACTGCTATTCAAAAAACAGCGGGGAAATTCCCCCAGTGTCAATATTTATCCCTCAAGCAGCATCATGAAAAAAAACAGATGATCTGGTGATTTGTTACATTGCTGTTTGTGGGATCTTGCTGTGTTCAAATTGGCTTCCCTGTTCCCTACATTGCAACAGTGACTATACATCATCAACAACAACTTATATTTATATAGCGCCTTTAACATAATAAAACACTGCACGGTGCTTTACAGAAGCCTTATGAAGCAAAATTAGATACCGAGCCACAGAAGGAGATATGAGGATGGTTGGCCAATATGTTTATTGGCTGTAAAGTGTTTTGGGGTGTCCTGAGCTTGTAAAAGGGGCAGCATAAATGTGAATATTTCTTAAAACAAATAGTTCTTTCAGGTACATTGTGGGACCAGCAACTGCACAGGCTTAGCCATGAACCTGTAAATGCTGCTTGTGATTGTAAGTCTGTGCCAGGGTGGGAAAGGTGGAAGTCAGTCATTATCCATGGGACTACTGTGTGCAAACAGGAGGCAGGGGGTGATGGGGCATTTGGACTGGATTTTACCAGCCCCTTGGGGACAGGCTGGGAGGTGGGAAGGCTGGCAAGATGGCGCGGGAAGGCAGAGTTGGAGTGTCTGCCATCTTGGCAGCGGTGAGAAAGGTGGAGGATGGACCTCCCACCCAGAACCCAACTAAGCCACTTAAGTGGCCAATTTAGGGCTTCTTCCCATCTCTGAAGGCATTTTACCTGTGGGTGAGTCTTCTGCCAAATGGGAAGATGCCAGGTAAATCTTGGTGGCCTCCCGATGGGCTCTGGGGGGACTGGCGGGGTGGGGGGGCGGTGGGAGCCCTCCTTTTTGACCATTCTTTAAGCTCCCCGGTAGCAATGGCCACCCCTGTGGCAACGGTGCCACCTTGCCTCACCAAACACCCCCCACCCCATCCTCGTGGGCCTACCTGGCCGGCCTTGGTACCCGAGACCTGACTTACCTGGTTGTGAGGGAGCACATCCATTGATGTGCCCTCCACCTCCAGATGCAGCCCCAGCAATGGCCATCGCTGCCAGTGGCGCTGCTGAGCTGCTGACCCTCTGATTGGGCCAGCAGTTCTTGGGGGCAGGCGGCCATCCTTAATAGGCAATTAGTTGGCTGCCGCTGACAAGGTGCTGCCCTTGGTCCCACTGACCACTGAAGTGGCTTCGCTGCCCGTTTTCAGATCCGCTGGTGAGACCCCTGCTGCCACCATTAAATGCAACACAAAGAGGCAAGACAATGCAGGTAGGTAAAGCAAAGACCCAACTGAAAGATGATAGACTTTGCGGGACTGAAGATACTGCTGGTGTCCAGAAAAGTCCCCTTTGCTGCTGAATATTAATATCTTGCAGTAAATCTCAACGGAATCTTCCAGCAATAACCTCTTCAGAGATGCCAATTATTCTTAAGACGGCGTTGTGAAAAGATGGTGACTACTCAGCAAGATTTACTGGCTGAGATTTATCTTGTTCGTCGAGTCTTTTCCTTTTGGACTGAAAGTCGTCTCTCCTTTTCCTTCTGTGTTCAAGATTCCTCTGTTGCACTTGTCTCATTGACAGGAGTCCCTGCTGTGTGCTGCCAGTGAAATGAAAGATATCGAGGTGATCTAAATGAGATGTTTAAGATGATTACAGTAGTTGATAGGGGTAGATGAACTATTTGCTCTGGTGGGGGGAGTCCAGGACAATGGTGTCATAACCTTAAAATTAGAGCTTACCCATTCAGGGGTGATGTTAGGAAGCACTTCACACAAAGGGAAGTGGAAATATCTCCCCCAAAAAACTGTGGAGGCTGGGGTCAATGGAAAATTTCAAAACTGAGTGATGGATTTTTGGTAGGTAAGGGTATTTAGGGTTTCAGAAGCAAGGCAGGTAGATGGAGTTAAGATACAGATCAGCCATGATCTAATAGAATGGAGGAACAGGCTCGAGGGGCTGAATGGCCTCCTTCTGTTCCATATAAATGTCTTCTCAGAAAATATAGTCTCTCTTCTCACTGCTTATTTTTTGGCTCTAATTACCTCCCCTTCTCTTCTTAGTAAGGGGTGGCTATACCGAGGACTGTCGCCCTCCAATAACCTAACCAATTTTTAAAAATTCTTTCCTGGGATGTGGGCATCGCTGGCAAGGCCAGCATTTGTTGCCCACCCCTGATTGCCCTTGACAGCTGAGTGGCTTGCTAGGCCATTTCAGAGGGCAGTTAAGAGTCAACCACATTGCTGTGGATCTGGAGTCACATGTCGGCCAGACCAGGTAAGAACAGCCGATTTCCTTCCCTAAAGGACATAAATGAACCAGGTGGGTTTTTAGCGCCAATCGGTGATCGTTTCATGGCACCATTACTGAGACTAGCTTTCAATTCCAGAGTTTTATTAGTTAATTCACTTTAAATTCCAAGTTCCCATTGCATTAATCTGGGCCTCTGGAATATTAGTCCAGTGACATTATCAGTATGCCACCATCTCCCAACAATAGTTCATTCCTCACACATGATCCATGACATTGGGTGCCAGCCAGGTTCCAACCACAGCTGACATAAATGCCGATCCTGTCCTCACTCGACATCCAACTACGTGCACCATCTACAGGGTAACGGGTAGAAACGGGGACCCTGGCTGAATTTCCCCAACTCTCACAAACTCAAGCCAATGCTGGCACCTGTAGAGGTGAGTCAGTGGATAGTAATGAAACCTCCAGGAATAGATCCAACCAGGGTTGGCAGAATTCACTTGGAGACCTGCTCACTTCCAGCAACAGCAGCAACAATAACTTAGAGTCAGAGAGTCATATACAGCACAGAAACAGGCCCTTCGGCCCATCCTGTCCATGCTGGCCATCAAACACCTATCTATTCTAATCCCATTTTCCAGCATGTGGCCCGTAGCCTTGCACGCTATGGCATTTCAAGTGCTCCTCTATATACTTCTTAAATGTTGTGAGGGTTCCTGCCACTACCACTCCTTCAGGCAGTGTGTTCCAGATTCCAACCACCATCGAGGTGAAAAAAAGTTTCCTCAAATCCCCTCTAAACCTCCTGCCCCTTACCTTAAATCTATGCCCCCTGGTTATTGGCATCTCCACTAAGGGAAAAAGTTTCTTCCTATCTACCCGATCTATGCCTTTCATAATTTTGTATACCTCAATCCGGTCCCCCCTCAGCCTTCTCTGCTCTAAGGAAAATAACCCTAGCCTATCCAGTCTCTCTTCATAGCTTAACTTGCATTAAAATAACACCTTTAATGTAGTACAACATCACAAGGTGCTTCATAGGAGTGATTATCAAAGAGAAATTTGACACTGAGCCACAGAAGGAGATATTAGGGCAAGTGAATGAAAACTTGGTCAAAAAGGTAGCTTGTAAGGAGTGCCTTAAAAGAGCAGAGAGGCGGAGAGCCAGAGAGGTGTAGCGAGGGAAATCCAGTGCTTAGGGCTCAGGTAGCAACAAAAGCAGCGGGATGGAAGTTACGGGTCGCAACATTGCTTGAGGTACTCACAGAATGACATTCTTAATCTAGGCAACAGCAAACATGCAGGTTTTAATTTCATTGCACTTCTTAATAAGATCCTGGGCCAAACACAGCCCTGACTCCCTGTGCACCTCACTGACTGAATTATACACAAACAATGGTGGTGAAATACATTTTCAATAAAATGGTCATTTTTAATACGTTTTAGAAGCAGATGTTGCCAAGGAAATGTAGCTTCAAGCTAAAATGGTCACAGTAATTGAGTTTCCAATAATATTGTACTTATTCCTTCCAATACAATTAAATAGTATTAGCATAATTTTATTGCATAGTGTCCCATAACAAGTGCCCAAAGTGGAACCATCGGGAAACTCTCACTGGAGTGGTCCTCGGCAGAAGTAGAGTAAAATTAACTACCTGTGCTTAGGCTTAACGATCTTTACATCCCTTCAGTGTATAGCTGCTGCACTCGACGAAGGTGACAGTGTGTTGGAGAGACTGTTACAGTGAGGGTGTGTGTTACAGAGTGTGTTACAGTTCGGGTGTGTTATCGAGAGTGTTACAGAGAGGGTGTGTTATAGAGAGGGTTACGGTGACAGTGTGTTAAGGAGAGTGTTACAGTGAGAATGTGTGATAGAGTGTTACGGTGAGGGTGTGTTATTCAGAGTGTTACAGCGAGGGTGTGTTATAGAGAGTGTTGCATGAGAGTGTGTTATAAAGAATGTTACAGTGAGGTTTGTTTTAGAGGGTGTTACAGTCAGGTTGTGTTATAGAGAGTGTTACGGTGAGGGTGTATTATAGAAAGTGTTACAGTGAGGTTGTGTTATAGAGAGTCTTCCAGTGAGGTTGTGTTATGGAGAATGTTACGGTGAGAGTGTGTTCTAGAGAGTGTTACAGTGAGGGTGTGTTACTGAGAGTGTTACAGTGAGGTTGTGTTACAGAGAATGTTCCAGTGAGGTGTTATCGAGAGTGTTACGGTGAGGGTGTGTTACTGAGAGTGTTACAGTGAGGTTGTGTTACAGAGAATGTTCCAGTGAGGTGTTATCAAGAGTGTTACGGTGAGGCTGCGTTATCGAGAGTGTTACGGTGAGGGTGTGATACAGAGAGTGTTACTGTGAGGGTGTGTTACAGAGAGTGTTACAGTGAGGCTGTGTTATAGAGAGTGTAACAGTGGGAGTGTGTTATAGAATGTGCAACATTGAGGGTGTTACAGAGAGTGTTACAGTGAGGTTGTGTTATAGAGAGTGTTATGGTGATAGTGTGTTAAGGAGAGTGTTACAATGAGGGCGTGTTATCGAGAGTGTTACGGTGAGGGTGTGTTATCGAGAGTGTTACGGTGAGGCTGCGTTATCAAGAGTGTTACGTTGAGGGTGTGTTATAATGAGTGTTTCAGTGAGGGTGTGTTTTAGAGAGTGTTACGGTGAGGGTGTGTTACAGAGAGTGTTACAGTGAACCTGTGTTATAGAGAGTGTAACAGTGGGAGTGTGTTATAGAGTGTGCAACATTGAGGGTGTTACAGAGAGTGTTACAGTGAGGTTGTGTTATAGAGAGTGTTACAGTGAGCCTGTGTTATAGAGAGTGTAACAGTGGGAGTGTGTTATAGAGTGTGCAACATTGAGGGTGTTATAGAGAGTGTTAGAGCTTGGGTGCGTTAGAGAGAGTGTTATACTCTTTATAACACAGCCTCACTGTAACACTCTCTCTAACGCACCCTCGCTCTAACACTCTCTATAACACGCCCTCATTGTAACACTCTCCTTAACACACTGTCACCATAACACTCTCTGTAACACCCTCAATGTTGCACGCTCTATAACACACTCCCACTGTTACACTCTCTATAACACAGGCTCACTGTAACACTCTCTATAACACAACCTCACTGTAACACTCTCTGTAACACCCTCAATGTTGCACACTCTATAACACACTCCCACTGTTACACTCTTTATAACACAGCCTCACTGTAATAGTGGGAGTGTGTTATAGAGTGTGCAACATTGAGGGTGTTACAGAGAGTGTTACAGTGAGGCTGTGTTATAGAGAGTGTTATGGTGACAGTGTGTTAAGGAGAGTGTTACAATGAGGGCGTGTTATAGAGAGTGTTAGAGCGAGGGTGCGTTAGAGAGAGTGTTACAGTGAGGCTGTGTTATAAAGAGTGTTACAGTGAGGGTGTGTTATAGAGTGTGCAACATTGAGGGTGTTACAGAGAGTGTTACAGTGAGGTTGTGTTATAGAGAGTGTTATGGTGACAGTGTGTTAAGGAGAGTGTTACAATGAGGGCGTGTTATAGAGAGTGTAACAGTGGGAGTGTGTTATAGAGTGTGCAACATTGAGGGTGTTACAGAGAGTGTTACAGTGAGGTTGTGTTATAGAGAGTGTAACAGTGGGAGTGTGTTATAGAGTGTGCAACATTGAGGGTGTTACAGAGAGTGTTACAGTGAGGTTGTGTTATAGGGAGTGTTATGGTGACAGTGTGTTAAGGAGAGTGTTACAATGAGGGCGTGTTATAGAGAGTGTTAGAGCGAGGGTGCGTTAGAGAGAGTGTTACAGTGAGGGTGTGTTATTCAGAGTATTAATGTGAGGGTGTGTTATAGAGTGTGCAACATTGAGGGTGTTACAGAGAGTGTTACAGTGAGGTTGTGTTATAGAGAGTGTTATGGTGACAGTGTGTTAAGGAGAGTGTTACAATGAGGGCGTGTTATAGAGAGTGTAACAGTGGGAGTGTGTTATAGAGTGTGCAACATTGAGGGTGTTACAGAGAGTGTTACAGTGAGGTTGTGTTATAGAGAGTGTAACAGTGGGAGTGTGTTATAGAGTGTGCAACATTGAGGGTGTTACAGAGAGTGTTACAGTGAGGTTGTGTTATAGGGAGTGTTATGGTGACAGTGTGTTAAGGAGAGTGTTACAATGAGGGCGTGTTATAGAGAGTGTTAGAGCGAGGGTGCGTTAGAGAGAGTGTTACAGTGAGGGTGTGTTATTCAGAGTATTAATGTGAGGGTGTGTTATAGAGAGTGAGAATGTGAGGGTGTGTTATCGAGAGTGTTACGGTGAGGGTGTGTTATCGAGAGTGTTACGGTGAGGCTGCGTTATCAAGAGCGTTACGCTGAGGGTGTGTTATAGAGAATGTTACAGTGACGTTTGTTTTAGAGGGTGTTACGGTGAGGTTGTGTTATAGAGAGTGTTTCAGTGAGAGTGTGTTCTAGAGAGTGTTATGGTGAGGGTGTGTTAGAGAGAGTGTTACAGTGAGAGTGTGTTATAGAGAGTGTGACAGTGAGAGTGTGTTACTGAGACTGTTAGAATGAGGTTGTGTGACAGAGAATGTACCAGTGAGGTTGTGTTATCGAGAGTGTTACAGTGAAGAGTGTGTTATAGAGAGTGTTACGGTGAAGACTGTGTTATGGAGAGAGTTACGGTGAGGGCGTGTTATAGAGAGTGTTACTGTGAGGGTGTGTTATCGAGAGTGTTACTGTGAGAGTGTGTTATAGAGAGTGTTACAGTGAGGGTGTGTTATAGAGAGGGTTACAGAGAGGGTGTGTTATAGAGAGTGTTACAGCGAGGGTGTGTTATAGAGAGTGTTGCATGAGAGTGTTTTATAATGAGTGTTTCAGTGAGGGTGTGTTTTAGAGAGTGTTACGGTGAGGGTGTGTTACAGAGAGTGTTACAGTGAGCCTGTGTTATAGAGAGTGTAACAGTGGGAGTGTGTTATAGAGTGTGCAACATTGAGGGTGTTACAGAGAGTGTTACAGTGAGGTTGTGTTATAGAGAGTGTTACAGTGAGCCTGTGTTATAGAGAGTGTAACAGTGGGAGTGTGTTATAGAGTGTGCAACATTGAGGGTGTTATAGAGAGTGTTAGAGCGAGGGTGCGTTAGAGAGAGTGTTACACTCTTTATAACACAGCCTCACTGTAACACTCTCTCTAACGCACCCTCGCTCTAACACTCTCTATAACACGCCCTCATTGTAACACTCTCCTTAACACACTGTCACCATAACACTCTCTGTAACACCCTCAATGTTGCACGCTCTATAACACACTCCCACTGTTACACTCTCTATAACACAGGCTCACTGTAACACTCTCTATAACACAACCTCACTGTAACACTCTCTGTAACACCCTCAATGTTGCACACTCTATAACACACTCCCACTGTTACACTCTTTATAACACAGCCTCACTGTAATAGTGGGAGTGTGTTATAGAGTGTGCAACATTGAGGGTGTTACAGAGAGTGTTACAGTGAGGCTGTGTTATAGAGAGTGTTATGGTGACAGTGTGTTAAGGAGAGTGTTACAATGAGGGCGTGTTATAGAGAGTGTTAGAGCGAGGGTGCGTTAGAGAGAGTGTTACAGTGAGGCTGTGTTATAAAGAGTGTTACAGTGAGGGTGTGTTACAGAGAGTGTTACAGTGAGGCTGTGTTATAGAGAGTGTAACAGTGGGAGTGTGTTATAGAGTGTGCAACATTGAGGGTGTTACAGAGAGTGTTACAGTGAGGTTGTGTTATAGAGAGTGTTATGGTGACAGTGTGTTAAGGAGAGTGTTACAATGAGGGCGTGTTATAGAGAGTGGAACAGTGGGAGTGTGTTATAGAGTGTGCAACATTGAGGGTGTTACAGAGAGTGTTACAGTGAGGTTGTGTTATAGAGAGTGTAACAGTGGGAGTGTGTTATAGAGTGTGCAACATTGAGGGTGTTACAGAGAGTGTTACAGTGAGGTTGTGTTATAGAGAGTGTAACAGTGGGAGTGTGTTATAGAGTGTGCAACATTGAGGGTGTTACAGAGAGTGTTACAGTGAGGTTGTGTTATAGAGAGTGTTATGGTGACAGTGTGTTAAGGAGAGTGTTACAATGAGGGCGTGTTATAGAGAGTGTTAGAGCGAGGGTGCGTTAGAGAGAGTGTTACAGTGAGGGTGTGTTATTCAGAGTATTAATGTGAGGGTGTGTTATAGAGAGTGAGAATGTGAGGGTGTGTTATCGAGAGTGTTACGGTGAGGGTGTGTTATCGAGAGTGTTACGGTGAGGCTGCGTTATCAAGAGCGTTACGCTGAGGGTGTGTTATAGAGAGTGTGACAGTGAGGTTTGTTTTAGAGGGTGTTACGGTGAGGTTGTGTTATCGAGAGTGTTTCAGTGAGAGTGTGTTCTAGAGAGTGTTACGGTGAGGGTGTGTAAGAGAGAGTGTTACAGTGAGAGTGTGTTATAGAGAGTGTGACAGTGAGAGTGTGTTACTGAGACTGTTAGAATGAGGTTGTGTGACAGAGAATGTACCAGTGAGGTTGTGTTATCGAGAGTGTTACAGTGAAGAGTGTGTTATAGAGAGTGTTACGGTGAAGACTGTGTTATGGAGAGAGTTACGGTGAGGGCGTGTTATAGAGAGTGTTACTGTGAGGGTGTGTTATCGAGAGTGTTACAGTGAGAGTGTGTTATAGAGAGTGTTACAGTGAGTGTGTGTTATAGAGAGGGTTACAGAGAGGGTGTGTTATCGAGAGTGTTACTGTGAGAGTGTGTTATAGAGAGTGTTACAGTGAGGGTGTGTTATAGAGAGGGTTACAGAGAGGGTGTGTTATAGAGAGTGTTACAGCGAGGGTGTGTTATAGAGAGTGTTGCATGAGAGTGTTTTATAATGAGTGTTTCAGTGAGGGTGTGTTTTAGAGAGTGTTACGGTGAGGGTGTGTTACAGAGAGTGTTACAGTGAGCCTGTGTTATAGAGAGTGTAACAGTGGGAGTGTGTTATAGAGTGTGCAACATTGAGGGTGTTACAGAGAGTGTTACAGTGAGGTTGTGTTATAGAGAGTGTTACAGTGAGCCTGTGTTATAGAGAGTGTAACAGTGGGAGTGTGTTATAGAGTGTGCAACATTGAGGGTGTTATAGAGAGTGTTAGAGCGAGGGTGCGTTAGAGAGAGTGTTACACTCTTTATAACACAGCCTCACTGTAACACTCTCTCTAACGCACCCTCGCTCTAACACTCTCTATAACACGCCCTCATTGTAACACTCTCCTTAACACACTGTCACCATAACACTCTCTGTAACACCCTCAATGTTGCACGCTCTATAACACACTCCCACTGTTACACTCTCTATAACACAGGCTCACTGTAACACTCTCTATAACACAACCTCACTGTAACACTCTCTGTAACACCCTCAATGTTGCACACTCTATAACACACTCCCACTGTTACACTCTTTATAACACAGCCTCACTGTAATAGTGGGAGTGTGTTATAGAGTGTGCAACATTGAGGGTGTTACAGAGAGTGTTACAGTGAGGCTGTGTTATAGAGAGTGTTATGGTGACAGTGTGTTAAGGAGAGTGTTACAATGAGGGCGTGTTATAGAGAGTGTTAGAGCGAGGGTGCGTTAGAGAGAGTGTTACAGTGAGGCTGTGTTATAAAGAGTGTTACAGTGAGGGTGTGTTACAGAGAGTGTTACAGTGAGGCTGTGTTATAGAGAGTGTAACAGTGGGAGTGTGTTATAGAGTGTGCAACATTGAGGGTGTTACAGAGAGTGTTACAGTGAGGTTGTGTTATAGAGAGTGTTATGGTGACAGTGTGTTAAGGAGAGTGTTACAATGAGGGCGTGTTATAGAGAGTGTAACAGTGGGAGTGTGTTATAGAGTGTGCAACATTGAGGGTGTTACAGAGAGTGTTACAGTGAGGTTGTGTTATAGAGAGTGTAACAGTGGGAGTGTGTTATAGAGTGTGCAACATTGAGGGTGTTACAGAGAGTGTTACAGTGAGGTTGTGTTATAGAGAGTGTAACAGTGGGAGTGTGTTATAGAGTGTGCAACATTGAGGGTGTTACAGAGAGTGTTACAGTGAGGTTGTGTTATAGAGAGTGTTATGGTGACAGTGTGTTAAGGAGAGTGTTACAATGAGGGCGTGTTATAGAGAGTGTTAGAGCGAGGGTGCGTTAGAGAGAGTGTTACAGTGAGGGTGTGTTATTCAGAGTATTAATGTGAGGGTGTGTTATAGAGAGTGAGAATGTGAGGGTGTGTTATCGAGAGTGTTACGGTGAGGGTGTGTTATCGAGAGTGTTACGGTGAGGCTGCGTTATCAAGAGCGTTACGCTGAGGGTGTGTTATAGAGAATGTGACAGTGAGGTTTGTTTTAGAGGGTGTTACGGTGAGGTTGTGTTATCGAGAGTGTTTCAGTGAGAGTGTGTTCTAGAGAGTGTTACGGTGAGGGTGTGTTAGAGAGAGTGTTACAGTGAGAGTGTGTTATAGAGAGTGTGACAGTGAGAGTGTGTTACTGAGACTGTTAGAATGAGGTTGTGTGACAGAGAATGTACCAGTGAGGTTGTGTTATCGAGAGTGTTACAGTGAAGAGTGTGTTATAGAGAGTGTTACGGTGAAGACTGTGTTATGGAGAGAGTTACGGTGAGGGCGTGTTATAGAGAGTGTTACTGTGAGGGTGTGTTATCGAGAGTGTTACAGTGAGAGTGTGTTATAGAGAGTGTTACAGTGAGTGTGTGTTATAGAGAGGGTTACAGAGAGGGTGTGTTATCGAGAGTGTTACTGTGAGAGTGTGTTATAGAGAGTGTTACAGTGAGGGTGTGTTATAGAGAGGGTTACAGAGAGGGTGTGTTATAGAGAGTGTTACAGCGAGGGTGTGTTATAGAGAGTGTTGCATGAGAGTGTTTTATAAAGAATGTTACAGTGAGGGTGTGTTATTGAGAGTGTTACATTGATGTTGTGTTATAGAGAGTGTTACAGTGAGGTTTGTTTTAGAGGGTGTTACAGTCAGGTTGTGTTATAGAGAGTGTTACAGTGAGGTTTGTTTTAGAGGGTGTTACAGTCAGGTTGTGTTCTTGAGAGTGTTACAGTGAGGGCGTGTTATAGAGAGGGTTACAGAGAGGGTGTGTTATAGAGAGTGTTAAAGTGAGGATGTGTTATTGAGAGTTTTACGGTGAGGGTGTGTTGCAGAGAGTGTTACAGTGAGCCTGTGTTATAGAGAGTGTAACAGTGGGAGTGTGTTATAGAGTGTGCAACATTGAGGGTGTTATAGAGAGTGTTAGAGCGAGGGTGCGTTAGAGAGAGTGTTACACTCTTTATAACACAGCCTCACTGTAACACTCTCTCTAACGCACCCTCGCTCTAACACTCTCTATAACACGCCCTCATTGTAACACTCTCCTTAACACACTGTCACCATAACACTCTCTGTAACACCCTCAATGTTGCACACTCTATAACACACTCCCACTGTTACACTCTTTATAACACAGCCTCACTGTAACAGTGGGAGTGTGTTATAGAGTGTGCAACATTGAGGGTGTTACAGAGAGTGTTACAGTGAGGCTGTGTTATAGAGAGTGTTATGGTGACAGTGTGTTAAGGAGAGTGTTACAATGAGGGCGTGTTATAGAGAGTGTTAGAGCGAGGGTGCGTCAGAGAGAGTGTTACAGTGAGGCTGTGTTATAAAGAGTGTTACAGTGAGGGTGTGTTACAGAGAGTGTTACAGTGAGGCTGTGTTATAGAGAGTGTAACAGTGGGAGTGTGTTATAGAGTGTGCAACATTGAGGGTGTTACAGAGAGGGCGTGTTACAGTGAGGTTGTGTTATGGAGAGTGTAACAGTGGGAGTGTGTTAGAGAGTGTGCAACATTGAGGGTGTTACAGAGAGTGTTACAGTGAGGTTGTGTTATAGAGAGTGTAACAGTGGGAGTGTGTTATAGAGTGTGCAACATTGAGGGTGTTACAGAGAGTGTTACAGTGAGGTTGTGTTATAGAGAGTGTGACAGTGAGAGTGTGTTACTGAGACTGTTAGAATGAGGTTGTGTGACAGAGAATGTACCAGTGAGGTTGTGTTATCGAGAGTGTTACGGTGAGGGTGTGTAAGAGAGAGTGTTACAGTGAGAGTGTGTTATAGAGAGTGTGACAGTGAGAGTGTGTTACTGAGACTGTTAGAATGAGGTTGTGTGACAGAGAATGTACCAGTGAGGTTGTGTTATCGAGAGTGTTACAGTGAAGAGTGTGTTATAGAGAGTGTTACGGTGAAGACTGTGTTATGGAGAGAGTTACGGTGAGGGCGTGTTATAGAGAGTGTTACTGTGAGGGTGTGTTATCGAGAGTGTTACAGTGAGAGTGTGTTATAGAGAGTGTTACAGTGAGTGTGTGTTATAGAGAGGGTTACAGAGAGGGTGTGTTATCGAGAGTGTTACTGTGAGAGTGTGTTATAGAGAGTGTTACAGTGAGGGTGTGTTATAGAGAGGGTTACAGAGAGGGTGTGTTATAGAGAGTGTTACAGCGAGGGTGTGTTATAGAGAGTGTTGCATGAGAGTGTTTTATAATGAGTGTTTCAGTGAGGGTGTGTTTTAGAGAGTGTTACGGTGAGGGTGTGTTACAGAGAGTGTTACAGTGAGCCTGTGTTATAGAGAGTGTAACAGTGGGAGTGTGTTATAGAGTGTGCAACATTGAGGGTGTTACAGAGAGTGTTACAGTGAGGTTGTGTTATAGAGAGTGTTACAGTGAGCCTGTGTTATAGAGAGTGTAACAGTGGGAGTGTGTTATAGAGTGTGCAACATTGAGGGTGTTATAGAGAGTGTTAGAGCGAGGGAGCGTTAGAGAGAGTGTTACACTCTTTATAACACAGCCTCACTGTAACACTCTCTCTAACGCACCCTCGCTCTAACACTCTCTATAACACGCCCTCATTGTAACACTCTCCTTAACACACTGTCACCATAACACTCTCTGTAACACCCTCAATGTTGCACGCTCTATAACACACTCCCACTGTTACACTCTCTATAACACAGGCTCACTGTAACACTCTCTATAACACAACCTCACTGTAACACTCTCTGTAACACCCTCAATGTTGCACACTCTATAACACACTCCCACTGTTACACTCTTTATAACACAGCCTCACTGTAATAGTGGGAGTGTGTTATAGAGTGTGCAACATTGAGGGTGTTACAGAGAGTGTTACAGTGAGGCTGTGTTATAGAGAGTGTTATGGTGACAGTGTGTTAAGGAGAGTGTTACAATGAGGGCGTGTTATAGAGAGTGTTAGAGCGAGGGTGCGTTAGAGAGAGTGTTACAGTGAGGCTGTGTTATAAAGAGTGTTACAGTGAGGGTGTGTTACAGAGAGTGTTACAGTGAGGCTGTGTTATAGAGAGTGTAACAGTGGGAGTGTGTTATAGAGTGTGCAACATTGAGGGTGTTACAGAGAGTGTTACAGTGAGGTTGTGTTATAGAGAGTGTTATGGTGACAGTGTGTTAAGGAGAGTGTTACAATGAGGGCGTGTTATAGAGAGTGTAACAGTGGGAGTGTGTTATAGAGTGTGCAACATTGAGGGTGTTACAGAGAGTGTTACAGTGAGGTTGTGTTATAGAGAGTGTAACAGTGGGAGTGTGTTATAGAGTGTGCAACATTGAGGGTGTTACAGAGAGTGTTACAGTGAGGTTGTGTTATAGAGAGTGTAACAGTGGGAGTGTGTTATAGAGTGTGCAACATTGAGGGTGTTACAGAGAGTGTTACAGTGAGGTTGTGTTATAGAGAGTGTTATGGTGACAGTGTGTTAAGGAGAGTGTTACAATGAGGGCGTGTTATAGAGAGTGTTAGAGCGAGGGTGTGTTATCGAGAGTGTTACGGTGAGGCTGCGTTATCAAGAGCGTTACGCTGAGGGTGTGTTATAGAGAATGTTACAGTGAGGTTTGTTTTAGAGGGTGTTACGGTGAGGTTGTGTTATCGAGAGTGTTTCAGTGAGAGTGTGTTCTAGAGAGTGTTACGGTGAGGGTGTGTTAGAGAGAGTGTTACAGTGAGAGTGTGTTATAGAGAGTGTGACAGTGAGAGTGTGTTACTGAGACTGTTAGAATGAGGTTGTGTGACAGAGAATGTACCAGTGAGGTTGTGTTATCGAGAGTGTTACAGTGAAGAGTGTGTTATAGAGAGTGTTACGGTGAAGACTGTGTTATGGAGAGAGTTACGGTGAGGGCGTGTTATAGAGAGTGTTACTGTGAGGGTGTGTTATCGAGAGTGTTACAGTGAGAGTGTGTTATAGAGAGTGTTACAGTGAGTGTGTGTTATAGAGAGGGTTACAGAGAGGGTGTGTTATCGAGAGTGTTACTGTGAGAGTGTGTTATAGAGAGTGTTACAGTGAGGGTGTGTTATAGAGAGTGTTACAGCGAGGGTGTGTTATAGAGAGTGTTGCATGAGAGTGTTTTATAAAGAATGTTACAGTGAGGGTGTGTTATTGAGACTGTTACATTGATGTTGTGTTATAGAGAGTGTTACAGTGAGGTTTGTTTTAGAGGGTGTTACAGTCAGGTTGTGTTATAGAGAGTGTTACAGTGAGGTTTGTTTTAGAGGGTGTTACAGTCAGGTTGTGTTCTTGAGAGTGTTACAGTGAGGGCGTGTTATAGAGAGGGTTACAGAGAGGGTGTGTTATAGAGAGGGTTAAAGTGAGGATGTGTTATTGAGAGTTTTACGGTGAGGGTGTGTTGCAGAGAGTGTTACAGTGAGCCTGTGTTATAGAGAGTGTAACAGTGGGAGTGTGTTATAGAGTGTGCAACATTGAGGGTGTTATAGAGAGTGTTAGAGCGAGGGTGCGTTAGAGAGAGTGTTACACTCTTTATAACACAGCCTCACTGTAACACTCTCTCTAACGCACCCTCGCTCTAACACTCTCTATAACACGCCCTCATTGTAACACTCTCCTTAACACACTGTCACCATAACACTCTCTGTAACACCCTCAATGTTGCACACTCTATAACACACTCCCACTGTTACACTCTTTATAACACAGCCTCACTGTAACAGTGGGAGTGTGTTATAGAGTGTGCAACATTGAGGGTGTTACAGAGAGTGTTACAGTGAGGCTGTGTTATAGAGAGTGTTATGGTGACAGTGTGTTAAGGAGAGTGTTACAATGAGGGCGTGTTATAGAGAGTGTTAGAGCGAGGGTGCGTCAGAGAGAGTGTTACAGTGAGGCTGTGTTATAAAGAGTGTTACAGTGAGGGTGTGTTACAGAGAGTGTTACAGTGAGGCTGTGTTATAGAGAGTGTAACAGTGGGAGTGTGTTATAGAGTGTGCAACATTGAGGGTGTTACAGAGAGTGTTACAGTGAGGTTGTGTTATGGAGAGTGTAACAGTGGGAGTGTGTTAGAGAGTGTGCAACATTGAGGGTGTTACAGAGAGTGTTACAGTGAGGTTGTGTTATAGAGAGTGTAACAGTGGGAGTATGTTATAGAGTGTGCAACATTGAGGGTGTTACAGAGAGTGTTACAGTGAGGTTGTGTTATAGAGAGTGTAACAGTGGGAGTGTGTTATAGAGTGTGCAACATTGAGGGTGTTACAGAGAGTGTTATAATGAGGGCGTGTTACAGAGAGTGTTAGAGCGAGGGTGCGTTAGAGAGAGTGTTACAGTGAGGGTGTGTTATAAAGAGTGTTACAGTGAGGTTGTGTTATAGAGAGTGTTAGAGCGAGGGTGCGTTAGAGAGAGTGTTACAGTGAGTGTGTGTTAATAGAGAGTGTTACAGCGAGGGTATGTTATAGAGAGTGTTGCATGAGAGTGTGTTATAAAGAATGTTACAGTGAGGGTGTGTTACAAAGAGTGTTGCATGAGAGTGTGTTATAAAGAATGTTACAGTGAGGGTGTGTTACAGAGAGTGTTACATTGATGTTGTGTTATAGAGAGTGTTACAGTGAGGTTTGTTTTAGAGGGTGTTACAGTCAGGTTGTGTTATAGAGAGTGTTACAGTGAGGTTTGTTTTAGAGGGTGTTACAGTCAGGTTGTGTTATAGAGAGTGTTACAGTGAGGGCGTGTTATAGAGAGGGTTACAGAGAGGGTGTGTTATAGAGAGTGTTACAGTGAGGGTGTGTTATTGAGAGTGTTACGGTGAGGGTGTGTTATAGAGAGTGTTGCATGAGAGTGTGTTATAAAGAATGTTACAGTGAGGGTGTGTTACAGAGAGTGTTACATTGATGTTGTGTTATAGAGAGTGTTACAGTGAGGTTTGTTTTAGAGGGTGTTACAGTCAGGTTGTGTTATAGAGAGTGTTACAGTGAGGTTTGTTTTAGAGGGTGTTACAGTCAGGTTGTGTTATAGAGAGTGTTACAGTGAGGGCGTGTTATAGAGAGGGTTACAGAGAGGGTGTGTTATAGAGAGTGTTACAGTGAGGGTGTGTTATTGAGAGTGTTACAGTGAGTGTGTGTTATAGAGAGTGTGACAGTGAGAGTGTGTTACTGAGACTGTTAGAATGAGGTTGTGTGACAGAGAATGTACCAGTGAGGTTGTGTTATCGAGAGTGTTGCAGTGAAGAGTGTGTTATAGAGAGTGTTACAGTGAGGTTGCGTTATAGAGAGTGTGACAGTGAGGGTGTTACTTTGAGAGTGTGTTATAGAGAGTGTTACGGTGAGTGTGTGTTTTCGAGAGTGTTAAAGTGAGGATGCGTTATAGAGAGTGTTACAGGGAGAGTGTTACTTTGAGAGTGTGTTATAGAGAGTGTTACGGTGAGTGTGTGTTTTCGAGAGTGTTACAGTGAGGGTGCGTCATAGAGTGTGTTAAAGTGAGGGTGCGTTATAGAGAGCGTTCCGGTGAGGGTGTGTTATAGAGAGTGTTACAGTGAGAGTGTTACTTTGAGAGTGTGTTATAGAGAGTGTTACGGTGAATGTGTGTTTTCGAGAGTGTTACAGTGCGGGTGCGTCATAGAGTGTGTTAAAGTGAGGGTGCGTTATAGAGAGCGTTACAGTGAGGGTGTGTTACGAGAGTGTTACTGTGAGGGTGTGTTATAGAGAGTGTTACAGGGAGAGTGTTACTTTGAGAGTGTGTTATAGAGAGTGTTACGGTGAGGGTGCGTTATAGAGAGTGTTACAGGGAGAGTGTTACTTTGAGAGTGTGTTATAGAGAGTGTTACGGTGAGGGTGCGTTATAGAGAGTGTTACAGGGAGAGTGTTACTTTGAGAGTGTGTTATAGAGAGTGTTACGGTGAGTGTGTGTTTTCGAGAGTGTTAAAGTGAGGATGCGTTATAGAGAGTGTTACAGGGAGAGTGTTACTTTGAGAGTGTGTTATAGAGAGTGTTACGGTGAGTGTGTGTTTTCGAGAGTGTTACAGTGAGGGTGCGTCATAGAGTGTGTTAAAGTGAGGGTGCGTTATAGAGAGCGTTACAGTGAGCGTTTGTTATCGAGAGTGTTACTGTGAGGGCGTGTTATAGAGAGTGTTACGGTGAGGGTGTGTTATCGAGAGTGTTACAGTGAGAGTGTTACTTTGAGAGTGTGTTATAGAGAGTGTTACGGTGAATGTGTGTTTTCGAGAGTGTTACAGTGAGGGTGCGTTATAGAGTGTGTTAAGGTGAGCGTGCGTTATCGAGAGCGTTCCGTTGAGGGTGTTACTTTGAGAGTGTGTTATAGAGAGTGTTACGGTGAGTGTGTGTTTTCGAGAGTGTTACAGTGAAGAGTGTGTTATAGAGAGTGTTACGGTGAAGACTGTGTTATGGAGAGAGTTACGGTGAGGGCGTGTTATAGAGAGTGTTACTGTGAGGGTGTGTTATCGAGAGTGTTACTGTGAGAGTGTGTTATAGAGAGTGTTGCAGTGAGTGTGTGTTATAGAGAGTGTTACAGAGAGGGTGTGTTATAGAGAGTGTTACAGTGAGAGTGTTACTTTGAGAGTGTGTTATAGAGAGTGTTACGGTGAATGTGTGTTTTCGAGAGTGTTACAGTGCGGGTGCGTCATAGAGTGTGTTAAAGTGAGGGTGCGTTATAGAGAGCGTTACAGTGAGGGTGTGTTACGAGAGTGTTACAGTGAGTGTGTGTTATCGAGAGTGTTTCTGTGAGAGTGTGTTATAGAGAGTGTTACAGTGAGTGTGTGTTATAGAGAGGGTTACAGAGAGGGTGTGTTATAGAGAGTGTTACAGCGAGGGTGTGTTATAGAGAGTGTTGCATGAGAGTGTGTTATAAAGAATGTTACAGTGAGGGTGTGTTACAGAGAGTGTTACATTGATGTTGTGTTATAGAGAGTGTTACAGTGAGGTTTGTTTTAGAGGGTGTTACAGTCAGGTTCTGTTATAGAGAGTGTTACAGTGAGGTTTGTTTTAGAGGGTGTTACAGTCAGGTTGTGTTATAGAGAGTGTTACAGTGAGGGCGTGTTATAGAGAGGGTTACAGAGAGGGTGTGTTATAGAGAGTGTTACATTGATGTTGTGTTATAGAGAGTGTTACAGTGAGGGCGTGTTATAGAGAGGGTTACAGAGAGGGAGTGTTACAGCGAGGGTGTGTTATAGAGAGTGTTACAGTGAGGGTGTGTTACTGAGAGTGTTACAGTGAGGTTGTGTTACAGAGAATGTTCCAGTGAGGTGTTATCGAGAGTGTTACGGTGAGGGTGCGTTATCAAGAGTGTTACAGTGAGGCTGCGTTATCGAGAGTGTTACGTTGAGGGTGTGTTATAGAGAGTGTTACGGTGAGAGTGTGTTACAGAGAATGTTCCAGTGAGGTTGTGTTATCAAGAGTGTTACAGTGAGAGTGTGTTACTGAGACTGTTAGAATGAGGTTGTGTGACAGAGAATGTACCAGTGAGGTTGTGTTATCGAGAGTGTTGCAGTGAAGAGTGTGTTATAGAGAGTGTTACAGTGAGGTTGTGTTATAGAGAGTGTTACAGTGAGGCTGCGTTATCGAGAGTGTTACGTTGAGGGTGTGTTATAGAGAGTGTTACGGTGAGAGTGTGTTACAGTGAATGATCCAGTGAGGTTGTGTTATCAAGAGTGTTACAGTGAGAGTGTGTTATAGAGAGTGTGACAGTGAGAGTGTGTTACTGAGACTGTTAGAATGAGGTTGTGTGACAGAGAATGTACCAGTGAGGTTGTGTTATAGAGAGTGTTACAGTGAGGTTGTGTTATAGAGAGTGTTACAGTGAGGGTGTGTTATAGAGAGTGTTACAGTGAGGTTGTGTTATAGAGAGTGTTACAGTGAGGGTGTGTTATAGAGAGTGTTACGGTGAAGACTGTGTTATGGGGAGAGTTACGGTGAGGGCGTGTTATAGAGAGTGTTACAGTGAGGGTGTGTTATAGAGAGAGTTACTGTGAAGAGTGTGTTGTAGAGAGTGTTACAGTGAGGGCGTGTTATAGACAGTGTTACGGTGAGGGTGTGTTATCGAGAGTGTTACAGTGAGGGTGTGTTATCGAGAGTGTTACTGTGAGGGTGTGTTATCGAGAGTGTTACTGTGAAGAGTGTGTGATAGAGAGTGTTACAGTGAGGTTGTGTTATAGAGAGTGTTACGGTGAGGGTGCGTTATAGAGAGTGTTACAGTGAGGGTGTGTTATCGAGAGTGTTACTGTGAAGAGTGTGTGATAGAGAGTGTTACAGTGAGGTTGTGTTATAGAGAGTGTTACGGTGAGGGTGCGTTATAGAGAGTGTTACGGTGAGGGTGTGTTATCGAGAGTGTTACAGTGAGGGTGTGTTATCGAGAGTGTTACTGTGAAGAGTGTGTGATAGAGAGTGTTACAGTGAGGTTGTGTTATAGAGAGTGTTACGGTGAGGGTGCGTTATAGAGAGTGTTACAGGGAGAGTGTTACTTTGAGAGTGTGTTATAGAGAGTGTTACGGTGAGTGTGTGTTTTCGAGAGTGTTACAGGGAGAGTGTTACTTTGAGAGTGTGTTATAGAGAGTGTTACGGTGAGTGTGTGTTTTCGAGAGTGTTACAGTGAGGGTGCGTCATAGAGTGTGTTAAAGTGAGGGTGCGTTATAGAGAGCGTTCCGGTGAGGGTGTGTTATAGAGAGTGTTACAGTGAGAGTGTTACTTTGAGAGTGTGTTATAGAGAGTGTTACGGTGAATGTGTGTTTTCGAGAGTGTTGCAGTGCGGGTGCGTCATAGAGTGTGTTAAAGTGAGGGTGCGTTATAGAGAGCGTTACAGTGAGGGTGTGTTACGAGAGTGTTACTGTGAGGGTGTGTTATAGAGAGTGTTATAGTGAGGGTGCGTTATAGAGAGTGTGACAGTGAGGGTGCGTTATAGAGAGTGTTACAGTGAGCGTTTGTTATCGAGAGTGTTACTGTGAGGGTGTGTTATCGAGAGTGTTACAGTGAGAGTGTTACTTTGAGAGTGTGTTATAGAGAGTGTTACGGTGAATGTGTGTTTTCGAGAGTGTTACAGTGAGGGTGCGTTATAGAGTGTGTTAAGGTGAGCGTGCGTTATAGAGAGCGTTACAGTGAGGGTGTGTTATCGAGAGTGTTACCGTGAGGGTGTGTTATCGACAGTGTTTCAGTGAGGGTGTGTTATAGAGAGTGTTACAGTGAGGGTGTGTTACAGAGAGTGTTCCAGTGAGGGTGCATATTCGAGAGTGTTGCAGTGAGGGTGCGTAATCGAGAGTGTTACGGTGAGGGTGCATATTCGAGAGTGTTACGGTGAGAGTGTGTTATAGAGTGTGTTACAGTGAGGTTGTGTTATAGAGTGTGTTACAGTGAGGTTGTGTTATAGAGAGTGTTACAGTGAGGGTGTGTTATAGAGAGTGTTCCAGTGAGGTTGTGTTATAGAGAGTGTTACAGTGAGGTTGTGTTATAGAGAGTGTTACAGTGAGGGTGCGTTATAGAGAGTGTTACAGTGAGGGTGCGTTATCGAGAGTGTTACAGTGAGGGTGCGTAATCGAGAGTGTTACGGTGAGGGTGCGTATTCGAGAGTGTTACAGTGAGGGTGCGTATTCGAGAGTGTTACGGTGAGAGTGTGTTATAGAGTGTGTTAAAGTGAGGGTGCGTGATAGAGAGTGTTACAGTGAGGTTGTGTTATAGAGAGTGTTACAGTGAGGGTGCGTTATAGAGAGTGTTACAGTGAGGGTGCGTTATAGAGAGTGTTACTGTGAGTGTGTGTTTTCGAGAGTGTTACAGTGAGGGTGCGTTATAGAGAGTGTTACAGTGAGGGTGCGTTATCGAGAGTGTTACAGTGAGGGTGCGTAATCGAGAGTGTTACGGTGAGGGTGCGTATTCGAGAGTGTTACAGTGAGGGTGCGTAATCGAGAGTGTTACGGTGAGGGTGCGTATTCGAGAGTGTTACGGTGAGAGTGTGTTATAGAGTGTGTTAAAGTGAGGGTGCGTGATAGAGAGTGTTACAGTGAGGTTGTGTTATAGAGAGTGTTACAGTGAGGGTGCGTTATAGAGAGTGTTACAGTGAGGGTGTGTTATAGAGAGTGTTACAGTGAGTGTGTGTTTTCGAGAGTGTTACAGTGAGGGTGCGTTATAGAGAGTGTTACAGTGAGGGTGCGTTATAGAGAGTGTTACAGTGAGTTTGTGTTATAGAGAGTGTTACAGTGAGGTTGTGTTATCGAGAGTGTTACAGTGAGGGTGTGTTATAGAGAGTGTTACAGTGAGGGCGTGTTATCGAGAGTGTTACCGTGAGGGTGTGTTATCGACAGTGTTACAGTGAGGGTGCGTTATAGAGTGTGTTCCAGTGAGGGTGCGTAATCGAGAGTGTTACGGTGAGAGTGCATATTCGAGAGTGTTGCGGTGAGGGTGCGTATTCGAGTGTGTTACGGTGAGAGTGTGTTATAGAGTGTGTTAAAGTGAGGGTGTGTTATCGAGAGCGTTACAGTGAGGTTGTGTTATAGAGAGGGTTACAGTGAGGTTGTGTTATAGAGAGGGTTACAGTGAGGGTGCGTTATAGAGAGTGTTACAGTGAGGTTGTGTTATCGAGAGCGTTACAGTGAGGTTGTGTTATAGAGAGGGTTACAGTGAGGGTGCGTTATAGAGAGTGTTACAGTGAGGTTGTGTTATCGAGAGCGTTACAGTGAGGTTGTGTTATAGAGAGTGTTCCAGTGAGGGTGCGTAATCGAGAGTGTTACGGTGAGAGTGTGTTATAGAGTGTGTTAAAGTGAGGGTGCGTGATAGAGAGTGTTACAGTGAGGGTGCGTTATCGAGAGTGTTCCAGTGAGGGTGCGTAATCGAGAGTGTTACGGTGAGAGTGTGTTATAGAGTGTGTTACAGTGAGGGTGCGTGATAGAGAGTGTTACTGTGAAGAGTGTGTTATAGAGAGTGTTACAGCGAGGGCGTGTTCTAGAGAGTGTTACAGTGAGGGCGTATTACAGAGAGGGTTACAGAGAGGGTGTGTTATAGAGAGTGTTACAGCGAGGGTGTGTTATTGAGAGTGTTGCATGAGAGTGTGTTATAAAGTATGTTACAGTGATGGTGTGTTATTGAGAGTGTTACGGTGAGGGTGTGTTACAGACAGTGTTACATTGATGTTGTGTTATAGAGAGTGTTACAGTGAGATTTGTTTCAGAGGGTGTTACAGTCAGGTTGTGTTTTTCGAGAGTGTTCCGGTGAGGGTGCGTTATAGAGAGTGTTACAGTGACAGTGTGACTTTGAGAGTGTGTTGTAGAGAGTGTTACGGTGAGTGTGTGTTTTCGAGAGTGTTACAGTGAGGGTGCGTCATAGAGTGTGTTAAAGTGAGGATGCGTTATAGAGAGTGTTACGGTGAGGGTGTGTTATAGAGAGTGTTACAGTGAGGATGCGTTATAGAGAGTGTTACGGTGAGGGTGCGTTATAGAGAGTGTTACAGTGACAGTGTTACTTTGAGAGTGTGTTATAGAGAGTGTTACAGTGAATGTGTGTTTTCGAGAGTGTTACAGTGAGGGTGCGTTATAGAGTGTGTTAAGGTGAGCGTGCGTTATAGAGAGCGTTACAGTGAGGGTGTGTTATCGAGAGTGTTACCGTGAGGGTGTGTTATCGACAGTGTTTCAGTGAGGGTGTGTTATAGAGAGTGTTTCAGTGAGGGTGTGTTATAGAGAGTGTTCCAGTGAGGGTGCGTAATCGAGAGTGTTGCGGTGAGGGTGCGTATTCGAGAGTGTTACGGTCAGAGTGTGTTATAGAGTGTGTTAAAGTGAGGTTGTGTTATAGAGAGTGTTACAGTGAGTTTGTGTTATAGAGAGTGTTACAGTGAGTTTGTGTTATAGAGAGTGTTCCAGTGAGGGTGCGTAATCGAGAGTGTTACGGTGAGGGTGCGTATTCGAGAGTGTTGCGGTGAGGGTGCGTATTCGAGAGTGTTACGGTGAGAGTGTGTTATAGAGTGTGTTAAAGTGAGGGTGTGTTATCGTGAGTGTTACAGTGAGTTTGTGTTATCGAGAGTGTTACAGTGAGGTTGTGTTATAGAGAGTGTTACAGTGAGGGTGCGTTATAGAGAGTGTTACAGTGAGGTTGTGTTATAGAGAGTGTTCCAGTGAGGGTGTGTTATAGAGAGTGTTACAGTGAGGGTGCGTTATAGAGAGTGTTACAGTGAGGGTGCGTTATAGAGAGTGTTACAGTGAGGTTGTGTTATAGAGAGTGTTCCAGTGAGGGTGTGTTATAGAGAGTGTTACAGTGAGGGTGCGTTATAGAGAGCGTTACAGTGAGGGTGCGTTATCGAGAGCGTTACAGTGAGGGTGCGTTATAGAGAGTGTTCCAGTGAGGGTGCGTAATCGAGAGTGTTACGGTGAGGGTGCGTAATCGAGAGTGTTCCGGTGAGGGTGCGTATTCGAGAGTGTTGCGGTGAGAGTGTGTTATAGAGTGTGTTAAAGTGAGGGTGTGTTATCGTGAGTGTTACAGTGAGTTTGTGTTATCGAGAGTGTTACAGTGAGGTTGTGTTATAGAGAGTGTTCCAGTGAGGGTGTGTTATAGAGTGTGTTAAAGTGAGGGTGCGTGATAGAGAGTGTTACAGTGAGAGTGTTAATTTGAGAGTGTGTTACAGAGAGTGTTACGGTGAGGGTGCGTTATAGAGAGTGTTACAGTGAGGTTGTGTTATAGAGAGTGTTACAGTGAGGGTGCGTTATAGAGAGTGTTACAGTGAGGGTGTGTTATCGAGAGTGTTACAGTGAGCGTGTGTTATCGAGAGTGTTACAGTGAGGGTGCGTTATAGAGAGTGTTACAGTGAGGTTGCGTTATAGAGAGTGTTACAGTGAGAGTGTGTTATCGAGAGTGTTGCAGTGAGGGTGCGTTATAGAGTGTGTTAAAGTGAGGGTGTTAATTTGAGAGTGTGTTATAGAGAGTGTTACGGTGAGTGTGTGTTTTCGAGAGTGTTACAGTGAGGGTGCGTTATCGAGTGTGTTAAAGTAAGGGTGCGTTATAGAGAGCGTTACAGTGAGGGTGTGTTATCGAGAGTGTTACAGTGAGGGTGTGTTATAGAGAGTGTTACAGTGAGAGTGTGTTCTAGAGAGTGTTACAGTGAGGGTTTGTTCGAGAGAGTGTTACAGTGAGGGTTTGTTCGAGAGAGTGTTGCAGTGAGGGTGTTATGGAGAGTGTTACAGTGAGGGTGTTATAGAGAGTGTTGCAGTGAGAGTGTATTACTGAGAATCTTCCAATGAGGTTGTGTTATTGAGAGTGGTACAGTGAGGGGTGTTTTAGAGAGAGTGTTACATTGAGGATGCATTTCGAGAGTGATCCAGCGAGGGTGTGTTATAGAGAGTCTCACAGTGAGTGTTTTACTGAAGGTCTGTTGTGGAATGTGTTTTCCCTCAATATCTAAAGGTATTTCATTACGCTTTGAAATGTCTTGCGATTGTGAAAGTCATTTTATAAATTCAAGCTTTTGTCCCATGTTAGGCTTCTGTTCACCTATAGCACTTTCTCTTTCATTGGCCTTTGCTTGCAGCTGACGGAGATTTGTGAAGAGTTAAAAAATGGATTGCTAGCAGGGGCTCTGAAATAGTGGGATTTTTTTTTCACAAGGGGAACGGCTGTGTAATAGGCAGGCTGTGTGATATAATTGAAGGCCTTCGTAGATGACAAGGCTGCGGCACCCAGACTTATTGAACAGCTTTATGATGGATGAATACTGCTGTAAAATCAATTAAAGAATGAGAAATTAATACCAGTGACGACAGGCTCGTTATAGGCAGTAAGGACAAGAACTAATGAAGAATGACTTGCTTTTTTATATATAAAACAAAACCAAGATTCTTCTGTAAGGTGGCAAAATTAGGGGGCTATGCAAGTTATCTTGGAAACCAATGGGTGGGCAGAACAATAATGATGGAAAACAGTGCAGGGGGAAAATCTAGATTTATTTCAAAGGAACAGATGTATGAAACAGCTGTCGAACGCCACTTATCGCTCCTGTATTGTAAATAATCTGTTGTCTTAATTTTGTTTGCTGCCACTTTGGCAGTGAGTGTATGATCAAACCCAATATGATGTACAATTGTACTCGTGCATGTAATTAGTGCCCAGCATGTCCTTGAAGACGGCCAAATAGAGGGACTACCCCACCCCACTCATCTCTTTTCACCTTGCACTGTCCAAGCTTCCCACCATACCATTCTCCTCTCCTAAAAGTGCTGGTATCTGCTGGATCTGCAAGCCCTTCAGTACTTTAGTTGACAAGCACAGAATCAACACCTACCATTTGTATAGCACCTTCAACATAGGGAAATGTCTGAAGGTGCTTCACAGAGGCTTAAACGGACACAAATTGATAATGAACCAATGAAGGAGGTATTTGACTAACAGCTTGGCCAAAGAGGTAGTCTTAAAGGAGGAGAGCGAGGAGGAGAGGGTCAGGGAGGGAATTACAGAACCGAGGGCCCAGACGCCTCAAGGCACAGTGGTGGAGTGAAGGAAGTGCGGGATGCACAAGAGGTCAGAATTGGAGAAGCACAGAGTTCCAAAGATAAGGAGGGGTGAGGTCATGGAAGGCTTTCAGCATAAGCATGAGGGTTTTAAGTTTGAGGCGTTACTGGACCAGGAGCCAATGTCAGTCAGCAAACAATAGGGTTTGCTGGGTGAATTGGTCTTGGTGCGATTTAGTTTATGGGCTAATTTAGATGAGCTGAAGTCTATGGAGGATGCAAGATGGGAGGCTGGCCATGAGAGTATTGGAATCATTGAGTCCGGACAACGGCATGGCTGAGAGTTTTAGCAGCAGCTAGGCTAAAGCTCGGCTGGAGACGGGGGATGTTACAGAGATGGACATACGCAGTCTTTGTCACGGAGCGACCACAGGGTCGGATTCTCAGCTCAGGGACGAATAGCATGGCGAGTTTGCAAAGAGTGGCCGAGGAAGGGGATGGAATCGAAGGTTTGGGTGTGAAGTTTATGGTGGGAGACCAAAGGCAATGGCTTTGGGTCTTCCTAGCATTTAACTGGGGGAGATTGTGGGCTATGCAGGAGTGGAAGTTGGGCACGCTCCCATTCTTTATATGCCAGGCAGGACTGGAGGGTGCAGGAACCACAGCAAAGCTGATTCTCTTCTCACCCCAGCATTTGCACATATACATTTTCTGGCAGGGATTGTTAGATATCAATCAGCAAGCAGGAACCTTGGCTGATTTATTTTTCTCTCTTTCCCAAGTACAGGAACCTTAAGACCAACTGTAGCATCCCTCCTCCCCCTTCCACCCTTGCATTTATGTCATGCCTTTAACATAGTTCCAAGGCACTTCACAGGAGCATAAATTTAACAAAATTTGTCACTGAGCCACATAAGAAGATATTAGGACAAAAGCTTGGTCATAGAGGTATGTTTTAAGGAGCGTCTTGAAGAAGGAAAGAGAGGTAGAGGCGGAGAGGTTTAGGGAGGACATTCCAGACCTTGGGGCCCAGGCAGCTGAAGGCACAGTCACCAGTGGGGGAGTGATGAAAATCCGGGATGCACATGAAGCCGGAGTAAGAGGAGCACAGAAATCTCGGAGGTTTGAGTGATTGGAGGAGATTACAGAGATAGGGAGAGGCGAGGCCATGGCGGGATTTGAAAACAAAGATGAGAATTTTAAAACTGATGCATTGTTTAACCAGGAGCCAATGTTGGTCAGCGAGCACAGGGGCAAGAGGTGAACTGGACTTGCTGTGAGTTAGAACGCAGACAGCACATTTAAGATAATGAGAAAGAACGCCGACAGAAATCAGTTACCTCCACCCAGACTCTGGATGGACCTTGGGTCGTTCCTAGTTCAAACAATTAGAGCTCTGCTTTCCTGGGGGGCCGGGAATGAGTCCCAGGAATTCATTAACAGGTTCCAGATGGATAATTATTCCCAGTTGCAGCTGCAAAGGAAAGAGATCATGACAGAAAACTAGAGGACACAGATTCATAATAATCAGCAGTGAGAATCAGAGAGGAAGATGAGGAGAATTTCTTTACACAGTGAGTTGTTGTGATCTGGAATCCACTCCCTGAAGCAGATTCAATAGTAACTTCCAAAAGGGAACTTTGAAAAGGAAAGATTAGCAGGGCTATGGGGGTAGAGCAGGACTATTTGCAAAGCTCTTCCAAAGAGCTGGCACACGCATGATGGGCCAAATAGCCTCCTTCTGCCTTGTAAGGTTCGGCTAGCGAAAATAAATGCAAATGCCATCTTAATTTATCCTGCTCTCACTGTATTTGCATGAAAATAATATTAACAACCGATGAACGGGCGACCCTAATGAGAATGCAAATTTCCCGACGCATGGTTATCAATTGAGGGCTCTAATGAAAGCATCCTGTAAATGAGATTTTAAAGGGCGCACAGTTTATCATTCACTGTGTGTCAGATCACAGGTTTTTGGCAGCTTTCGGAGCAAGGGGAATGTTATCACCAAAAGACGGCAATGAATGGCACAGACGAGGCGTGTATGTGTGTTTGGAGAGCTTATACCATCTACCATCCGACCCCGAGAGAGGGAGGATAAAGTGACTGTACAGGATTGTGATAGATTGATCAGAAAAGTGTGCTGACTTAATTATTAATTAAAATGTATTTGGAATGGTTGACCTTGCTTTTCACCTTGCTTTTGATGGTGGGATGGAAAGAGGAGAGAGAGCAGAATAAAAATAGGCCTGTGGTAATACAAGTGCCTTACAACATCTCTCAGCAATTCCTTGAAGCACTTTGCATGTAATGAGTTATTTTACAGTGTGGCAAGCAAAGGATACCTAGGTTCACAGGCCTAGATGTTTGGCTGAGTAATGCCTGTTTTTCAGTCACTAAGGGGCCTGCGAAGCCTCCTTTTTTGGGTAAGGCTACCAACTCTGGTTGGACATGTTCGTAGAGTTTTTGTCACGTGACCTCCTGCCTCAACTGCGCCCCTCCCTCCTTCCCCCCACACTCCCTCCATTGGCCATTGCCGTGACGCCCTTCCATCCCCATGGCCAATCAGAAAGCAAAGACACCCTTCATTACCCGATTGGTTGATTCTGGATTGTCAAACATTCCTGTATCTCCGGTATTTTTATAATGAATAAACAGGTGGGGCCTCAGTTTAATGTCTCACCTGAAAGTTGGCACCGCCAACATTGCAGCACTGTGTCAGAGCTGCACTGGGAATGCTAGCCTGGATCATGTGCTCAAGACTCTGGAGGGACTGCTTGAACTCATCTGCTGTAGCACTCTTGTCTCTGAAGTGCAAGGTTTTGTGTTCAAGTCCCACTCCAGGTCTCGAGTGCAAATATCAAGGCTAACACTCCAGTGCAGTATTGAGGGTGTACTGCACTGTCAGAGGTGCTGTCTCTCAGTTAAGATGTTAAACCGAGGCCCTGTCTTCTTGCTTGGGTGGATATAAAAGATCCCCTAAGCACAATTTCAAAGTAGGATGAGGAGTTATTCCTGGTGTCCTGGCCAATATTTATCCCTCAGTCAACATCACAAAAAGACACTACCTAGCCATTACCACTTTGCTGTTTGTGGGAGTTTGCTGTGTTTCCTGCATGACAATAGTGACTATACTTCAGCAAGTTCTGATGAAGAGTCGCAGACCTGAAACGTTACTTCTGTGTCTCTCCACAGATGCTGACAGACCTACTGAATATTTCTGGCATTTTCTGTTCACATTTCAAAAAGTACTTCATTGGCTGTAAAGGGCTTTGAGACGGTGGTTGTGAAAAGTGCTATATAAATGCAAGTATTTCTTTTACAATAAAAGCAAAATACTGCAGATGCTGGAAATCTGAAATAAAAACAGAAAGTGCTGGAAATACTCAGCAGGTCAGGCAGCATCTGTAGAGAGAGAAGCAGAGTTAATATTTCAGGTCTGTGAACATTCATCAGAACTGGCAAAAGTTAGAAAAGAATTAGGTTTTAAGCAAGTGGGGTGGGGTTGGTGGGTGGCACAATGGCGCAGTGGTTAGCACTGCAGCTCCAGGGACCCGGGTTCGATTCTGGGTGCTGTCTGTGCGGAGTTTGCAAGTTCTCCCTGTGACCGCGTGGGTTTTCGCCGGGTGCTCTGGTTTCCTCCCACAGCCAAAGACTTGCAGGTTGATAGGTAAATTGGCCATTGTAAATTGCCCCTAGTGTAGGTAGGTGGTAGGGAATATGGGATTACTGTAGGGTTAGTATAAATGGGTGGTTGTTGGTCAGCACAGACTCGGTGGGCCGAAGGGCCTGTTTCCGTGCTGTATCTCTAAATAAATAAAATAAATAAATAAAAAAAAATAAAAAAAGGGAAGGTGTGTGATAGGGCAGAGGGTAGAAGAGATTAAATGACCATGATGTCAAAGGCAAAGAGAGTGTTAATGCTTGTAGTGAAAGACAAAGCATTAACCCAGAGAGAGTGTTAATGGTAGAATAATGAACAGTTCTGTCCAAAAGCACAAACATGAAAAACCAAGTTGAAGGCCCATGATTAGAAAATAAAATCAAATAAAATAATAACAGAAAAAGGCCAGTCATGCACTTTTTCTTTTTTGAACTCATAACACAGCTTACTGACTGAAGAGGTGAGAATGCTACCCACTGAGTCACAACTGACACTCTCTCCATGTTTCCATCATGGCTAAAAGGTGGTAGCTGGTTCCCACAGAGGCAGCAGCGAATCTGAAAGTTATCTCTTTAGTGCCACTGTTGCATTTGTACAGAGCAAGAAGTCCCACGCAGCATCGGGCACACAAAGCCAAAGTGAAAAGTTTTGTTGTTAAACCTCTGCAGGAATAACGTACAATAAGTCAGTTCTACAAAAGGAACTGGGCTCTGCTCCCAGGCTGCCAATTAAATCTCACTCTCTCAACACACTCCACTTTGAATGATGTGCACACTTGTGGGTAAATTTGGCTGAAGTGAGAAACACTCTGGTGAATTTAAGTTCTCAAGTTGTCCTTTTCATTGAACAGGTTGTCCTCAATTGCCCGAAACAGTTCTTGCATATTAATGATGTGTTCTTGGCTCGCAGGACTGCCTCTGAGTGTCAGCGGACAACAGCCTCTTGTTCTACTTTCCCTGTCTTACTCCCACCTCCCTCCTGAAGGAAAGAAAGAACTTGCATTTTTACGGATATGCCAAGGCACTTTGCAGCCAATGAAGTACTTTTTTGAAGTGTAGTAGTCACTTTTTGTAATGTAAATTGGTTGCTGTGTTCCCCAAACTTCAAAACTAGGGGCCATCAATATAAGTAGTCACTAATAAATCTAAGAAGGAATTCAGGAGAAATTTCTTTACCCAGAGAATGGTTAGAATGTAGTTGAGGCAAATAGAATAGATGTGTTTAAGGATAAACATATGAGGGTGAAAGGAATAGAAGGACATGGTGATACGATGAGATGAAGTAGGGAGGGGGGAGGTTCGTGTGGATCATAAACACCAGCATAGACCAGTTGGGCCAAATGGCCTGTTACTTTTTTTTATTCAGTCGTTGAATGTGGGATGCTAGGCCAGAATTTATTGCCCATTCCTAATTGCCCTTGAGAAGGTGGTGGTGAGCTGCCTTCTTGAACCGCTGCATTCCTTGGGGTGTAGGTACACCCACAGTGCATTTAGGAAGGGAGTTCCAGGATTTTGACCCAGTGACAGTGAAGGAGCGGTGATATCGTTCCACGTCAGGATGGTGTGCGAATTACAGGGGTCCTTGCGGGTGGTGGTGTCCCCATGCATCTGCTGCCCTTGTGCTTCTAGATGGTAGAGGTCACGAATTTGGAAGATGCTGTCGAGGGAGCCTTGGTGCATTGCTGCAGTGCATCTTGTAGATGGTGCACACTGCTGCCACTGTGCGTCAGTGGTGGAGGGTGTGAATGTTGAAGGTGGTGGATGGGGTGCCAATCAAGTGGGTTGCTTTATCTTGGATGGTATCAAGCTTCTTCAGTGTTATTGGAGCTGCACCCATCACACTCCTGACTTGTGCCTTGTAGATGGTGGATAGGCTTTGGGGAGTCAGGAGGTGAGTTACTCGCCACAAAATTCCTAGCCTCTGACCTGCTCTTGTAGCCACAATTTTTATATGGCTGGTTTAGTTAAGTTTCTGGTCAATGATAACCCCAGGGTGTTGATGATAGGGAATTCAGCGATGGTAATGCCATTGAATGTCAAGGGGAGATGGTTGGATTCTTTCTTGGTGGAGATGGTCATTGCCTGACACTTGTGTGGTGTGATTGCTATTTATTAGCCCAAGCTTGGATATTGCCCAGGTCTTGCTGCATATGGACACAGACTGCTTCAGTATCTGAGAAGTTGCAAATGATACTGAACATTGTGCAATCATCAGCGAACATCCCCACTTCTGACCTTATGATGGAGGGAAGGTCATTAATGAAGCAGCTGAAGATGGTTGGGC